>NC_077231.1:229192712-229557087 GCF_027887165.1 Monodelphis domestica | reverse complement strand
GGGCTGAGAAAGCAACCCAAAGGGTCAGAATGAGCTCTAAGATAAAGAAAAAGAGAGTAAGGGCCTGAGGCAGTTTCTAGTTTCAGTGCATGGACTTCAGGACATCTTTTGGCTGCTCAGAAGACTTTTTTGCTTTACTTCATGCTTTTTTTCAACTGTGTTCTAGGGACTAAAAGCTGCAGAGTAAACCACCTTTAGAAGTGTTTGTTCTATACCACTACATAACTAAAATGGCTTAATAAGCAAGTAAGTTATATAATAGCCCTGATCCACTAAACTACAAGTCATGGACAATTAGTTGGGCTTGGCAAAGGCATAAATTTTTTGTGGACTTAGAACACTTCAGGAATTTTGGTCACTGATTAATATATCCATATGGACTCAAGTAAGAAGTCCAAATTCTGCAAGTTAGACATTTGTGAAGCTAAGTTAAGTACAAATATCATCTGCATGTTTTAGAGTATGATTAGATGTGCATTTTGAATATACACACAAAAAGCTAAAAACCTGCAGTGTTGTCATGTGAGTTTACTAAATCTCTCTGAAAACAAACACAAGGGATTTCAGAAATACAAAATGACTACCTGCCCACATTTGCTGCTAATACTGAAGAAACTAACTATAAAGTACTTCACCTTTTGCCCTATAATAGTATATTCCACGTTTTCCAATCATAAGGTCAAAACTTACTTGATTGGTGCAATAGCTCCTTCTGGTCCTTCTAACTCAGAAAAGGGAACAAGATCCCATTTAAAGTGTAGACCCCAGTTGAATCCTCCACGCACGATAGGAGATGAGCTGTACATGAGGGTATCAGCACTGATAATATCAATCACAGGGCATACCACTGTCCTACGGTCTTCTTGAATTGGAACCAGCAACGGTTGTAGCCACATCTTGTTCACCTCACAGTGACTGTCTAGGAACACAAGAACTTCTCCTGGGAAAGCAAAATTATAATGCTCAAATAGTTTTTTATTTATTATCAATATAATAACATTATATATAATACATATATAATAATTACTACTTCAATAATTTAATAATGAATTCTAGTCCCAGCCCAAGTTAAAATGAATAAAATGCTAAAATTTCATATTCTAAAATATAAATGTCACTTTATTTATTGCTCAAAATCTATTTCTGAATCATTAATTTACTACCTACTGTAAACTAGGAGGTACTACATAACCTGGGAACATTAGTCAAAAACTCATTCTAAATGGTGCTATTGAAGGAATTTAATTAAAATTTAAGTGACAACCCAAGGATCCAAAGACAGTTATCAATTATCCAAGAGAGCTAAAAGTGAAATTACTTCAAATGTATATCATTGAAGGTTAACTCTCTATATGTACTCAAAGTTTAAAATAATAACCTTTTTAACCAAAATCTTTCTAAAATTAAACATACACCTTTCATTCTTAAAAACATGAAGGTACTGAACATAATTTAACTTTTTCTTAATGATGCTTAGTCATCATAATGAATGCTGTCCTACAGTTTCCTATAACATAATAGAAAGCATCTACTTTTAATACTTCTCCAGAAAATCTTGAGGATCAAATATGCCTCCCATACTCAGATTATTTTTTTAGATTTTCTTTTCTCTCCTCCCTCATAACTAGTTCTGCCCCCCATTGTAATATGTCATTTTTCTTCCTCCTTTCATCCATTTTTCTTTCTCTAACACCTTTCAATTTATTTTGGCTTATTGCTGACTTTTTTCTATCCCAACTCCTGTTCCCATCCCAATACTTGCTCATCCTTTGTAACAAATAAAAATAACCAACAAATCAACCATACCTGACAGTGCAAGCAACATTATGCTCTTGGCATGCCCCATCTCCTCTAACAAGAGAAAGGAATCATCTGCTCTAAGAACAAAACTTTTCAGTGTGATTAACATGAGGTTTAGTTGCTTTTACTGCTGTTTTCATTGACATTATTAGGGTCACTTTAAACATTTCCCCCCCTTGTGTTCTCTTTATTTCTCTATGCTTTGCAGCTCTGGGCTGAAGAGACTTGGCTTTTCTAACCATTAGCAGCTGAAGAGAGTGCTCCTTTCTTTTGGTCAGCAACCTACCAAGTACGTTGCATCTTCCTTCATTTTCTGTATTTTTTTCTCTTCTACTGATGCAAAATTTATAAACTCACAAAAAACATTAGGTGCACACTATTCAAATTAATTGCTACAGAAATATTTCAGCTGTGAAAAAATTCATTGGTACCCATGAATCACTTGTGTGTTGAAGGATTTTTAAATCAACTGAATGAAAATGTAAAACAGCAAACAATTCAAAAAGTGTCACAATTGTAAAAAAAAAAGTAAAATATTCCAGCTACGTTCCTGGGGCATGGGGTAAAAGAATATATATATATATATAAGTTTTTAATGTCATTCTTAATTTTCTATTTCACAACTATATATTTGGCCAAGTCATATTCAATTATGCATGGAATTTTTGATGCTGTTTTAGGATATCTTTCTTGGCAAAATTTTAAAACAGAATTTGTAAATCAAGAAAGGGAAATTAATCACTTAAAAAAAGATGGTAAAAATTTGGTATATATTAATATCTTACACTGTATACCAAGATAAATTCAAATGGATATATGACTCAGGCATAAAACGTATCATTATAAGCAAATTAGAAAAACACAGAAGAAATAATTTTTTGGATCTTTGGACAGGAGTATCGTATAAGAACAAAAACAAGGGACATATAGTTTTACATTTAATAAAATGGACAATTTAGATCTTGTAAAATTAAAGAGCTTTTTTTTTTTTAACCCTTACCTTCTGTCTTAGAAGGCAGAAGAGCAGTAAGGGCTAGGCAATGAGAGTTAAGTGACTTGCCCAGGGTCACATAAAAAGCTTATTCACAAAAAAAGAAAGTAATTGAAATTTGAAGGGAAATAAGTAACTAGTAAAAAACAAACATACATACATTTCACACACAACACAGATTTTGAGGACAGCAAATAATGAATAGGATTACCAAGATAGCCAGGTAAGAATTTCTGGCTTTGACTAGTTTTATAAAGGCCAAAAAAATTTCTAAGTCATATTAAGATCAAGGAACATCTTAATATTACTCAGCTAAAACCAGGGGAGGCAGAGTAGGGTTCTATATTATAATCTATCATATACTCCTGCACTTGAAGTAGCATTTCTGATACAGAAATCGTCATTTTCCAACAAGAAAATCACATTATACCTGTAGCATGAGCTGCTCCAATCATTCTTCCTCGAATCAATCCCTCTCGTTTTTCATTTCTTACCACTTGAATTTTTCCAGGAAGATATTTTTGGACATACTTATCTAGCTCTCCTTTCAAATCATCTGAAACAAGACAAAATTATCCATAGGCAGTACAACTACTGACATATTTTGATACTCATCAAATGCCAAAATAAAACTAAATGTCTCAACAAATGATGGAATATCACATTTTATAATGAAACTTTATTATCTATTTTAAAGATAATGCTTATTCTATACTAAAAGAAAAGGGGAAAAAAGAATACATTTCCAATTGAACAAGCATGATGAACTCAAGAACTGAATGATTTTCTCTGTATCTTTTACATACCATTATTTTCATAATAACAACACTATAACTATAGCAATTAGCTAATTATTTAAAGCTGTAGACTGAAGAACAAAAATAAATATTCTAACATTTGTCCTGAGAAAATATTATGATTATTCTCTAATGGGGATGCCTCCAAACAACTGGGTCTACTCTAGCAAATAATTAATCTCTTTGAACAAATAATGAACCACTGTTCATTTTTATATCAATGTGAAGCAAAAACTAACACTATTACTCTCATCTTATTTTCTACCATGCCTCATACAATATTATATAGCTTCATAATTCTATGGAACCATGAACATTTTCAGACTAAGGGAACAGACCAGACCAATTGCTTCATTTGAAATTTTTCTTTATTACATTTTTATATATAAAAAATATCTGGAGACCTCATTTTTAAGACTACTTTTGTTCTATTTATTACTTACAAAAGTAAACAATATACATGAATATTAAAGTAACAAGATGTTTATTGATATTTATGCATATTTTTCATTTAAGTTATTACTACATACTTTACTGAAAGGTTAAGTAATTAAATTAAGTAATTATTAAGTAATTAAAAAATAAATTGGTAATTATTTATCACTCACTGAAATATATCAATATTTAATTTCTAATCAAATATTCAATTATTAAATCAAATATTATTTGCATTAATTCAATGAGTTATCTAATATTGTGGAAAAAACCTCAAAACTTCAGCCACTCTATAATTCACTACTACTTCTTTAATTAAAAATAAAATGGCTCAGATGAGTTTTTTATTAACTTTTATTATAGCTTAAAAAAACTGAGTAAAAATAATTATGTAAGAGTTATAAATATCTTATATTACTAATCACATAATAGCTATAAATACCTTATATCTCTAATCAAGGAAATCTAATTTATGATATATCTTTGATATATCATAAATTATTCAAAAACAATTAAACAAAAATTAAATATCTATTATACATTAGACACCATGACAGATACTGAGATAGGCAAAGATCAAAGCAAATTCCCTGCCTTAGAGAATCTTATGGTCTAGCCTGAAGAGACAATATTAACATATTCAGGCAAACATGAAAGATACAAAGATACAAAATTAACTCAAGGTGACCAGGAAGGAAGGAGGCTGATGGGACCAGGAAAGACTTCCTATATGAAGTGACATATGCTAAGCCTTGAAGGAAACCAAGAATTCTGAGAGTAGAGGTGAGGAGGGAGCCATGCAAGGCAGGAGAGATGATAAGTGGTGTGATGTGTGCGGAGTACAGGAAGGAGAGTGGCTGGGCTGAATCCCAATACCCTCCGGTGGCTTTGAACCACTTGTTCTTCGCATAGGAAATTCCATCTTTCAACTCCCTGCCTTGCACTACTGTCTGCTGGGCCTGGCAAATGCTTCCCCCTCACTCCTATCCCCAGCTCCTGAGGCTTTCAGCCAGATTCAGCTCAAAATTCAGCTTGGGGTGGCTTTTCAGGTTTGCATCCTCTTCCCCTAGGCTGGGAGCATCTCCTCTCTGAGCCAGCCTCCCACACAGACACAGTCATGGCATGCTGTCTCTGCCCCTGATCCCCCAGAGACTCTGTGCCCTGGCCATGTGGCACAGCGCCTGGCCCAGAAGGCATTTCAGCCAGTAATTAGTGACTTGCTTTATTCAAGGTTGCAAATCAAGGCTGGGATCTTGACCTGTCACAGAGGGATGATGCTGACAAATGGAGGCTTTTCTATTGGATCCATGACGTCATGGAGAGTCTCTGGAGTTGATTCCACATTATTTCACAGGTGGAATGAGGCCACATTCTCATCATTCATTCAACAAATGAGTCAGCACCAAGGCACACGTCCACACAGAGTGGACGTATTCGCAATTTCTGACTATTTGGGGTTTGCTCTCTTGTAGATCTTTTCCAATTTATAGTTTCCATAACCAGCATTAGTTTTCTTAACTAAACATTTCCCAGAATTACAAGTATTTGATTTATGACTGACTTATATGTAGATAGGGCATCTGGCACATTACCTACACCTAACCCTACCTGCCTGGCAATGTCCAGGCTGCCCTTGGACTAATGATATCAAGTGATAACAGCTCTGGGGAACTACTTGACTGTGATATCTTCTCCTTTTTTCATCCCCTGAAACTGGGCACAATCTCCACTTAAGAGCCTTTCTTCCCACCTTTCACAGCTCATCAATCAATTAGTTCTGCTTTCAAGTAATTTCTTTCTTACAAATTTATATATACATAAATATGAACATACATACACACACATATTTGTCTTTTTAAAATCCTTTCCTTCATCCTTTCTCTCTTGTCCAGTTACCTGAGGAAAATATCTCTTCTATGAACCAAAAATCAACCCTAATTACAGATTTTTTAAAAAGTGAAACACTTATATCAAGGAAAATGAAAGCCAAAAGTTTTCAAAGTTTTACATGGTTAATAGTATGATAAATTATACCCTTGGAACTATTCATGAATTTCCTTCAGAATATCCATAAAATTTTTTATCTACCTTATATTTTAGTTGGAAGACATAAGCCCTTAGAGATCAGAGACAATACCTCATGCTATTTTATTTTTTCTTAAGCAGTATCACTGCAATTAAAGAGAAAGTATTTCTTACTTGATATTACTATGCTGGGTTTTTTTGGAGGAGGAGGTTGTATATTTTTTTTAACTCTTACCTTCCACCTTAGAATCAATACTGTGTATCGGTTCCAAGGCAGAAGAGTGGTCAGGGGTAGGCAATGGGGGTTAAGTGACTTGCCCAGGATCACACAGCTGGGAAGTGTCTGAGGCCACATTTGAACCTAGGACCACCCGTCTCTAGGCCTGGTTCTCCTGTTACGTCTTATTTAATTATTTCTATAGTTTACATGGCATCTGTATGGTATTTAGTTTATTATTATTATCATATTTTTATTATTATAGTATTTTATATTATTATATATTATGTTATATTCTTATTTTTATTATATATTATAACATTTACTAATATGTATTAAAATAAACTTTTGAGGGCTAGTCAAGAAATTAACCAATATTTATAACACTGTATCATGGTAAAATAATTATAAATTCCAAATAAGCAATTCATAATGACCTTTGAAACAAACTGATTTTTAAGTTAAAAACAGCCATCTACAAAACTGTTGCAACAAATTTCAAGCACTGAGTATGGATAACTAAATTTGTCCACAGGCTAAACGACTCCAATTTCCTTAAAACTATGATATATTCAATAGTTAGAATATTTAACTATAGCTAACACTACTGGAATTTTATGCAGAGCACTAGTTTTTACCTTCCATTTACCTTCCACATAGTCAACTGTGTACATGACTGTCAACACTGCTGGAAAAAAATGGAAAATTCTAAGTATTATTAGTACTTGCCATCCTGGGTGAACAACATCTATTCCTAGAGTTATATAATTTCACTCACCAAATTCACTATTGTCATCCACCAAGATAATTTCATGAAGAAGATGGGCTGGTGTTCTATCTATGACACTATGTACTGTTCGAAGCAAGGCAGAAAAGGCTTCATTGTAGAAACAAATCACAATACTGGCAGCTGGAAGGTCAGATGGATATGATTTTTCTTTACATCTACAGATACAATTATAAGAAAACTGTGATTTTTAAAGTTTTGTATCTTCCACAATATTTGAACTTTATGAATATGCTTCTTTTTCTTCCTTTTTTCCATTCATTCTTAGAAGCACAGTAGGAAACAAAGAGATAAACAATCCACAAGTTTGTGTGATTTCTTCCAGTATTTCTAAATTTTCTTTTTTCCCCTCCTAGACTATTCTCTTTATCTTGTTTTGAAAACTTTAGCTTAGGGGAAATGCAAAGAGAACATATTGAAAATTACATTAAAAAGGAGAAGGGAGGGGCAGCTGGGTGGACTAGAGGTCCTGGTTCAAATCTGGTCTCAGACACTTCCTACTGTGTGACCCTAGGCAAGTCACTTAATCTCCATTGCCTAGTCCTTACTACTCTGCCTCAGAACCAATACACATAATTAATTTTAAGATGGAAGGTAAGAGTGCATAAAAAGAAAAAAAGAAGGCAGGAAATTGCTTGGCAGGCAAAAACCACACTGAAACTGTTATAGAACTAGTAATTTGCACACTCTTTCTGGGGAAACTGGAAGTTTCAAAAGGAAATAATATTAATAAGAAAATCTAATTTTAAAAAATTCACTTTTAGGTGAAGGCCAACTTTGATGGCCAAGCAATTCTAAAAATGAAATGAAAATGGAACCAATAACAAATTCCAAAATGAAACATTAAAGGCAATTTAACTCAATATTTTTAAAGTGCTGACTGTAAATTATTCTGATCAGTAAGGCAATACAGAGAAAAGGAAGGATTTCAAAGCAAAATACAATACTCATCTAAATCTCAAGGAGCTTTCCATGTCATGGGGGAAAGGGTAAATGTTTACAAATATGTATCAACAAAGGAAAATGTGATAGATTGAAAGAAAAGTGTTACAAGGCATTTGAATTTAAATTTCTGTATGGGGAGAGTCAAGGAAGACTATATGGCATTTAAGTTGGCTCTTAAAAGAAGGATTTCAAAAGGAGGTGGGGAGAAGGGGCCAGGAAGAGCCTTTTTCCTGAAATCAGGAAGAGAGTAAGCAATGGGACAAAGATGAAATAATTCTCATTGAATTATTAAAGTACACCATGTTAGAACTATGGTAGGCAACCACGTTTTATTAGCATTATCTAAGTTGTTTTATGTTGTTTTAAGTAGAGCAAAGCTCTGTTTTTATGCATTGCCATTTCAATGGAAATTAAAATTTAATGGAATGAAGAGAGAAAAACATGCTGAATAAGCATTAGAGAGCCTTGGGTTCAATATCCATCCTATTACTTACTAGTTGTGTGGCCCCAGGTGTAACTTAACCTTGATGGGCCTCAGTTTCCTCACCTGTAAAATAAGGGTGTTATATCAGTTCATTAAGCAAGTCCCACCCAGCTCTAGAGCCTATGCTCTTAAGAATATTAATAACAACAACACAGACATGGTGCTTCAAAATTTGGAAATTTTAACATATATTTACATATGTTTCAGTCTCACAACAAACCTGAGTAGCAGGTAGTATGGGTATAATCATCCCTTTTTTACTATTTAGGAAACTGAAGCTCAAGAAGGAAAATGTGTAAATGTGAGTACAATCACTTATAACCTCAATTCTGCCTTTGTCACATAAATGACAAAATTCTAAGTATTTCAATAATTTTCAGAAGTCATAATGAGCTTTCAACATCAAGTTTTCATTATTTACTTGTTGGGTTTCCTGACTGTCAAAATTTTCAAACGAATATTCTCAGAGAAATCAGGGAACACAATGGAGAAAGAGTCAGGCCTATACACATTGCACATTAGAAGACTAAAATGGAAGGAGCACAAGAATTATTAGTCTCTTATTATAATGAAGAAAATGAGTCTCAGAGAGGTTAAGGAACTTGCCTATGGTCACAAAGGGATTAATTGATAAGGGACAGGCCTCAACTACAGACATTCTGACTCTCTTCATTATCTCTACTATATAAGCTACACTTCCTCTTATACTAAGAGAAGTACAATTAAGTATTTATTTTCATGTATTTTATACATCAGAAAATCACCATGACATGAAGAACAAATTAACAAAATTATTGCTCATTAGAAAAATAACTTCCATTGTAATTACTTGCTTCTGGTTCATTAACACTTATTCAAGTTTCATTTAACTGGTTTTCTTCTATTCCCACACATTTTGGATAGAAAAAAAAATCACTTTATATTTCATCATTTACTCAGTAGCTAAACATTCAGTCTGAGAAATTAATCCTCTTTTAAATTACTCATACTGTGTCATGAGATTTTATTAGTTTTACTTCTTAATCTTGTAATATGACCTGGATAAATTGTTTATTCACATATATTTTGACCTTTCACTTATTGGTCACCTGATGCTATTTTAAAATAAATCCAGTTAGACCATTTGGCTTCTATTATTATAAATCTGGAAGTCTGTTTTAGGCAGCACCTAATATATTTTATATTTTAATAAAATGACACATTTTCATACTCTTTTCAAGACATCTTGAAATGGAGACTAAAGTACAATATTAAGTTGTATTAACTGAAATTAGTATGAGAAACATACTCTGCATTCCTTGTATCTGGAACATCTCTATGGTAGCCCAAGCGGTTACTGATAAGTAAATTAAAGGCATGCTTCTGATAGCCCAAGTCTCTCAATTCCTGATCTCTTTCATTAAAAATCATACCTGTGAAAGAAAGAAATTAAAGTCAGTATATCATGCCTGGAAAGAATCATTGGTACTACTATTAACAGCCCAACAATTATAACAGGGACATTGATCCACTCTCTTCTAAACAGGTGTCAACCATGTTCTTTGGATCTAAGTTACTCCAATACAAAAAGATGAATTAAGGTTAGAAGTATAATCTTAAAATTTTTATTTGTCCAGCAAGTTCTTCAGCAACATAAAAATAACCAACTACCTGTTTGCCAACCATATTCTTAAAAGATCTGATTGCACCTAGAAGACAAACCTTCTGGTTACCAAAGGAAACCATTTTTCCTTATAAAATTACAGACAAGGAGAGAGAGAGGATTGTAACTGTTTTCACTAATATGTAGAGGACTCCCAAGTGAGGAAATTCCTTCTCCTAACACAGTCTGGCAATTTCTCTGTTTAGAGAGTTGACTAGAGCAATAAGAGGTTAAAAGTTTAAAGTTAAAAAATGTGTCCACAGTCACATAGCTAGCATGTATTAAGAAGAAGAACTTGAACCCAGGTCTTTCTGAATCTAAGAACAAATTCTATCCACAATACATAAAATATTGACTGCAATTATTTGGTTATGAGAGTTTAATACTTCAAGGGACATGAAGAGTTCATTGTTTAAAAACTTTGACCTCAGATTCAGTCCATTTTCAAGACTTGGTGGTAACTCTGAATCTTTTTGGAAAAGGAAACTCCCCAGTTTTGGCCTCATATGGTTAAGAAGTTTTCTTCCATACACTTGATAAAATGTTCTGTAATTTAAAGAAGTGTATTCTCTTTTTGGATAATTAGCCCGAGGTAAGGACACATATAAACTGAGGCAGAGAAAGATAATAGTTTGTAATATGATTACAACAACAAGGAAAACCACACTGAGAGACCAGAATGCTAATCTATGTAAAGATGAATCATTATTCCTGGAAACTGAGGGTGCAACATGACTCTAGCCCATTTCAGAAGGATGGGGAGGGATTAAAAGTATAGAATGAGGCATACATTTTCTTTTTTTTAATTTAAATTTGTTTTTTACATTAAACTTCCCATCTATCTCTCTTCCTCCCTTCCCCTCCCAGAAGTAGAGAAGATAACATTTCTCACACACACACTATATATATATATAATATACACATATGTATATATATAAAAACCACATAATTTTTTCTGTTATTGCATATAATGTTCTCTTGGTTCTGCTCATTTCATTCTTCACAATTTCATTTAGATTTTTCCATTTTTTAAAATTAATGTACTTGTCATTTCTCACTGCTCAACAGTATTCCGTAATATACCATAACTTATTCGGCCATTTCCCAATTGATGAGCATTCCCTCATAATCCAGTTTTTTGTCAGCACAGAGAGAGCTATTGTAAATATTTTAGAACACATAGATTCTTTTCCTTTTTTCCCTGACCATCTTAGGATACAGTAATAATGGTATTACTGGGTCAAAAGGTAGACATAGTTTTATAATTTGGGGAACATAATTCCAGACTCCTCCAAAATGGTTGGATCAATCCACAGTTATATCAAAAGTGTTTTAATGCTTTCATTTTCCCACATTCTCTCCAACATTTGTCATTTTTTCTTTTTATCATTTTTGCCAATCTAACAGTTATGGGATGATATCTCAAAAGTTGTTTTGATTTGCAATTCTATTATTATCAATAATTTAAAGAATTTTTCATAGAACTACTGAAATGTATGATTAAACTTAATGTCCAATAACTCCAAGTGTTATATTTTATAAGATTTATTAATAATCACTTGAAATAGAGGAAAAGTAGACAAGAGTAAAGCCAGAGTAAAGAGCAGTTTTTGCCACCCACATTTGCAGGAGGAGGGGAGGTGGGGCGGGGTTACAGAAACTTTATCTTCAAAACATAAGGACATAATGTGAGGACGAAAGTGGATTCTGGGAAACAGAGTCCTGTGGTACAAAATTCTAATTACACACATCTTAAAACTGTCTGTTCATATATTTGACCATTTATCAATTGGGGAATGGCTTGTATTCTTATAAAAATGACAAAGTTCAATATAGTTTCGATAGAAGACCTTTATCTGGGATACTGACTATAATTTTTTCCCCTTGGCTACATGAGTTTTATTCATAAGAAATCTTTTAATGTAATCAAGATTATCCATCTTATATCTCACAGTATATCTCTATCTCCTGTTTATTTATAAGTTATTCTCCTATCCATAAATCTGATAGGTAATGTGTTCCATGTCCTCTTAATTTGCTTATGCTATCTTCCTTTATATCTACATCTATTGGTGTGAGATAATGGTCTATGCCTAGTTTCTGCCAGACTGTTTCCAGTTTTCCCCACATTTTTTTTTTAAACCGTTACCTTCCATCTTGGAGTCAATACTGTGTAATGGCTCCAAGGCAGAAGAGTGGCAAGGACTAGGCAATGCAGGTTAAGTGACTTGCCCAGGGTCACACAGCTGGGAAGTGTCTGAGGCCAGATTTGAACCTAGGACCTCCCGTCTCTAGGGCTAGCTCTCAATCCACTGAGCTACCCAGCTGCCCCCTTTCCCCACAATTTTTACAAAATAGTGAATGCTTGTCCCAAAACCTTGGATCTTTACTTTTGTCAAAGGCAAGGTTACTATAAACTCTAACCACATTACATGTCTATTCTGTTCTATTGGTCTACTTTTCTATTGCTCTTGGTAATTACTGCTTTATTATTCAGTTTAAAATCTTATACTCCTAGATCTCCTTTTGTCTTTTACTCTTTTCCAAACCAAAACACCCCAATTTCTTTAACCTTTCCTCATAATGTTTCCTTATGTTTACCAGATACACTCTGGTTGGTACACAGTTCTTCTAAAATACAATGAAACAAAACTGGACACCATACTCTAAAAAGGGACAAATGCTTAGTTGTTAAAGGATTATATCCCTGCATTTAGATATTCAACATATTAATAGAGAAAAACCATCATAGAAAAACCATCATCAAAAAACCATAGAGAAAAATAGGTGACTTGTCAAGTCTTCATTTCTCAAAACAAAATACATTAAAATATCAATCAGTATGAGCCAGCCATTATGGTTAATTTAATTTTCTAAAGGTTAACCAGAAAACTTGAACCTTATTTCAACTCTTGTTGAAAAATCTTTCTAAAACATGTTAAATATAATTCTCATCCAATTTACTAAACTTAATTTAACCTTTCTTTGAAAATGTAAGATTTTTCAAAGTGTTTCATATTCTAAAGTCTGATACAGAAAATATGAGAGCAGTGAATTTCTGTATTAATCTAAAAAATAAAAAAATTTAAACCCTTATGTTCTGTTTTAAAATCAATAATAAAATATCAGACAAAAGAGCAGCAAAGGCTAGGCAATTGAGGTCAAATGACTTGCTCAAGGTCACACAGTTAGGAAGTGTCCTGAGGTCCAATTCAAACCCAGAATCTCCCATCTCCAGGCTGGCCCTCTATCTTGAGCCACCTAGCAGCCTCTGAAAATCTGTTTACCCTAAAAAAAAATATACATTTCCCAGGAGCCCACTGATTTCCTTTCCTTATGTAATTTCTGTAGACAGAGGATATTAGCAAGTGGCCGGTCCTCTTGGGCCTTTTTGGCATGATGACATCGAGCTTGGTGGCAGTGGTAAGCTAACCACGGGGATTTTCAATGGGTTGATCAGCCATGGGCACATGGTCTTTATTTTGTATTGTCTTTATTCTTTGATTTCTAATGATCTTTAATAAATCCCTTAAAATATAATATTTTTATTATTAAGATTTAATTTTAATTTTTAGTGTTACTTCTAAAAATAAACCTCTGGCATAATTTTTTTTTTCTTAACATGATCCTCTGATGAAATAAGAATGTAAGAAGACCATTGTAATTAAACATTTTGGTCAGCTGAACTCCAGTTAAAGTTTTACTGTAATTCTTATTCCTTTCTCACCACTCTTTATCTTCTAATTCTTTAATAATTGTGGTACTACTTTAGCAACTTTTCCCACAACTATCTTAATCACAGGAACATTATTTATACTTCAATCTAGCCAGAGAAAGTTTTATTCTTCTTTTTCTTGACAAAAAGAGTTGCACCAATAGTTTCTAGGAAATTAATAACATCTTTGTTACATGTCACAGATTCTGACTGAAATTACAAATCTGGAGACACCAATAGATCTTTAACTACCATCATCTTTTAT
This sequence comes from Monodelphis domestica, assembly GCF_027887165.1. Lineage (NCBI taxonomy): Eukaryota > Metazoa > Chordata > Mammalia > Didelphimorphia > Didelphidae > Monodelphis > Monodelphis domestica. The sequence continues at coordinate 229,542,984 of NC_077231.1, read as the reverse complement.
TCGTGTTTTTTAATTATTTTAAAGAAATAATCATTCTCTTTGACAGATGGCATTTGTTTTCAATTAGACTACACCATTTTCTCCCTCCCACTAATTTTGTACTTTAGTATATTTGTTATTCCTCCTTGGATTCTTTCAAGATCAAATACAAAATTCATCTTAAAATATTAAACCCAATTCTAATCAAAGCGCTACCATCTGATTACTTTTTATTTCTGTCTTTAATGACTGTTCTTTTTAGTTTTAAAGTAAAAGAAAGTTTTTCATTAATATCCCCCAGATGCTCTCCTTGGTAGTTTAGGAAAATGACTAGGATTAGAATCTGTGATTAAACAAGAAAGCAGAATTCCTTCCTATTGAATTGCCTGAGGATCAAACAAGTTTAGTGATTTGCCCTCAGTTACAAATCCAGTAAGCTTCAAAAAAGGGTTTTGAATCCAGGTATTACCAAAAGATCAGCAATCGATTCATACCCCAACTCTGTCAAGTTACTAGATAAATCCTGTCTAAAATAAGGAACAAAATATTGGCTTGCAAGTGCACTGATTCTACCATCTCAGTGTGTCTCTATCTCAGTCTGTCTTTTTGTCTGTCTCTTCAGATATATGTACATATATTATGTGTATATGAATAGGTATGTAAAAAAAAAAAGCATGTTGCTTTACATTCACAAACACATGCAAATATATGTATTTATATACAAAAAAAATTAATATCTCTAAACATCAGTTTCCTTATCTGTAAAATAGGGACGATAAAACTTTATACAATCTTCTTAACAGGGTTGTTGTGAGTCAAGTATTTTTTTAAAAAGGGCAATTCCACAAATTCCTTTATAACAACTTACAATATTCAGTCTAGAAGCAGATGTTAAATTTCAATTTAATCAAAGGAAAAAAGTTTCATATACACTAAATATATGATCAATACTTTTTTCTCCTGCCCTTATTTTTCTTTTCTTCTTATACTATTAAGAGTTATTAATTTATTTCTCAACTCAGTTATCTTTCCTCTTGATTAAATAATCTCAGTTCCTTTCATTTTCCCTCAAAGGTTCTTTTTTTAACCCTTTATTTTTAGTTTTCTTCTTCAGACTGAAATCAGTTCTTCCATGTCTTCTAAAATACCTTAGCCAGAATAGGACTCAATACACCTAATAAATGTATCTTAAATTTGTTCACAGCTATATCACTGACAAAAAAAATATACTTTAAGACAAGTTCCTACTTTTGAGTGGTATGACCAGTAATATCTTATAATTCTGGACTCCAAAACTCAGAATTTGACCATCTCAGCTGTAACAGGTGTTTAAACAGTATTTCCCTGTGGATTTGTAGTGTGAGAATAGACAAAATGGTTTCATATCTGCTAAGCAAGTCTCCAAATTTCTGACCAGCAAGATTCCAATTTCAGCATAAAGATTTTTTCAGTGACTCTAAAAATCCATTAGAAGTTTCACAATGTTGTCATAAGTGCACTAAATTGGGAGTTCCATCCAGATCCCATCCCTTATACCAGTGTTGGTGAACATTTTCAATTTCATGTGCCCAGATGGCAACTTAAAACTGCCTGTGAGCCCCTCCGCATTACCCCAGAGAGCAGAAGAAGGAAGTGCTCACTTTAGGCCGCTGGACAGAGGGGCGGCAAAATATGTTCTCAGTGGTGGGAAGAGAGAGAACAGAGCAGCCCCCACTACCACCATGCCTCATGCCAGCCTGGCAGGAGTGCCAATACATTGCCAGCACTGCCTTGTACTGTAATTTTGAATAAATCATCTCAATTATTTGGGCCCCCTGTGAACTGAGAGGGGGGAGCAGGTGACCTCAAGGTCCCTTCTAGTTCAAAATCTGTGATCCTGTAATCCTAGAATAGAAGCAACTAAATATATATTTATCCTGAGAAATGACAGCCTGTAAACAAGGTCAAGCTGAAAATCAACCCTACTTACCCATTTCAGGAGAGAGTTCCGTATCTTCTTCTTTGCCTGCATCTTCACCATTATTTTCTAAAATAGGTTCAATCTTGTTGACTTTTGACTGTGGCTCTAATAGTCTACTTGGGCCACGAGTAAAACGAGGATAGAATTTTTTTGGGAATGGCCCATGGGGCCTAGACCCCTTGATGGGCACATTCTTAAAAGGTTGAGTCACTTCACTAAAGTTGAAATAAATAAAGAGCAGAACTGTCCAGGTCACAGATGTAAAAAGGCACCCATAGCAGAAATAGCGAAGTGTGACACTTCCCATTGTAGATTTAGCATTGCTGAAGGTCCATTTTCAATATTCTGAAAAAAGAAGGAAAGAAGTAAACTCATGTTAGACACTTCATTGCACTGGTAAATCATTTACTAGGTTCACATTCAGTGCTTTAAAAAAGAGAGCCCTTTGAAAGTAAGACTAGTTTTCAAATATCTAAGAAATATATCTTATACAACAAAATCTTCAGTTCACCAAATAGCATGCATTCTTAAGGCTGTTTAGGTGGCACTACAATGCACATCCACTAAAATAAAAAACAAGGTAATTTCTAAGTAGCTTCTGATGGAAAAAGTTTCAACAAACATTACAGATAAATTTGCTGCTGTTTGATTAAGATCAATGAAAATAAGTTATTCATTTATCTATATTAAGAAATACAGCTCGTTTATGCTGAGTTTATATTTTGATAATTTTTTCAGTGTCCCACCTTTTACAAGTAGAAAATAAATACAATACAATAATAGTTTATGGTACCAATCCATTTAATGATCCAATACATCTTCAAGCTCCAAAGTGCTGTGATTCTATTTTTTCTTAACTTGTGGATCTCGATAATAACAGTTGAAATTTACATAAATTTAGGGTTTATAGGGAAATCTATAATGAGTATCTCACCTTAGCCCATTACCTCAAAATATTATAGTTTCAGAGTAAATAGTATCTACTAAAATATACCATGTCTACCACTAAAAATAAAAGTGGCAACTTGGTATATTTACAGTGTACACTGCACCGAGAATTAGGAGAACCAAGTTCTAATTCTGATTATGTTGTTAATTAATTATCTGTGTCCTAGAGCAAATTAATCCTTAAGCCTCAATTGTGTCATTTGAAAATGAGGGAGTTGAATAACAGCTAAGTTTCCTTACAGCTCAATCATCCTAATATTCAGCAACATGAATGAAAAGTCCTAGTTTCTAATCAATTTATAAAATACCACTCTGTCCTTGGTTTTAGAATGCATTATATAAAATCTCAGTGCTATTTCAAATTTTCAAATAATACCACTTGTACTTCATTAGAAGTTTAAAATAATACCTAGTATTTCACAGTTTCTGAGAGATTTATTTTTGAAATGACAAGATCTTCACAAAAACATGAGGATTCAATAAACACCATTATTAAAGCAGTTTGGAAAATAGGAAACTATTCTGACTTAGGTTTACAACACAAGTCCACAAAAAAGCAAAAATTAAATGCCAACCTCTGACTCTCATCTGCCAGTATAAAATGATCAAATATCACTATCTTTGCCAATCCAAAGGGGCTTTAAAGGTGAAACTGGAGGTGCACCTCAAAATGGCTACAATGAAGTCATCAAATCAAGCATCAATGAAGGAAGTGACATGTCAATGTCAGCACTTTTAAAATTAAAACTCGATCATGCAAGGAAAAAATATCAACATTATAAAATTAAACTAATATTTTCAAGGCAGAAAAAATGGAATAGATGAGGCTAAATAATACAAGATTTGAAAGGGACTGAGGAACTTCCATTTACTTGATGATACATTAAACTAAAATGTTTAATTAAAATTGACACTATACTTGTTAAAAGTAGGACTAGGAAAGAGTCCAAGATTTTCAAAATGCTATAACAGATTAAAGATTAATTTCTACTAAAAAGAGAAGCTAGGTAAAATTTGTCTAAAGCATAATTTTAAACAGCAAATTATAACTCATACCAAATTTGAATAAAATGAATTTTTGGTGAAATTACTACATGGCAGATGTTTGTCACTGTGTAACTTTAAACCTCTATATATGTACCTTTTAGATATTCTTGAGTATACTGGCTTACAAGAAAATATTGCCATCAATGGGAAGTTAACTATTCTACTTTGGAAAATAAAATATTTTATTCCCATAGAAACTTTCTTCATTGTAATTCAAAGCATAATTACAAGCAGTTTTTGCAAATAGCATTAATCCTAATTTACCATTGTGAAACTAGAGGGTAAAAATACAAAAAAGATAGCAATGAAATAGGCATCAAATAAAACAAATTATCCCAATTTGCTACTGACCTGGAGTAAGAGAAAACTCAGGATCCAATTCCAATATCTGTAAAATAAAAGAAGCGATATTCTTTACCCGGACTGAAAACTAAATTTATGTGGAATATAATAAGAGATATGCTGGAATTATCCTCCTAAAAACTTATGTGTAAATCAAATTGTTTTCCCAAAGATTTATGTGAAAACTTCAGTCCTCTTTTGTTTATTTCTAGGTGATTAATCTTACATGAACAATTAAAAACATTTTAAAAATAAAAGAATGTTTACATAACTCAAATATTTGTCCTCCTAATTTATTTGCTTAATGCCACATTTTATTTAAATGGGGGCTATGGTGTGGTAAGAAGATAAAATTCTAGGTGTATGGTCAAAGGCTGTGGGTTTAAATCCCAGTTCTGCAAGACCATGGGCATTTATCACTTCAACACTTAACTTAGGCTTCTTGAGAAAAATTGGAAGGTAACAATTATTTCTAAGATCCCTTATACCTCTAAGTTTCACTGCAGTATGATCCTATCAAACAAATACATAAGAATAAACTTGAAATATTTGTGGAATAACAACTGGATCTGAGATAGTTTTTCAAAGAGTTAGGGTAAAAATGTGTAATGATAAAATACAAGCAATTTCTGACAATGCCTGAAACACAAAAAGGATTAATAAACACTTGATCAATTCTAGCGAATGGTAGAAGAGTAAATACTCAAAGCTGAGATTAGTGAAAATGAAATGTTCTGGGAAGGCTCATTTCTAAATCTTTAGAGAGTACAAAGGGGATTGAATAGTAGCCTCTGTAGAAGGAAGTTCTTTCTGCTGTATCTTCTTGGTGCCACGAAAGTTAATCTTTTAATAACTAACATTCCTGAGATCATCCAAATCATTGCTCTTTGTGCCCATACAATGCTGAGTTTGCTTGACTGATAAAGAAGGGTATATTCCTTCACTGACTGCAGAATCCTTGGGTTTGGGGCTAGAAGTAATGAAAATAAATTATTTGGGCCAAGGTTATATGTACCAGACTTGGTGGCACAATTCTCTCAGAGATATAGAAATGAAAAATCTTAGAACACCACAATCTGAGATTTCACAAATTCAGGCTACTCAAAATGCAAAGAAAAGCAGGCAGCATGCTACTGAGGACCACTTGTACACTAGAAGATGCATAAAAGGTAACATGATGGACATATACAAATGGAAAAAAGCAACGAATCTAAAAGGCAGTGTTATGTAGTAAGAGTGAAAAATAGTAAATATATGGACCATGTGAAGATAGATTGTATTTGGCAAATCCAATCTTCACAACCAGCTGAGGGTTTCACTGGTAGCTACAAAACATAAAAGGCCTAGAAGAAGGCCCCATCAGGTCTAGAAAATGCCCTATTAAGTATTTATGTAAAGATAGACAAAAATTGCAAATTAGAAGGGAGACTGTAGCCCATACCACTACAGGGAGTACCATGAAACCATAGAACCTGACTTACTGAAGTATTTATTAGAGTATGTCATTTTATAAATGTTGTTATTTCTTCCCTTGCCTAGTGCTGGGACACCTACATGAATGATTACTGAATGAATTGATCCATTGTTATGTTACATATAATTTTCTGTTTGCTTGCTAGTTATTCTGATCCCTCCTTACATCACAGATTATTATCTCTCTTCTGGTCCTTATTCCTTTATTTTAACAGCCCAGGTTCATCTCTCCCCTTATTCAATTAGAAATGTTCTATTTCTAATCTTAGGATATCAGGCTTTTACTGAAGAAATATTAGTAAATAAACAGATGAATGGCTACATGGCATGGCAGAAAGAAATTTAACCTCAAAATATGGAAGATCTGAGTTCAAATCTTAACTTTGGCATATATGCTGATCCCTCCCCTATGAGTTGCGTTCCATGATAGGTGAAAATCCATGAAGTTGTGACATTACATTTATTTTAAGGCTTTATGAATCCTTCCCACTCTCCTATGAACCTTTTCCACACTCTTATAAACACTGAGCCAATCAGCACCCAGAATTCTCAACACTGCACTGGGGTTTGGTCACCTTTCAGCCAATAGTGTACCATGTACAATCAAACATTGGCAAATTTGCACAAGTGGCATATTGCATTTTCATTGTGTACAATATTTGTACGCTATTTGTCCACAATAGGCTATAAAAAAAATTCCTCCAGAGAAAAGGACTAGATGGACATACAAGTAAATTTAACAGCATTTAAAGATCATCTAATTCTAATATTAAATAAATTATGTAGAATACTTGGTAAAGAAGGAATCCTAATGAACTCATTTTATGACACAAATGTGGCACTGATACCAAAACAAGGAAGGGCAAAAGCAGAGAAAGACATAACAAATAGATGCAAAAATTCTAAATAAAATAATAGCCAGGAGACTACAACAATATATCACAAAGTTTAAACATTATAACCAAACAAGATTTATACCAAATATGAAGGGATAGTTTAGTATTAGGGAAATTGATTATTATCTCAAAAAAAAGGCAACAAAAATTATATAATTCTATTAATAAATACAAAAAAACTTCCCAAAATACAATACTCATTCCTATTTAAAACACTTGAAAGAATAAATAAAAATTTTTTCATTAGATTAATAAGAAAAATAAATTTAAAACCATCAGTAAATATCTGCAACAGGGATAAGTTAGAAACCTTTCCTATAAGATCAGGATTTTTAAAAGGGTGCCTGTCATCACCAATATTACTTAATATTATACTAGGAATGCTAGCAATAGCAATAAGAGAAAAAGAAAATGAAGACATTAGAATGGCAAAAAGGTAATAAAACTACCTCTTTCTGGATGAAACAACACAAGAGCCAAGATGGCAGCTTAGTAGCAGCAAAAGTTGAAACCACTTTGACAATCCTTTCAAACTCATCTTTAAAAAGCACTTCAAAATGACAGGAGTCAAAAATCAAAAGCAAGATGGAATGAGGGTTCTCCCACTGAACGCAACTTGAAAAGTAGTCAGAGGTATAGCACCCAAATTTCTAATGGAAAAACTAGTAGAATTGAAGGAGGAAATAGATAGTAAAACTATACTAGTGGGAGACTGGAACCTACCACTATAAATTTGAGATAAATCAAATCAAAAAATGAATGAGGAGGTAAAAGAGGTGAATGAAATCTTAGAAAAATTAAGAGTTAGTAGATATGTGGAGAAAAATAAATAGGGACAAAAAGGAATACACCTTCTTTTCAGCAGCAAATGGCACATTCACAACGATTGACCATATACTAGGTCATAAAAACATGGCATACAAATTCAGAAAAGCAGAAATAATAAATACAACCTTTTCAGATAATAAGGCAATAAAAATAATGATCAGCAAGGGTACATGAAGAGCTAAATCAAAAACTAATTGGAAATTAAATAATATGATTCTCCAAAATCAACTAGTCAGAGAACAAATCATAGAAACAATTAATAATTTCATTGAAGAAAATGACAATGATGAGACATCTTTTCAAACTCTATGGGATGCAGCCAAAGCAGTACTCAGGGGAAAATTTATATCCTTGAGTTCATATATTAACAAATTATGGAGGACAGAGATCAATGAATTGGACATGCAAATCAAAAAATTTGAAAGTGAATGAATTAAAAATCCCCAGAAGAAAACCAAATTAGAGATCCTAAATATTAAGGGAGAAATTAATAAAATCAAAAGTGACAGAACTATTGAAGTAATAAATAAGACTAGAAGCAGTTATTTTGATAAAACAAACAAAATAGACAAAATACTGGTCAATCTAATAAAAAAAAGGAGGAAAGAAGAAAATCAAATTAACAGTATTAGGGATGGAAAGCGAGAACTCACCTCCAAAGAAGAGGAAATAAAGGCAATCATTAAAAACTATTTTGCCCAATTATATGGCAATAAATATGCCAATCTAGGTGATATGGATGAATATTTACAAAAATATATATTGCCTAGATTAACAGAAGAAGAAATAGAATTCTTAAAAAATTCCATATCAGGAAAAGAAATTGAACAGACCATCAAAGAACTCCCCAAGAAAAAATCCCCAGGGCCTGATGGATTCATAAGTGAATTCTATCAAACATTCAAATAACAGCTAATCCCAATTCTATACAAACTATTTGGCATAATAATAAAAGAGGGAGTTCTACCAAATTCATCTTATGACACAAACATGGTACTGATCCCAAAGCCAGGCAGGTTAAAAACGGAGAAAGAAAACTACAGACCAATCTCCTTAATAAACATAGATGCAAAAATCTTCAAACAGGATACTAGCAAAAAGACTCCAGCAAGTCATCACGAGGGTTATTCATTTTGATCAGGTGGGATTTATACCAGGAATGCAAGGATGGTTCAATATTAGGAAAATCATCCACATAATTGACCATATCAATAAGCAAACCAACAAAAATCACATGATTATCTCAATAGATGCAGGAAAAGCCTTTAACAAAATACATCGCACATTCCTATTGAAAACACTACAACACATAGGAATAGAAGGGCCTTTCCTAAAAATAACAAACAGTATCTATCTAAAACCATAAGCAAACATCATCTGCAATGGGGATAAACTAGATGCATTCACAATAAGATCAGGAGTGAAATAAGGATGCCCCTAATCACCTTTATTATTCAACATTTTACTAGAAACACTAGCAGTGGCAATTAGAGAAGAAAAAGAAATTGAAGGTACTAAAATTGGCAATGAGGAGACTTTTATCATTCTTTGCGGATGACATAATGGTCTACTTAACAAATTCAAGAGAATCAACTAAAAAGCTAGTGGAAATAATCAACAACTTTAGCAAAGTTGCAGGATACAAAAATAAACCCACATGTCATCAACATTCATATATATCTCTAACACATCTCAGCAGCAGGAATTAGAAAGAGAAATTCCATTCAAAATTACCTTAGACAATATAAAATACTTAGGAATATATCTGCCAAGACAAACACAGGAACTATATGAACACAACTATAAAACACTCTCCACACAACTAAAACTAGATTTGAGCAATTGAAAAAACATTAACTGCTCATGGTAGGATGAGCCAATATAATAAAAATGAACATCTTACCAAAGCTTATCTACCTATTTAGTGCCATACCCATTGAACTTCCAAAAAACTTTTTTACTGAACTAGAAAAAACCATAACAAAATTAATTTGGAATAACAAAAGATCAAGGATATCCAGGGAAATCATGAAAAAAAATACAAAGGAAGGTGGCCTTGCAGTCCCAGATCTCAAAGTATATTATAAAGCAGTGGTCATCAAAACAATTTGGTACTGGCTAAGAGACAGAAAGGAAGATGAGTTGAATAGACTTGGGGTAAGTGACCTCAGCAAGACAGTCTATGACAAACCAGAAGACCCCAGCTTTTGGGACAAAAATCCACTATTTAATAAAAACTGCTGGGAAAACTGGAAGACAGTGTGGGAGAAATTAGGTATGCATGAACAGCTCACACTCTACACCAAGTAAACTCAGAATGGGTGAACGACTTGAACATAAAGAAGGAAACTATAAGTAAATTAGGTGAACACAGAATAGTATACATGTCAGACCTTTGGGAAAGGAAAGCTTTTAAAACCAAGCAAGACTTAGAAAGAGCCACATAATATAAAATAAATAATTTTGACTACATCAAATTAAAAAGTTTTTGTACAAACAAAACCAATGTAACTAAAATTAGAAGGGAAGCAACAAATTGGGAAACAATCTTCATAACAAAAACCTCTGACAAAGGTTTAATTACTCAAATTTACAATGAGCTAAAATCAATTGTACAAAAAACCAAGCCATTCTCCAACTGATAAATGGGCAAGGGACATGAATAGGCAGTTTTCAGTTAAAGAAATTAAAACTATTAATAAGCAAATGAATAAGTGCTCTAAATCTCTGATAATCAGAGAGATGCAAATCAAAAACAATAACTCTGAGGTACCACCTCACACCTAGCAGATTGGCTAACATGACAGCTATAGAAAGTAATGAATGTTGGAGGAGATGTGGCAAAGTCGGGACATTAATTCATTGCTGGTGGAATTGTGAATTGATCCAACAATTCTGGAGGACAATTTGGAACTATGCCCAAAGGACACTAAAAGACTGTCTGCCCTTTGATCCAGCCATAGCACTGCTGGGTTTGTACCCCAAAGAGATAATAAGGAAAAAGACTTGTACAAGAATATTCATAGCTGTGCTCTTTGTGGTGGCCAAAAATTGGAAAATGAGGAGATGCCCTTCAATTAGGGAATAGCTGAACAAATTGTGGTATATGTTGGTGATGGAATACTATTGTGCTAAAAGGAATAATAAAGTGGAGGAATTCCATGGAGACTGGAACAACCTCCAGGAAGTGATACAAAGTGAAAGGAGCAGAGCCAGGAGAAACATTGTACACAGAGACTGAGACACTGTGGTACAATCAAATGTAATGGACTTCTCCATTAATGGCAATGCAATGTCCCTGAACAATCTGCAGAGCCCTATGAGAAAAAAAACACTATACTTAAGCAGAGGACAAACTGTGGGAGTAAAAACATTGAGGAAAGACAACTGCTTGACTACAGGGGTTGAGGGGACATGTCTGAGGAGAGACCCTAAATGAGCACCCTAATGCAAATACCAAGAACAAGGAAATGGGTTCAGAACAAGGACACATATGATACCCAGTGGAATTGCACGTGGGCTAGGAGAGGGGTGGCGGGAAATGACCAAATAAAATAATGTTTAAAAACTAAAAAATAATAATAATAAAGTATAGGTCTAACTACAAAAAAAAAAGAATATTCATAGCTGCGCTCTTTCTGTTGGCAAAAAAATGGAAAATGAGGGGATGTCCTCCAATTGGGGAATGGCTGAACAAATTTTAGTATATGTTGGTGATGGAATACTATTGTGCTCAAAGGAGTAATAAACTGGAGGAATTCCCTGGGAACTAGAATGACCTCCAGGAATTGATGCAGAGTAAGAGGAGCAAAACCAGGACAACATTATACACAGAGACTGATACATTGTGGTACAATTGAATGTAATGGACTTCTCCATTAGTGGCAATGCAGTGATTCTGAACAACTCAGAAGGACTTATGAGAAAGAACACTATCCACATTCAGAGGAAAAATTGTGGTAGCAGCAATACAGATGAAAAACAACTGCTTGACTACATGGGTCGAGGGAGATATGATTGGGGATGTAGACTCTAAATAGTGAAAACATTAACAACATGAAAATAGGTTTTGACCAATGACACATGTAAAACCCAGTGGAATTGCACGTCGGTTATAGGAAGGGGTGGGGGGAAAGGAGGGAAAGAATATAATTCTCATAACCAAGAAATAATGTTCTAAATTGGCTAATTAAATACCCCCCCCAAAAATAAAAAAATAAATAAATGAAATCCCAGGCCCTGGCACCAGCCTGCAGTGAGTCCCAGAAGTCCATGGTGTTGAGCCATTTCAAACCTGAACTACTATGGTAAAGACTTATCCCTGGGGCAAAATAGCTCACAGTGCTGAACCCTACAAACTAGTAGCAGAGAAGACAGAATCATCAGCTTTCAGAATTCCCAGTCCATAGACCAAAAAAAAAAAAAGACTGGGAAAATGAGAAAATAGCAAAAGAAATACCTGAAGCTATTTCTATAAGAAAATTTCTATGGGTACAAAAAGCAAAGCACAGAACCAACAGGAGATGGTGATATCCAAACAACCATATGCAAAACTTAAAAAGAAAAATGAGAATTTATCTCAAACTCTGAAATAACTCTAAAAGGAATTAAAAAATCAAATAACACAGGTCAAAGGAAAATGGGAAAAAGAAATGAATGTAATGCAAAAAGAAAATAATCCTTTAAAAATCAAAATTGGTCAACTTGAAAAAGAAGCACAAAAATCCAATGACAAAAAGAGTTTTTTATAAAAACAGAATTGACCTACTGGAAAATGAGGCCAAAAAAAAATCCAATGAAGAAAAGAGTGCCATGAAAAGTGTAATGGACTAAATGGAAAAGGAGGATAAAACAATCATGGAAGAAAATCAGTTTTTAAAAATTAGAATTGGGCAAATAGAATATAATGACTTTGCAAGACATCAAGAAATAATAAAATCAAATCAAAAGAATGAAAAAAATAGAAGAATATATGAAATATCTCATTAAAAAAAAAACTGATCAGGAAAAAAAGAACCAGGAGAGACAAGAATTAATGAACTACCTGAAAGTCATGATCAAAAATAAAAAGCCAAGACATTATATTACAAGAACTTATCTAAAAAAACATGCCATGAAATTCTTGAACAAAAATGTAAAATAGAAATCAAAAGAATCCACAGATTACCTCCTGCAATAAATCTCCAAATGACAACTTTCAGGAATATTATAGTCAAGTTCACGAGCTCCCAGACTATGGAGTAAATACTGTAAACAGCCAGAAAGAAACAATACAAATATCAAGGCATCTCAGTCAGGATTAAATAGAATTTGGCAGCTTCCACATTGAAGGACCAGAAGACTTAGAATATGATATTCCAGAAGGCAAAAGAACTGGGTTTATAACCAAGATTCACCTACCCATCAAAACTGACTATATTCTTTCAGGAGAAATTATGGTCATTTTTAATAAAGTAGATTTCCAAGCATTCCTTCATAGATATGATGATACATATAGAAAACCCTAAAGATTCAACTAAAAAATTAATTGAAATTATCAATACTTATAGTAAAGCAGCAAGATATAAAATAAATCCATAAAATAATCATCAACATTTCTATAGATCACAACCAATGTCCTATAAAAAAGATAGTAAGAAAAAAAAAGATAGTAAGAGATAACCCATTTAAATTAACTATAGATAGAATAAAATTAACTATTGATAGAATAAAAAAGAGAATATCTTCTAAAACAAATCCAAAAACTATATGAACATAATTATAAAACATTTCTTATACAACTAGATAGATTTAAATAGAGAACAATTAATTGTTCATATGTGGACAGAAATAATATAATTAAAATGGCAATCATACTAAACTAAGCTACTTGATCAAGTTATTCTAATTAAATTACCAAAAAATATATTTTCTTAAACCAAAAAAAAAAAAACAAAAAACCAAAATTTATCTGGAAAAATAATCAAATACCAAAAGAAATAATAGATTTTTTAAAAGTTACATTAGGAGGTCTAGCAATATAATATTTCAAACTATTATAAAGCAGTAGTTATATAACTATTTGGTATTGACTAAGAAATAGAAAAGTAGATCAGTGGAATGAAGTAGACATAGAAAAAAATAGTCATAAAAGATTGTAGTAAATCTTGCGTCTGACAAAAGTAAAGTTCCAAATTTTTGGAATAAGAATTTACTATTTGGTAAAAATTGTTGGGAAAATTGGAAAACAGGTTGGCAGAAATTAGATATGTTAATAGCTTACACCATTTATAAGAACAGAGGAAAATAAAAATGAATACATGACCTAGGTATATAAGGATATATTATTAAAAAAATTAGGAGAACAGAAAACATACTACCTATCAGATTATGAACAGAAGAATTTATGAATAAACAAAACATAGAAAGCATTATGAAATGTAAAATGGATAATTGGTATACCATTGGTGAACCATTTTTATACAAATAAAACTAATGAAACCAAGATTAGAAGGAAAGCAATAAGTTAGGAGAAATAATTTTATAAACACTTTCTTGGATTGAGGCCTCATATTAAAAATATATTAAAGAATTCTGTCAAATATATAAAAATATGAGCCATTACCCAGTTAATAAAGGGTCAAAAGATATGAACATATAGTTTTTGGATGAGGAATAAAAGTTATATATAAGTATTTGGAAAAACGCTCTAAATCATTATTGATTGGAGAAATGCAATCAAAACACCTCTGAGATAGCTCACCTATTGGATTGGTTAAAATGATAAAAGGGCAAAATGACAAATGTTGGAAGGGATGTGGAAAAATATAGACACTAATACATTGTTCATAGAACTGTCAATTGAACCAACCATTTTGGAGAGCAATCTGGAATTATACTCAGTTATAAAAGGGTTTTGACTTAGTAATACCACTATTAAGTTTATTTCCTAAAATGATCCAGGAAAATATTCTAAAATATTTAAAACAGCTGTTTTTGTGGTGGCAAAGAACTGGAAACTGAAGGGATATCCATCAATTAAGGAATGGTTGAACAAATTGTAGTATATGACTGTAATTGAATAGTATTATGTCATAAGAAGACAAACAAGCTGATTACGAAAAAATTCTGGAAAGACATATGAACTGATACAAAGTGATGTACCCAGAACCAGGAGAATGTTGTACACAGTAACAACAATAATGTATGATAATCAGTTGTGAATGATTTAACTATTATCAATAAGGCAAGGATACAGGACATCTTCAAGAGATTCATGAAGAAAAAGGATATCTACCATGAGAGAAGGCGAGTCCAAATGCATATTGAAGTATATCATTCTTCACTCAGTTTCCTCCATGAGTTTTTCCTCTAATGTAAGCAATATGTGTCTTGTTTATTTAAATAAAATCATGTATTATATTAACATTATATTGCATACTATATTATACATAAAATTAAAATAAATGTAATTCTTCAAAAATATTTAGAAGATATGAATGGAAGAGCCCTTCTTAATATAATCAAAAGTATGTACCTAATACCAAGAGCCAGGACTTCTGGGTAAACATAGTGGCAACATATACAACCTCAAAAGGCAAAAACACACAATTCATATGAACGAAGGGACTCTACAGTAGGGAACAGCATTGAAGGTATGTGGGATTTGGGCATTTCCACACTATAAGGGGGTGAAATAGCTTCTACCAAAACACGAGCTGATCAACCCTCCCCCACCCCCACCTCCCCCACACACACACACAGAGTCAATATGCTAGAGTCAGGGCTAGTGCACTAGAATCAGTGAATGAGCAGGGATCACCTCTAGAGTGAGGGAGGGGCACCTCTAGGTCTTTGGCAGCTGACTAAGAATACCAATGACCTACCCCTGAAAGCAGCTAGACTTGAGACCCCAGCAGGTTGGAAAGCACAGATGGTGGATGCGGAGATAGCGCAAACAAGGGCAGCAAACAGTAGAAGCTGCAGGACTCAAGAGGTGGCCTCAGGCAAAAGCCACCCTCCTTAGCTTCATACACAGAGAGCCTGCATCCCTCACTCAGACTTCTGACTGGAAAGGGAAGGAAAAACCAGCATAGTGATAGCCAGCAGTGCCCAGGAAAAACAACTCCCCAACACCAAGAAGAACAAAAAGAAGGCATTGACCCTGGATAATTTTTTACGGAGGAAAAATTCAGACTACTGAAGAAATAGCAGAAGAGGACATATAAATAAATGCATTCAAACCTTCCAAATAGAAATGGAAATTGGCCATAAGCTCTTGAAGAATTTAAATTGGAGATTAAGAGAAATAAACACAAAAGAACAAAACAATAACAAAGAAACAAAATTATACCTATTTACAGATGTAAAGATTTAATAGGTAATCAGTGTAATTAAGAGTAGCTATATTCTATCAATATTTATTGACACCTATAAATACTAGGTGAATTTCCAACATAACACAAATGATATTCTAATTGACTTGGAAAATTTCAAGTTACCAAAGAAATTTAGCCCTTCATTTTAACAATGTAACAACATATAAATAAATATATATAAATCCACCTCGCAAAAAAAAAAAAATCAACATTATAATATAAAATAAGAATAATAGAGAAAGAAATTTCATTCAAAATAACTACAAAAGCATAAACTAATTCTGGGAGTTAACTTACCAACACACACTTTGGTCTAAATAGATATAATTATAAATCAATTTTTAAAGAAATTTGAGAAAAATAATAAGAGATATAATCATTGTTCATAACTAAGCTATGCCAAAATGATAAAATAACAATAATATCTAAGTTAATTTACTAATTTAATGCCATGCCAAACTACCAAGACATTACTTTATACACAAGATGAAATGTCAAATTTTGTTTGCAAAAACAAAAAATAATATCCTGGAAAATAATGAACAGAAAATAAGAATTGAGAGGATATAATGTTATTAGCTTAAAACTATGTTATGAGCTAGTAGTCACCAAAACTATTTGGCATGAATTTTAAAAATTAAAATTAGAACTAGAAAGAAACAAACATGGTAGTCCACTCCCTAATAACCCAAGAATTCAAATCCAGATCACATGGGGAGACTAGAAAGAAGTTTGACAAGAAATAAAAACTAATCAACATCATACACCACAGACGACACTATACTATAAAATAAATAAATATTTATAACTTGTAAAATTATAGCCTAACTAAATATTGTCATTTTTTAATAAGAGGGAGATGAAAGGAAGTAATTTTCACAACTATAATAGATTAGAAATAAACATGAAAACCACATAATGAGTTAAAATGGAATAGAAAAGACAAAATAGATCAATTATTTAACATTAAAAGACTTTTCCACATGAATAAGACTAGTTAGAATAAGAAATCATAAGTGGGTGTCTTTTTGTGAGGGGAGTGGGGGAAAGGGATAAATCTTATTGATCATCTAGGTCAAAAGTCTAACATCCAAAATATAAAAAGAACTGACCACAAATTTATGTATTAATATGCTAATGAAACCACAGGATCAATTAAAAAAGAAAGACACTAAAAATTATTCCACAATAACTAAATGATAAGAATAGTTTTCAAAAGAAGTATAATCTCATCAAAAACATATTAAAAAGACTGTATATCACTTAATAAGAAGAAAAATATTGATTAAACAATTCTAAGTTATTACCTCAGATCCATGAAATTTAAAAAATGATAAAAGAACAAAAAAATTCAATGATGTAAAGTTTGAGGAAATAAAGGCACATTAATATGCTCATGGTATGGCTGTGAATTCATCTAAATATTTTGGAAAATAATACAACATTTTTCAATTCTGTTAAATTGTTTAAAAACTCTTTAACTCAGCAAACCCACTACAGACTTTATATCTACTCCAAAGAGGTCCATGAAACAGAAGTCTCAAACTTGCCAAAATATATACTTTTTATACTAACTAAAAACTAGAAACGAAATACCCATCAACTGAGGAATGGTTTAACAAATTAAATTATAAAAACACAATATCCCATAAGATATGAAGACCATGAAGAATTCTAAGAAAACAAAAAGCTTTGTAAAAATTAATGCAAAGAAATGTGTCTTCTTTCATGACATGAGGAATATGAAAGTTGTACTGCATGACAACACTGGAATAACCTAAATCAGATTGTTTACTATCTGAGGTGGAGTCAAAGGAGGGAGAGGAGAGAATTTAGATTGCAAAGGTCAGAAAAAATTTTGTTAAAAAATTGTTTCTCCATGTAATCAAAAAAATTATAAATTTTTAAAATATTTTTTAAAAAATAATTACTGCAAAGTAGGGGCAATTCGGTAACACAGTGGATAAAGTACCAGGCCTGTAGCTGGAAGGGCCTGGGTTCAAATTTGTTATCAGAACTTCCTAGTTATATGACCATGGGCAAGTCATTTAACTCTAGTTGCCTAGGCTTTACTCCTTTCTTGCCTAAAAAAAAAGGGGGCAGGGGCTTTTAAAAAGCAATCTCTACTGTCAAAGAGCTCACAGTCCAGTGAAGCTTGGGTGGGGAGTAGTGAGAGAAGAACATGAAAATAATGAAGTCTAATCATCTTCTGTACATCATAAATGAGAAATAATCAGCAGAGGGAAGGCACTAGAATTGAGAAGGTTTAGGAAAGGATTCCTGTAAAAGACAGGATTTGAAAGAAAGATAGGAGGTAGAGGTGAAGATGGAAAGCATTCCATGCATCGAGACAGCCAATGAAAACGTTCTGAGGCTAGAAATATGGAAGATCTTCAGGCAGGGACAGCAAGGAAGCCACTGTCACTGGATCACAAAGAATGTGAGAGAGTAACATGTAAGAGGATTAGAAAGGTAGAAATGGGTAAGGTTGTAAAGGATTTTGAATGCCAAACAGAAGGTTTTATATTTGATCCTAGATTGGATGGAAGCCAATGGATTTACTGAATGGTGATAGGGGATTGGGGTGGGGGTTGGGGGGCGGGAATGTGAGATGTTCAGATCTATTATTTAGGAAGATAATCTGATCTCTTAGTAGTGAATGGGAATAGGGAGACTTATGGCAGGGATACTGTTATAGGAGGGTTGTAAGGAAGGGTTAAACAAGCTATATATAAAAAAATACATACACACACACACACAAATATATATAAAATAAAAGTTTATTTACCTGAAGGGAGAAAGGAATGGAAAGGAAACAGGGAATAACATATCTAACACAGCCCAGATATAAAATTCCTATTCTTTCTATAATTATACTAAAATAACTAATTCAATTTAAGGGAAGATTAAGGTAGAGGCAAGGACAAAGGGGCTCAAAGAAAATCTCACCACATAGAGTCCTCCTTTGCTCCAGACAGCAGTGATTATACGGATTCTAGATATGCTTTTGGCATTTGTCACTCAGTCAGAATGCTATGGCTCCAGAGAGGATTTTTAACCTCAGCTGGAAAATCTATAGCTAATGCAGAAATTATTAATGAAGTTCTTTCTGCTCTACAGCTGCCTGAAGCCCTAGTTGTAGTTAATTGCTCTGCCCATACAGGTGGCACTGACAGGAAACTTCTCAACAGGAAATGATCGAGCAGATGCTGCTGCAAAGCTAGCAGCCATAGAAGGACCTGAATTAATTTTAACATTAACAACCACTGATGACTTAAATTTATCACTTTCCTATAATGAAAAGGAAGTGAAAAAATGGAAACAAAAATTCAAAGCAAAACAGATCAATGGAGTATGGGTGTCATCTGAAGGAAAACCCATGTTCCCTAGAAGTTTCTATCACCAAATTTGCCAATCTATTCATAAAAACGGTCATTTTGGCACCCAGAGCATCGTGAACTCTGTCAAGAGAGTATGGATAGCCCCTGGTATAACTACTATAGCCTCTAAAGTGTGTTCAGCCTGCTCTACCTGCCAAGGTAGAGCACGCTTTTCGTGGCAAAGCTTTGGGTGGACATCCTCTAGCTTACACACCTTTTGAACATCTACAGATAGATTTCATAACAATGCCAAAGTCTGGACATTATAAATTTTGTCTAGACATAGTAGACCAACTAACCAGACTGTCGGAAGCATTTCCTGTGACCTGAGCCACAGCAGCTTTTGTTGCTAAGGAACTTTTAAAAGAAATTATTCCTCGCTTTGGACTGCCAGCACATATTGATTCAGATAGAGGAAGTCATTTTACTGATTCTGTCCTAGATCAGATATAGTCTTGCTTGGGGATAACTCCCAAATTCCATGTTCCATATCATCCCCACAGCTCAGGCCAAGTTGAGAGGATGAACAAAGAACTTAAAACTATGATTGGAAAATAATGCACTGCGACACATTTAAAATGGCCTGAAATTCTCCCTCTGGCCCTATTTTATTTCAGAAGCAGGCCTAGAGGAGACCTACACATCTCACCATTTGAGATGCTTTTTGGACATCCACCTATACAAGCTAAACTTTTTTCCCCTGCATATACATCACTGTTAGGGGGAGATACTACTATTGCTTTCTGTATACAGGAATTACAGCACAAACTGCATGAACTTCATGAATCCTGAGCTGTAGTACAAGCCGGACCTCTAGATTTTTCTCTTAATGACCTGAACCCAGGAGACAAAGTGTATATTAAGAATTTCAAGCATACTGGAGCAACTCAACCTTCCTGGTAAGGACCATTCCAAATATTGTTAACTACTCCAACATCTATAAAGGTTGGACAGAAAGACTCTTGGATTCATTGCTGACATGTGAAGAAAGCATCTTCTGTTGAGACTAATTGACTGTATCCTATCATATGCATTGGAGATAGTAATCCATTGACAAGTGGATGCTGTTTTTTGAGAACACATTGAATTACTGATTTTTTCCTTATTTTTATTATTGCTTTTCTTTTATTTTTGATTAGAATAATTGATTTTTTCTTCCTTTTTCATTTCTTGTACTAAAGGTACATATAATTAATATTAATTTTTATGCAGTAAGATATATATATATGTACACACACACACTTGCTATAATATCAATGCATACCCAAAAGCTTTAAACTATGGGAACCTGCCACTTATTGAAAAATATTATGGTACTGTGACTAATGTTTGTATCTGATTCCAGGAAATGGGATAAAAACAAGGAGAAAAGACTTAACCTGAATAGTGCCAAAAAGAGCACACATGAAATACTAATGTGGACTTGAGGTTGCAACATTTGACATATGTTAAGTCGTGGGACTTCCTTGTATCTACACTCTTTGTGAAGTATTCGTACAAGTACAAAGTTTGAGTATCATGCTGGCTCCCCATATCCCTGAGAATGGAAAAAAAAATCAGACGAGGGAATGACAAATCCCTATCAAAATAGAATTCCAGTTCTTTTCCTTTCTTATATTATGGCAACTTTCTGTAGTCTTGGCTGCAAATCGGTAAGTGAAATATTACTGCATTCTGTCCTACAGACTTGTGGGATAGAAATTACTTTAAATTGGACCTATACAAGGACCTATTTTGAATTTTTTTTCTCATGTTTTTGGTTATTTTTCTCTTCTTTTGATAAATTGACTCATACATCCCCATAACTCAACATTGCATCCTGAGCTGAAATGGATGTCTTTTAACACCTACTTCAGGGGGGGATTTTATTTTAATTTAAAATCCAATATTTTTTATTTTGTTTGAGATTGTATTTTTATAAAAATCCAAGATTTTTATTTTGTTCGAGAAAAAGATCTTCAAGGAAGAAGCTTGCTAACTCCTAAATCCAAAGAATGAACTGTTGCAGAAAGATGCCAGAAAAGCCACACTACATCAAGAAGATCAAGAATGAACTTTGGATATGGTTGATTGAACTGAAGTTTGATTGAACATTGATTATAAATGTACACTTTTATGCCAAAAGGGACTGCCCCTAATTTGGCTTTCTGTCAAGGCACCTAGCAAAACATTAGTTTTGCTTTCTTTCTTTTCTATTTCCTCCCTCACTACTCTAATTTCCTCTTAGAAAATTGAATATTGTATGCTTCTGTAGTTAGAAGAGCATTTAGGACTACAAGATGATTATGTTAAATTATCAGTGGGGATGCTAGTCTCCCAATGATCATCATGGGGGATTGTGAATCTTAAAATTTCTCAAACTCTACCTTAAAACATTTGGTTAAGGTTATTCCCCATTTAAACAATGGAGGTACTTGATCAGGAATGTATTGAGAACTTAACCTTACTCCACCCATATTTAGGCATACCTTAAGGGCAAGATAAAGTTGTAAAACTCCTTACTGAACAAGGAAAAAGTCCCCAACCCATACTTATAGTGAGGCCAAGCCCTTAAGCTAGGTCTATTTTTAGATCTAATACAAAAGGGTGCTAAGTACCTATGAAGGTCAAATTAATCACTAAAAGAGCAAGCTTAGCAAAGAGATGTGAAATACTCAGAAGTTTTAGTCTACCCAGAGAAGGTAATAACAAGATGTGAATTAAGAAGGTGATAACAAGATGTGAATTAAGAATGGTCAGTCCTTTGGAAAATGTCTACTGTGATTGGTAGATGTGAAAACTTAGGGGAGGTGACATAGGAGAAAAATTCTCTTTAAAAGGAGCTGTCTGAACCAGATCAAGGGAGTTCGGAATAGTTCAGCTTAGGAAGCTAAACTGGAGGGTCTCTCTGAACACTAGAGTTTTGCTTGGGACAATCTTGTGGTGAGTGATTAAAGACTGACTTAGTTTTCTCTCTTAAAAGAAAGGCCTAAGCCATTGGCCTAGGCCCTAGCCTTCCTATTATTTCCTCTTGCTCTGTCTCTCTCCCTTTCTTTAATTCCTTCATTGTATTAATTAAGATCTCCATAAAACCCAGCTGACTTGGATATTTCATATTTGGGAATTTTTCCCAAGGCCACCACTTTATTTTTTATTTAAATCAAGACACTAAAAACTATCTTTATGCTTTTGGCAATTCAAAGTCTTGAACCCATATTTTCGCGGTCACAGTTTATGGCAACAACTCTTTTGTCTGTAACAGCAGTCCCTGAGACATGTCAGCAACTCCTGTAGAAATCCACTTTCTCTGTAGTATCAGGAGTAGGAAGCAGGCAGACATCTCAAGACAGTCAAAGGAAAAGTACCCAATGGGTTTCTGGGTCCACCCCAGAAACCCCAGCCTAGTATCCTCTGGTTTATCCTGAGAGCAAGAGAGAAATAGCTTCTCCTTTCTATGAAGTTCAGCAACAACTGACACCAACTGATTTTCCAATAACTGCCTCTGTATCCAGTCCCAAGTCCTGTGAGTTCCAAGTGGAATGTTGGCCCTGCAACATCTCTTGCATTCAGCTTTTGCAAAATCCCTTATTAAAGTTCCTCCTTTGCACAGCCTTCAAACCAAGATTCTACAAGAGCTGGCTGGGTCAGCATTTTAAGACAGTTGGGGAACTGGCAACTGTCTCTCTCAAGCTGAGTGACAGACAGAGAAGCTGTGTGTCAAAGTGTCTCTCTGAAGAAACCAACTGTGGAGCTGCCAAGAACTTGGATTATCTTTTCAAAGGTTGAGTGAGTCTTAGCCTACACACTGGTGGACTGGGTGAATGGGTGTGAACCTGCTTTTCATCTGCAATGTACTCTTCCATCCAAATGTCCTCTTCCACTGGAATGGTCCTCTCCTTACTGATCTTTTTGACTGCAGACTCTATTTGACTTATGAATCTCAGCTTTTCACAATCTCTTCTTCATTTTCTTCTTCAACAATTTGTACACTTTCATTATTAATTCCATGAGCTAATTTAATGTGTGAACAATACCATGAATCTCTTCCTAATACTTTTACTGAAGAAGGTAAAACTAATACAATTGTACAAGGACCTACCAAATTCTCTTCAGTTGCTGATGTTTTTGCAAAATTTTTCACATACACCATATCACCTGGTTGAAAATTATGAAGAGAATAATCCAATGGACCAGATTGGATCAATACTCCCATATCATGCAGTTCTTTAAGCCACTGTTGTAATGCACTTAAATATGAAGCAACTTGACAATATCCTCCTAAAAGAGATGTATAGACTGTCTTACAAGTCTTTGCCTGTAGTGGAGCAAGTCCAAAGAGCATTTCATAAGATGATACAAGCAAATCTGCTCTTGGTCTTATACATAGGTAAAACAAAGCCATGGGAAGAATCTCTGGCCATTTTAGATGAGTTTCAGCATAAATTTTCCCCACCATAGTCTTGAGTTCCCTATTCACATGCTCCACTTGACCTGAACTTTGTGGATAATAAGGAACATGATATTTATGTGTTATTCCTAGATTCTCATAAGACTCTTTTCAGGATATCTTGTGTGAAATGAGATCCTTTATCAGAATCTATGTTAGTGATACACCAAACCTAGGAACAATTTCCTTAAGCAACAATTTCACCACAAAGTTAGCTGTATTAGAATTAGATGGAAAAGCTTCAGGACATTTTGTTAATCAATCAACAATTACAAGACAAAATTTGTATCTTCCAGCTTTTGGCATGCTAATGTAATCAATTTTTAAACTCTCAAATGGACAGTATATCAATGGTCTACCACCCAAACCTTTCTGTCTCAATGCACCTTGATTGAATTTTTGGCAAAAAGAACAACTTGTACAGATCTTATTTGTAACAGTACTTATTCCTGGTACTACCCATTGCCTCTTTACAGAGTCTACTACATCTTGAGTACCAAAATGACCTTTTGTGTGAATGGCTCGACACAAATAAGTATATAAATCTTTTAGTAACAGTGGTTTTCCAGTGTCTGCAACCCATATTCCATGTACTTTCTTTACTCCAAATCTTTCCTTCCACTTCTGAATTTCTGAGTCTACATAAGCTCTTTCTAAATCATCAGATCAACAGTTGACAAATTCATTATATACACTAGAGTATTATTGGCAGTAAATTGTGCAGTTATATCAGCTCTATGATTTCCTTTAGAGACTGAATCTCTGCCACAAGTATGACTTCTACAATGGATCACCACTAGCTGTTTAGGTTTTTGGATAGCATCCAACAACTCAGTTATTATTTCTGCAAGAGCTATTGGTTTTCCTGATGCAGTAATAAAACCTCATTGTTTCCAGATCTTCCCTGTAGCATGACATATAGAAAATGCATAACAAGAGTCTGTAAAAATATTAGGATTTTTACCCTGTAAGAATTAAAATAGTGGAAGACATAAACTGTGGCAGATATAAGAGTGGTTCTTAAAATTGTGACCGCAGAAAATATGGTTTCAAGACAGTGTCTTGTTTTAAAATCAAATATAAGGTGGTCACCAGGGGAAAATTCCCAATTATTAAATATACCCAAGTCAGCTGGGTTTTATAGAGATTTTAATTCATACAAATGAGGAATTAAAGAAAGGGAGAGAGAGAGAAAAAAAAGGAAATAATGAGAAAAAGATAGGCCGGCCCAGGCCAGCCCTGGCCAACCCAGGCCCAAGTCCTAAGAGAAAAGATCAGTCAGTCTTTTATCCACTCACCACAAGATTTGTCCAATCAAGGATTCTAGTGTTCAGAGAGTCACCAGTTCAGCTTTGGCCAGCTGCCATCTCCAGAGAGAGAATCTCTGAGACTCTTCTCAAGGCAGCAATTCCTCTCCTTTTAAAGGGAATTTTCTCCTATGTCACCTCCCCTAAGTTCTCACATCTACCAATCACAGTAGACGTTTTCCAAAGGACAGACCATTCTTAACTCACACTTAAGAAGGCTTGAACTTTTGATTAAGTTCACACCTGAAAAACCTCTGTGTAAGTTTCTCACCTCTTTGTTCCTTGTAAATTCACAAGTTGCCTGACCTTTATAGGTACTTAGTACCCCCTTTGTATTAGATCTAAAAATAGGCACAGCTTAAGAACTTTTGCCTTACTATAAGTATGGGTTTAAGTATTTTTTATTCTTCAGCAAGGAGTTTCTTCCTCTAAATCAGGCTTAAGTAGGGGTGGAGTAGAAGTCTCACATTCCTGATCTAAGTTCCTTCATTGTTTAAAATGGGGAAAGGTCTTAACCAAATCTTATGAAGTTGGGTCTGAGAATTTTTTAAGGTTCACAACCCTCAGCTAGAAGACATGATTGATTCAACTCTGCTCCTTGAGAACTAAGGTTACTAGGTAATGATACATACCACAGTGTCTCAAATTCTATGACCACTGCAGTACCTGTACAGCAAATTCCATCACATAAATATGAAGAACTATCTGTGAATAATACCAAATCTGGATTTTCAATAGGAGTGTCTTTCAAATCCATCCTAGGCATATCCACTAGATCTACAACTTATACACACTCATGTAATGGTTGACCGTTCTTTGGCAAATCAGAAAAAAATTTAGCTGAATTTAATATACTACACCACCTCAATTGGATGTTCTCACTACCCAAGAGAATAATTTCATACTTAGAAATTAATTGATCTGAATAAGCTTGAGTACAAAATTTCCTCATTAGTGCTTCTATTTCGTGTGAACAATGTAGTCAATGGATATCCCAAGACTAAATCTGCTCACTTCTGGACTAATATTACAGTAGCTGCTACACCCCTTAGACTAGGAACTTTATATATTGGATCAAGCTGACAACTATAATATCCAATTGGACAAAAACTTTGTCCTAAAGTCTGTGTCAGTACCCCAGAAGCAATACCTTTAGTTTCATTAATAAACAGTTGGAATGGTTTTGTATAGTCTAGGATACCCAAAGCTGGAGCAGATAAAATGGGTTCTTTAAGCTTACTTAAGGCTTGCAGAAGTTCAGGCTTTAGTTTCAGAGGTTCTGGTTCTGTATTCCTGGTTAAATTGGTTACACATTTTGTTAATTTACTATATCCAGGTATCCATTGTCTACAGAATCCAGTTGTTTCAAGAACAGCTCTGAGTTTCTTTATAGTCTTAGGAGCACTCAATTTCTGGATATCTGCTATTCCTTTCTGTATGATACTTCTGGAACCCTCTGATAACACAAAACCAAGAGACTGCACTTGAGGCAAAACACATTGTAATTTTGCCTTGGAGATTTTATGCCCATAACTTATATAATTCTAACAAAAGAATCTATATCTCAGAAACACTTTAGCATTTGGAGATGAAAGAAGAATATCATACACAAAATGCAACAATTTACTTTCTTTGAATGCTATAGTTTTTAGATCTCGATTTAGAATTTGTGAAAATGGGCTCAGTGAACCAGTGAATCCCTGTGGCAAACAAGTCCAGGTCATCTCTGTTTTTTTTCCTTCCAGGTAAAAGCAAAGATCTTTTGAGAATCCTTGTGTATTGATATTGAGAAAACTGCTGAGCATAAATCTACCACAGTACCTGACTTGGGATGGAAGAAATTATAGCAGCTGGATTTGGTACAACAGGAGGAGTCTTGATTATATAATCATTGGCTGCTCTTAAATCCTGTATAACATGATATACAACTTTGCTATTCTGATCTAACTTTGGCTTTTTAATTGGAAGAACAGGGGTATTAAATTCTGAGAAGCAAGGTATTATGATCTCTTGTTGGATTAGGAATTCAATGATTGGTCTTATACCTTCAATTGCTTTTTTAGTTAAGGGATATTGAGGTACACAAGGAACTGGTCCTTCCTTAGTCCTCACCCTGACTGGAGTAGCCGATTTCAACAGACCTGCATCTGTGGAAGACTTTCACCAAAGATCTTCAGGGATATCCTCAGGTATTGAATAAATTGAATCTAAGTCACTCTCTGTAGTGACTGAATCTAAGAACATCAATGGAAAAACTTTCAGAGATTCTTCTGGTAGATGTAATGAGATATCACCAGTATCAGGACATTGGATTGTTGCCATTAATTTACATAATAAATCTCTACCTAAAAGATTCATTGGACAGTCTGGCATACACAGAAATGTATGTTCCATAGATAATAGACCTAACATAATCATCTTTCATTGTAATTTTGCTAATCTCTCTGGTTTTCCAGTAACTCCTATTACTTCCATTGTATCAACAGCTCTACAATTCTTAGGAAAACTGCAAAACTGACTGATTTACTGGCTCTAGTATCAACCAGAAGATCATAAATCTGGACTCCAATAGTTACAGACATACATGGTTCTGTACTATTAGGTGGTTGAAATGTTTCCAACACTGGAGCAAGCACAATAACATCAGTACAAAGCTCAGTCATTTCCTGTCCATCCAAATTTACATCTGCTTGAATTGCATGATATTCTCAGGATTTCACATCTTTTAACACCACCATCAGCTTTTTCACTACTCTTATTGGTCCTTATCATCTCTACCTTGGTATCATTGTTCTCTTCTACAATCACATTATCTTTATCCAAATCACGTTCTTCACCATTCTCCATAATTTCACAATCATTAGAATTTTCCACTAATTTTACATTATAATTTTCTTTTTCCTCACAATTATTAACACTAATTACATTTTCCTTTGTGTTAATCATATCATTTATAACTTCATTAACCTTATCTCCATTTTCCTTTGATTGTTCAAATACAGAAGAACTCTGAGTACACCTTCATAATGAACATGCCCCTTTGCTCTGATCACCCTTGTGCCCGTTCACTACCTGACTGTATTTGCATTTGCTCCAGATTAAACCCACTCCTGCATAGTGTTTAAATCTAGTGCCTGAGCCCCCTGACAACAAACATTTTGGCAAGTGTTAACATTATTTCTCCTTTGATAAGTGTTGCAGCAATTATTATTATTATTCCAATTATTATAATTATTCTATCTATTATATCCACCATTCATATTTAATTGTCTGGAAAATCGCCCTCTGAAAACCTACATTTCCTTACAAAATGTCCAACACAATTACACAAGAAACACCTCTGGATTTCAGATCTCCTGTCTCTAGACTTATATTGGTTGCTTGGTTGCATGGATCTTAAAGCTGCCATTGCCTTTATCTCCTTTATTTCACTGTCCCTAGCTTTATTTTCTGCATCCCTCAATTTCTTTTTTAAATCCTCTATTATTGTATCCCTTACTTCATATTTATCATCATTGTCTACACACAAAAACATTGCTTTTCTCCTTAATTCTTCTAGTCCCATTTCTTCCCAATCAGGGCAATTATTTCTAAAGAATAATTTAATTTTAGGGATTGCATTTCTTACAAATATCCTCTCAATGTGAGCTATTGTGCCTTCTTCTAACACATTCATGCCTAAGAAAATTTCGGGTGCATCTGTGATTCTCTCAAGGAAATTTATAGGTGTCTCATTTTATTTCTGTTTAATATTTTCAAATTTAGACCAAGCATTAGGTCTTTTGGTATTTCTCTTCATCACATCCATAATTGACTTTCTGGCCTCTTTCATCATTTCATAATCAGTTGAAGTATTCATATTCACATCTTGAAAATCCATGGGGTCAATAATGGATCATTCCTTGTTTCCTCTATAAATTTGTTTCTTTCTCTTTTTGTTAATAATTCTTTCATTAATAAATAAAAATCCCCATACTCAGGGTCAAAGATATCTATTCCCCATTGAAATTCTCTTACAATCTTATTAGATTCTTTGGCATAGGAAGGGGTCCTACATCTAATCGCTTCCAAATTCTCAAGTGTAAACAATTTCTGAGTTTTGACTTTGTATATCTCAACTTGGGTTGCAACCGGGATATCTCTTAAAGGGAACGGTGATGCACAATTTTTATTGCATTCTGCCTCTTCCCGTTGCAGTCTTGACAATTTCTTTATTTTTTCCATTATTATTTTCCTTATTAACCTCCTTGTCTTTTAAATCATTCACCAAATCATTGTTTAAAATCATCCTCTCTTTCCTATACAACTCCATTGCCTCTATCTTGTCTTTCATAATCATAATCATCTGCTTCAGTACAGTACATACTAACAGTACATAACAATACTGGGGAAACAGAGAAAAAATTATATAAGGGATATGTAAAGCACAATCCCATAAAAATATAATACATAATTTGTCATGTCCCCTGACATGATGTTTACATTTAACATAAAATTACTAACAATACAGGATATGTTCTGTTATAATCCACTTTATTATTTATAAACACTAAAGAACAGAACAAAAAAAATCAATAAAAAAATCAACAAAAACAAAATGGCCTCCTAGCAAATGTACTGTAAAAATGGAGACTTGAATCCAGGACGTCAATCCCCAGAAGTCCTTGCTCCACTTCCCCAGAATGCTTTGTAATATCACTGAATTCTCACCTAGGCCGAGATCGAGATGGGGTATTTAACCCAATTGGAAAGGCTTTGGGGCCTCTCTCTTCTCTTTCTGTCTCCACTGGCAAGCAGACGCCTCTCATGATGTGAGTGAAATTGAATCTGGCCTCTCAGCCCACCTGGCACATGCCTTTCTTACTTGTATTTTTCTTAAATTCTCAACCTTTAATAAAACTCTAAAAACATAATACTCCTTGCAGAGAGAAACAAATTTCTACCTGCATCAGTTTCCCTAAATTATAACTGTTACAGTTATGGCGACGACTAGATTGGATGAGAACTTCTCAAATTTTTTAGCCTAGAATTTTTTTTAAAGCCACATTTCTCTGGTCAAGGTTTTTTTTACCCTCGCAAAGCTCCTGCTTGTTCCAGCCATTAGATAGCTCACCCCACCCGGCTCAGTCGCTTCTCCCTGCCTGCCTGCAGCCATCCGCTCCAGACCGGTTTGCTGTTTGACCCAGATTTCAGCTCACCTGCCCACCCCGGCTGCCCTCTCTGGCTCCTGGCCCAGTTTGCCTGCGTTCCTGTCCCAGCCCTGCCCACCCTGGTGCTCTCTCTCTCGCTCACCCAGTCCCTGTTCAACCCAGATCCTTGGAGGACTCATTTCTCCAGCTGGTAAGAAATGGGGTAATTTTCCCTTAGGCTAAGCCTTCATGTGGACAGGGCTATTGACCACGTGGGCGGATCATAGGAGGGGAGAGAGGAAAGGGAGAGGAGAAGAAAGAGACTTTCAAAACAGGAACTTAAAAACATGGCTATTTTACAAGGATATCTTTTAATTGCATTGATCCCTTTATGACTTCACCTGCATGTCAGGGAAAATATTCAGCTCTGTACAACCTTTTGGTTAACTTTGAGGAGGCAGCTGGGTGTCTCAGTGGACTGAGAGCCAGGCCCAGAGACGGGAGGTCTCTATTTGAAATCTGGCCTGAGTCACTTCATGGCGGTGTGACCCTGAGCAGATCGCTTGGACCTCATTGCTTACCCCTTATCAATTTGCCTTGGGACAATAGACATCTAAATGGATAATAACCCAAGGAATTGTAAAGACTAGAGGTTATATATTTTAAGGCATTTCAGACTCCAATGGTTTATACAAATCTCTGTATTTCTATTGCATTTTACTGTTTGCTTTGTTTAAGGTTTAACTTTGTGATTTTAAATTCATATATTACTGCCTTCAATATTATTCTGTTACACTGAATCATTTTAATGTACTGAGTTTTAAATACTGTTATATTCTGTTGCTTTTCCCCTGTAATTATATTGAACAAATATCATTGTAATTAAGCCCATTATGAAAAAAAATAGTTTTACTATTTTTGACTTTGTAGATGGACTTCATCAGAACTGGTTATAATTGTATAACAACCTTTGGAAAATTTAATGTGCTAAATATCTCAAATGATTTTAAGGGTTTTTTAAACATGATTTTTGGAATTTTTTTTAACAATCTCTGATTATTTTGCCTGCCTTTCTTACTTGTATTTTTCTTAAATTCTCAACCTTTAATAAAACTCTAAAAATATAATACTCCTTGCAAAGAGAAACAAATTTCTACCTGCATCAGTTTCCCTAAAATTTAATCTTTACAGTACTAGTGGCCTTTAAACTCTTAAATCCCCCTCAGAATCCAGCAAGAGTCAGAGAGTTCTGTGTCAATCAGGGCATGCACCCTGGGGAGCACCCAAGGGCTAGAGAATGTCAATGGAATGTTGGCCATAACTGCCTCTCAGCTCCCAACCTACTGATCTATCTGTTTTTCCTGGACAAAGTCAATTATTTTCCCTAGGTTTGCCTAGGTGACTCTGCCAAATGTTATAGGAGGGTTTTAAGGAAGGTTTAAACAAGCTATATATAAAATAAAAGTTTATTTACT
This sequence comes from Monodelphis domestica, assembly GCF_027887165.1. NCBI lineage: Eukaryota > Metazoa > Chordata > Mammalia > Didelphimorphia > Didelphidae > Monodelphis > Monodelphis domestica. The sequence goes on along the minus strand of NC_077231.1, from coordinate 229,511,437 downwards.
TAAAGGGAGAAAGAAAAGGAAGGGAAAAAGGGAATAACTTACATCTAACACACCCCAGATATAAAATTCCTATTCTTTCTATAATTATACTAAAGTAACTAAATTCAATTTAAGGGAAAATTAAGGTAGAAGCAAGAACAAAGGGGGTCAAAGAAAATCTCATAACATAGAGTCCTTTGCTCCAGACAGCAGTCCCTGAGAGATGTCAGCAACTCCTGTAGAAATCCACTATCTCTGTAGTATCAGCAGTAGGAAGCAGGAAGAAATCTCAAGACAGTCAAAGGAAAAGTGCCCAATGGGTTTCTGGGTCTACCCCAGAAACCCCAGCCTGGTATCCTCTGGTTTATCCTGAGAGCAAGAGAGAAACAGTTTGTCCCTCCCATGAAATTCAGCACCAACTGGCACCAACTGATTTTCCAGTAACTGCCTCTGTATCCAGTCCCAGTTCCTGGGAATTCCAAGTTGGCCCTGCAACATCTCTTGCATTCAGCTTTTGCAAAATTCCTTACTACAATACTTACCAGAAAGCTACTGTAGTAGTCCAGATATGATATGATGAGGATTTGCATCAGGTTAGTGGCAATGTTAGAAGAGATAAAAGGATATATTAGACAGATATCACAAAGGTGAATTCAAGAGACCTTGTCAACAGCCTGGATATGATGGGGTTGGGGATTGGGTGGTGAGAGAAGAAATGAAGAGTCAAGAATGGCAACTGGACTGTGAACCTGGAAAGACTGGAAGGAAGGGGGTACTCTTGAAAGTAACAAGAAAGTCTGAACAGGGTAGAATTTAGGGGGAAAGATAATGAGTTCAGTTTCTGACCTCAAATATGAGATGTCTGATAGGCAACCAGAGATGAGAGTCTGGAGGTCAGGAGAAATGTTAGGTATGGATAATAAATCTGAAAATCAGCAACAAAGAGAGGATGATGTCTATGAATCCATGGGAGCTGATGAAAACTCCAAATGAAATAGCAAGAACAGAGAGCCCAGGACAGAGTTCTTGGGAGACATATCTCTAGTTAGTGTGTCCAAGATGAAGAACCAGCCAAGGAGACTGAAAAGTGGTTAAACAGGTAAGAGGAGAACCAGCACAGAGTAATGCCCTAGAAATCTAGAGAAGATTGTCTCCAAGGAGACAAACTGTCTTCAAGGAGAAGATAGTTTTTAATAGAATCAAAGGCTACAGAGATTTAAAAAAATGATAAAGACTTCTAAAATTCCAGTAGATTTGACAGAGATAGTAAACACTGAATGATGATATTGTAGCAGTCCACCCCTAGCTATGGGCAAGGGAAACTGTTGGTATGTACAGATTGCCTTAGAAGAGAGCATGCTAAGACTTGAGCATGCTCAGTATTGCACATGGCTGGGGAAGCCTCTGACCCTTGACCCCAGCTTCCCCTAGGTTAGGCAGGAACACAGGTTTCTTTGTGCTCACCTGGTTAAGAGAAACCACACCTATACCTTGTCATTAACCAATGAGAATCATCCCTATGTACTGTGTATATTTGCATATCAAAGATTATATATAGCCCAGCAAGCTCCGCCTCTTTCTCTCACTCTCTCTCTTTCAGGCTGGCTGATGGTTGTCCTGGCAGGAGCTTGGCCTCTGGCCAAGCTCCATCTTTAAACCTCCTCTATCTCTCTTTCATCTCTCTGACCTGTGTGGTATTAAAAGTGGATCTCTGGACTGGTAAAAGCCTTCGGAAGGGTCCTTTGATCAGAGCTTAGCTGTGGCTCATAGAAAATTAATAAAGACTCATTCCTGCCACCTCATATCTCTAATTTGACTCCGTCATCCCCCTCGTGGTATATCTAAAACTTCTATCCTGTCTCTATCTTCCTACCTTAAAACTTCTCACAGGCCGGGAAGTTTTAGATATCAGAAGTCAGAATGAGTTAAGAAGATAGTAAGAGAAAAGGAAGTAGAGGCACTTGTAGACAACCTTCTAAGAAGTTTAACCACAAAAGAGAGAAGATTTATAGGATGATCACTAGTAAGGATGGAAGTAACAAGTAAGGATTTTTTTGAGAATGGGGGAGGTGTGGGTATATTTGTAGGAAACAGAGAAGCAACCAGTATGAGAGATTGAAAATAAGTGAGAGGATGGGGGTGATTAGGGGGGCAATTTTCTGGATAAGATGGGATAGAATGAAATCACCTGTGCATGGAGGGAGGCATTTGGGTAATGTGAAGTGAGGAGAAAGAAGGGAATTCTTAGCAAATGTTCTCATTCTTTTTTCCAGTAAAATATGAAGTAAGATTCTCAATTAAACTGTGGAGGTAGTAGTAGGAGCCATTTGAGGGATGAAAAAAGTTTGGAAAAGATACTGTAATGAGATGTGGTGTTAATTGAAAAGAAGTAAAAGAATTGCCTTGCCATAGCGAGGGCCTAGTAGAGCTTACATAACTTAATTTTGTAGGACACAGCACATTTCATGATTTTTTTTCCAGTTTCATTGAATTGCCCATGTGTAGAAGTGAAGGCAGAAGATAGTGGGAATAATCCAAGGCTAAAGTTTGGCAGGGTAAGATTATTGATACAATAAAGAGGCATTGGACTCAAGAGAAGACAGTATATTTGAACTGACTCATTAATGATCAAAAAGGAAATGAGACAAGAGCTGTTTAACAGAAGGTAATTAGTCTAATAAAAAGCCTTGAGTTCATGCTATGAGGATCATTTGAAGAATGAAGACATTGGGGGCAGGGGAACATGTTAGCTATGTTGAAGAATCTAATGTGTCTTCACTTGCAAAAGTCTTGACTACAGGAAAGAACTACTACTGATAAGTAAATAGAGATGGGGGTAGCTATGTTGCTCAGTGGATTGTGAGGGCCAGGCCTAGTGAGCAAAGGTCCTAGGTTTAAATCTGGCCTCAGACACTCCCTAGGTAAGTCACTTAACCCTGATTGTCTAGCCTTTGCTGTTCTTCTGTCTTAGAATTGATACTAAGACAGAAAGTAAAGAGGGGGTGGGGGGAGGACAGAGAAGAAAAAAACAGGTAAATTTAGGATTGATGAAAGAAAAACTTCCTAGTAACTTAAACTATCCAAAAGAGCAATGCCTGACTCAAGAGGTAGTAAGGGTTCCCTTTACCTGAATTTTTCAAAGTCTGGCTGATGAGATTTTTATAAAGGGGATTCTCATTCAGGTATGGATTAAAATACAAAACCTCTGAGGTTCTTTCCAATTCTCAGATTCTGTCATTCTGATCTATTAGTGAGCTGTTTCACACACTTAAAATACTAATGCCACTTTCAAAAATAAAGAAAGAAGACATTCTAGCAAAAGCTTTTCAAAAAAGAAATATAGACCTGATTCCCAAACCAGGAAGGGATAAAAACTTAGCCCAATACCACTAAGGAACATTAAAGCAAAAATATTATAAAATGCTGGCAAAATGATTACAATAAAAAATTTCAATTATCCATTATAACCAAATAAAACTTATGGTATGAAGGAGAGAATAAATATAAATGAGAAAACTAGGAATTTAAGTCACATAAATGTCCCAAAAGGATATAAACCAAGTGATTAAATCACTATGTGTAGAAAAAGCCTTCAATAAAACATTGTACTCATTTCAATTAAAAAACACTAAAAATCATAGAATTGGAAGAATGTTTCCCCTAATAACATCAAAAATATTTATCTAAAACTAAAAGCTAGCATTATTTATACTGAAGAATCACTGGAAGCTTTCCCAATAACATCAGACAATGATATATATTAGCATGAATATTATTTTCCATAGTATTAAAATGCTAAGGAGTGAAAAGCATCTCTATTTTCCAATATGATCTTATTTAGACACTGAGTATCAGTGAGAAAATTTAGTGAGACAATTGCTTCAGTAAAGTAGGATACAAAATAAAACAACAAAATCACTTACATTTCTTATATATATTGCTAACAAAAACCAGGAAGAAAGAGAAATTTCATCAAAAATAGCAACATTCATTAACCATCTGGAAGTTAACCAACCAAAATACAAGATAAAAATACTACCACAAAGATATAATAGATACCACCACAACAAGATATAAATATTACCACAAAGCCATTTCAGAGAAACAAAGGAATACTTAAAAAAACAAACAAGTATTCAATGTTCATGGCTAGTCTGCACTAATATAACTAAGTTATACAAATTTAACATTATACCAAATAACCAAGGGAATAGGTAAAGTAGATTAGATAATAAATTTACATAGAAAAATGAAATATTAAAAGTATCTAGAAAGCAATGAAAAAAGAAGTAACAAAAGAGTTTGGTATTACCAGAGGAATTACATCATACATAATAATTATCAAAATTATCTGGTACTGTATTAAAAAAACAAAATAACTTTATTAGTGGAATTTATTATATTAGGAAGCCTCATAAGAAACATGCACAACAATGTAATCTTCAAAAAACCCAAGAATATAAAGAACCAAGGAAAGAATTCTTTATTAAACAAGAACTGCTAGGAATACTCGAGGAATCTAGTGAAAATAAGTTTAAACTAGCATCTTAAATCACATAGAATAGTGAATTTCAATTATAAAAACAAGCTAAATGTAAAGTCACAATATTTCAAAAGTTAAGGGGTAGGACCTGAACTTGATTACACTGGCACAGGGAACTCACAAATAAGGAAATTAACTATTATAAGGCAGGGTGGCACATTTTCTGCAACTTATACTCCTGGAGTTGGAATTTTTAACCATTTTTTGTGTCAAGAGCCCTTTTACCAGTCTAGTGAAGTTTATGGACTCCTCAGAATAATATTTTTAAATGTATAAAATAAAATATGTAGGATCACAAAGAAAATCAATTATATTGAAAGTCATAAAATAATTTGTAAAACAAGTTCATAGGCCTCAGTTTAATAAACCCAGTGTAACAGAATTGCCTAGAACACTAAGAGGTGCTATGAGTTGCCCAGAATCAAACAGTCCGTGTAATTTTTGTAATATTTGAACCAGGTTGTCCTGGCTCTGGAGCATTCTCTGTACTACATCAAGCTGCCTATCATTTTACAAGTTAGAATATGGTAGCAAAGAGCTGGGAACAAAATGATATCTCACTTTTAGAGGATAACTAAAGTATGTCACACAGACAATAATGAATTATTACTGTGCTACAATGAGTAACAAACATCAATACTGTAAAGCATGAAAAGAAATGCACTGATGCAAAATGAAAGCAGAGCCAGGAAGAAAAACCACAAAACAATCAAAAGTCAATGTTTGTTTTTTTTAAGTGGATGTTGTAAAATTTCAAAGAAAATGCCTGGTCCCAAAGAAGAGATCTGAAAAAAATCTCCCAACTGGCATCTTAATAGGTCCACAGATATGGAAAACTGTTCACATATTCATACTTTTTACAAAATGTATTCATTGGTTTTGATTTTTTTAATTCTTTTTTTCTTTAAAAATATCATTCATTGAATGGAAGAGCTATCTTGGAGAGGGAAAAGAGAAAAAATTAGGAAAATTTTTGGTAGTATTAAAACAAAGGATAGCAATAAAAATTTATTTAAAGAGAAAAGAAAAGAAAAGAAAAGAAAAGAAAAGAAAAGAAAAGAAAAAAAAAGAAAAGAAAAGAAAAGAAAAGAAAAGAAAAGAAAAGAAAAGAAAAGAAAAGAAAAGAAAAAAAAAGAAAAGAAAAGAAAAGAAAAGAAAAGAAAAGAAAAGAAAAGAAAAGAAAAGAAAAGAAAAGAAAAGAAAAGAAAAGAAAAGAAAAGAAAAGAAAAGAAAAGAAAAGAAAGAGGGCTTTGGTGGCCAGAGGACCAGAATTAAAGTCTTGCCTTAGTAACTTACTGCCTATTTGACCTTAATACTGGAAAGTATACATTGTTGGACTGACTGAATTCTTAGGTCCCTTTCTGCCTTAAATCTCTGATTCTATGATCTGCTGTATATAAACACAGGCTCACACAATAAATAAAATAATGCAACATTTAGATGAAATAAGTATCACCAATTATGTTTTTAGCATGTGCTACTCAATTTCCATAAAAACTAGCATTCATCAATAATCCAGTATTCTTTACTATCTCCCTCTAGTCACTGCTGCAAAGACATTTTATTTGGTGAAACCCTTTGGTCAAGTCACAGGTATAATCTCCCAACAGCTTTTTTTTTAAAGGAAGACTTTTTCTTTCATCTAAATACACTACTAATATAAATGTATTTTAATCCACATGCAGATGTTTATTTTCCTAATTAAAAGCAGTCTTCAAATCAGTCAAAAAATTCTGTTAGTTCCTGTGAAAGCATAGCATATGAGGATTAAAAGTAACATTCTTCAATCAATGTAGGAACTAGCAATGAAAACTTTAACCTTTCCTTTCTCCATTCCCCAAAAGAGCAAATTATTAAACTTTTTTTACAGTCACTAAATGAATTTGCTATGTTTAAACAAATTTCTCCTAAATTCACCATTTGAGTATTTCATTGATAATTACATGTTTCAATCAGAATATAATGTTTGTGATGCTAAACTAGTCTTAAGTCAATAATACATAAGTAAATTATCTGAGTTAACAAATTCTACAGAAACAGCTACTTTTCAAACAACATCCAACAAAGATTGGTTACAGTTATCAAATGATAATTTATGATGGAAAAAACTGTTAACCATATCACATCTTCAACAGGACAAACAGCTAGTTTTTTCAATAAACAATTTCCATGGAATGTAACAGTTACATAAATGCCAAGTAATAGCTATTTGGACTTGATTCTTCATAAAGAATTTATAACCTGATACTAATACTTTTCTCCAATTCCATATAATATATGGCAAATAATCATAATGCTAAGAAGTTATAATCCTTTCTGAAAACTGTTAATAATTATGTTAATAATAGGGCTATTCTTAGTTTGACTAAAAATTCAGTCTCATTGGTTCCTAACATTTACATAACACAAGCGTGAAAATTGCAAGGGGAGCAAAGAAGTTAAATGAGATAAATACTCATACTGAGAGAGAGAGAGAGAGAGAGAGAGAGCCATATGCATGGTCCCCCCCCCCAAAAAAAATAAGAAAAAACTCTCCCAGCTCACATCTACGTAAAAGGAGGTCCACAGATATGGAATGCTGCCCACATTTTTTTTTCTTTAAAAATATCATTTGTTATATGGGATGACTCTCTGGGAGGGGAAAAAAGGAAAGAATATTGGGAAAAGTTGAGGGGAGCTGCAGGAAGAGAAGGGTACATGGTTTGTTGTGTTCAAGGATGACAAATAGTACAATCATTCATGTACCTAAGTCTAAAATGATGCCACATTTTTAAAAAATCCTGATTCTTACCTTCTGTCTTAGTATCAATTCTAATACAGAAGAACAACAAGGCCTAGGCAACTGGGGTTAAGTGAACTTGCCAGGGTCACATGGCTAGGATGAGTCTGAGGCCAGATGGAATCCAGGACCTCCAGACTAAAGGTCTAACACTATTCACTGTGCTACCTTGCTGCCCCAATGATGCTACAATTAATAAAAGCTCTAGAAAATGAAGATTCTCTATAATTAACTTGATAGTATTTAAAAAGAAAGTTTAAAACAAAACAAAAAAGAAGTTTAAAACTCCATAAATCATGTAATGAAGTAATTCATCCCATAGAAACAGGCTGTTATTTGTAATTTTCTTTTAAAAAGTAAAATATCAGTAGGTCTCTTTGAGGTGGTAAAGAACTGGAAATTGAAGGGATGCCCATCAACTGGGGAACAGCTAAACGAGCTGTGGCATATGATTGTGATGGAATACTACTGCACGATAAGAAATGATGAACAAGTTAATATTGTAAAAACAGGGAAAGACCTATATGAAATTATGAAGGCTGAAATAAGTAGAACATTATCGCGACAGAAATATCATTTGAAGAATGACTTGTGTATGTCTTCCTTCAGACAAAAGAACTGATAAATAGAAAAAAGAAATAGAAATGACAGTTTTCTATTAAAATTTTATTAAATGTATACATCTAAAAATCTTTTTTTTTGTCAAATGATGTCTTCTCTAATGGAAAAAGGGAGGAAAAATGGTTAACTTGGTACTTAAATGTAACAAATAAATTTTTTTAAACCCTTACCTTCCATCTTGGAATACACAGTATGCTCCAAGGCAGAAGAGTGGTAAGGCCTAGGCAATGGGGGATAAGTGACTTGCCCAGGGTCACACAGCTGGGAAGTGTCTGAGGCCAGATTTGAACCTAGGACCTCCCATCTCTAGGCCTGACTCTCAATCCACTGAGCCACCCAGCTGCCCCAAATAATTTTTTTTTAATTGTACCCTAAAAAAAAAAAAGTAGACTACAAAACTGTTCAGAGCCAGGAGGAGAGGTTAAAAGAAAATCCTAAAAAAAATTCAAGACAAATTATATTTTATATAACTTTGAGCTTCAAAGGTCAGGGAAAATAAGGAGAGAATTCTAGCAGAAGGGAAGAATTAAATGAACAAAAAAATCTATTTAATGCCTAAAAATCTACCTCTATGAAAGCCTGGACTAAATGATGCTCTGGTGTAATTTGTGAACCATTGGTTAGCAGGTCTGCATATGGGGAATGGCAAGCAAGCAAAATATTTTATCTTCTTAAACATTAATAGTTACCTTATTATCTATATTTTGGGGTTTCTTGACAAATCTGACATTATTTAACTTAAAATATTTAATGACCTTTTCCTAACATAACTCTCCATTCCTATTATTGTACAGTACCTAGAACAGAGTAGGTAGGCACTTAAATTACTGCTCATTTATCATTATGCATTTCTACTTCAGTTAAAAAAAATTTCTGACAATATGGTATCGCATTGGAAAAGCTTCTCTATGCTACTAAAAGAGGTAATGATAGTTTACTTTTAAAAACACAGAAAAAAAATGAAAACCCATGTATTTTAAAGAATTTAAAAGAAAGAGTTCTTAACTTCACAAAATGTCATTAGCTCAGTTAGAGCACTATAGCATGCTAATGAAGACGAGGTCACAGGTTTGATTCCTGTGTGGCTCAGTTGGCTTTGCTCTCCCATAATAAAAGACCATAGCCCTATCCAGTCAGTAGCCTCATAAATCTTCCAAAGGCTAAAGTAGATGGAAAAACCTGAATTCATCACTACTACTGGGAGAAAAAAAATACATTCTCAAAATACATGTTTAATTTGGTTAGCTTTGGGAAATAAACTACATTACTATACTAATTCAAGAAACCAGGAAATATTTTGCACCAGAATATATACTATTATTATTTTTAAGCTACTAAATTACTAAATCTAAGCATAAGAACACCAAATTAATGATAAAACAATTTACTTGATTCTGTCAAAATTGCATAATTGTTCTTGCCAGAATTAAAGCATCATTAAAGTTTTATTTGAACTACACTGAAGACAAGGTAACAAACCCTGTGAGATCATATTACGTTTAAATGTCCACATCAATTCAGGTTCGAAGAGAGAAAAAATAGATAAACTCTTGCTGAATTCCCTAAAATAATTACATAACATCATATAAAGTTTACTCAAAAGAACTCTGGCTATCAAGTACAATCATTCTGAGAATTAATACATGCCAGTCCCTACGTAATCCTACCACATCCCATGTTCTAGTTCTCTAAGCTCTTTATATAATTATTACAACATCTTTCTTAACAAGAAACTGCTAAACCAAAAAAGTTACAAAAATTAATGACACTTCACTAGGCTCTCTTCCCTCCTTCACTCTCCATACAATCATTAGTATTTTCTCCTTAACTTCAAATCTGCTTCATTTACTTACTTTAACAACTGGTAGTCACTCGATTTATTCCACTTAAAATACAAACACAACTTTATAGAGAATTTAAAAAATATATATATATATATAGATATAGTGAAAGATCTAAGACATAATGTTTTATTTTTCCTAGGAAATGAAAAAGGTATATTTCCATATCAAAGAGCCTATGGGTAACAGAATGAACCTGATAATTAAAAAGTTGTGTAGTTCTATTCACTAGCCAGACTTTTATTTGGCATTTAATTAACAAGAAAATATTTTATATTCAACAGATAACTCTAAAAACACACCCTACAATAGGAGTTCTTAACCTTTTAAAGTCATGTACTGACTCCTATGTCACTCTGGCAAAGCCTACAGACCCTCTTCTCAAAATAATGTTTTTTAAATAATTGAAGCAAATGCTAAATTTCAGGTAGAGATTAGTAAAAATAGATATTCTTTTTCCTATCTAACTTCATAAGTCTCCAAAAGTCTCCTTTTGTAACCACTAGGGTAGGGGAGCTGTGAGTCCTCTGGTTAAGAATTCCTGCTTTAAAGCAAGCATACTTCCCTCATGAATCATGATCTTAACTGAAGTATTGATACCCTTGTATTGCACGCCCTTTACTACAAAACTAATGAAACATTAATCCTGGTGACCACTTGGAATAAACATTAACATCTGGTTTTCATTCTCCTTTTGAGTAAAAAAATTTTTTAACTTAAGTTTAGAATAGCTGATTTTTAAGTTTAGTTATTTACCTCTTATGCTAAGTTGTTTTTTCCTTAAGTATCCTCTGCATCAAACTCTCCTTCCGTCATTCTTCATGTCTTTCAAAGAGCTATTCATCAGGACTTAAGCCCTCTTGAAGTCATGTGTGGAGGTGGAGGCAGCATACGAGTTGGTTTCTAACTGTGTACTGCTCCTCCTCCCTATGAAATCTCAGGTGATGACAAGAAATGAGTTTCCTCTCATACTTTACTTGCTCTGGAAAAAACTAAGAAAATAGAACCAGAGCTGACATTTCACAAATAAGGAGATCATAGTTTTCTGAAGGCTTTTGGACTTGCATTTTTGTTTTCATTATCATGGTTATTATGTATACTGTTTATTCAGATTGTTTTCTATACTCTGCACTAACTCCCAAGTTTCTCTGAATTCTTCATATTTTCCATTTCTTACAATACAACAAAATTCTATAGATTTATGTGCCACAACTTGATTTGGTCATTTCCCCAAAATCTGCTGCCTCCCTACCCAAACACATAGATACACACATGCACATGCATACACTCTCACTCCGTTCAGTTTTTTACTATAATAAAATTTGGTGTTATGGTGTGAAGTAACAAGAACCCAGAAAATACATATAATAAACAATAATGCAAATGGAAAGAACAAACAACCTCTTCTCCAAAGAACCTGTATTCTATATAATTAAATTGGCCAAGTTTATCCCCAAATGCACCTCACTGCCTTTATCTATGCCCCCACCCCCACTACAGATGTATCACACTGCACAAACTATTAGACTCAGTGAATGTATTGATTGGCTTTGCTGAAATGCCTCTTCTAAAATTAAAAATGGCTTCGCAGATTGGGAGAAGGGAAAAGAATAAAAATTTACATAGCACCTAGTATGTGCCCAGCCCTGTGCTAAGAACTTTTATAGATATGATGTCATTTGACCCTCATAATCCTGGGATAGGGATGCTATTATTGTTCTCCTTTTACAGTTGAAGAAACTGAGGCATACAAAGGCACGCAAGTGACTTGCCCAAGGCTATTCAGCTAGTATCTAAGGGCATATTTGAACTCTTTTTTGACTCCAAACCTATTTCCTACTGACTGGTCCACCAGCTGCCTATCAGTTGACAGAAGATGGAAAGGAATATATTCAGAAATAAAGATACTAATCAAACTATAGAAATCAATTAAAAATTTAAAACTTCAAATGTTTTGGCATATATAGAAACTTTTTTCCTGTTATTTACCTTCTTAGCATATATGAGTGCAACATATTAATAGATGGGTATAGTCCCAAAGAAAAACAATCAAGATGGTGAAGTCTAGAAAATATGTCCTGTCAGTAATGGTTGAATAAACTGCAAAAGTTCATCTTGTTTAACCCATACTCAAACAGAAATTCATGGAGTTTCAAAAGTTGTAAGTGATATCTGAGGTTAATATCTAGTTTAATTTATAATCAAATATCACCTATACAATATCTCCAACAAAAAGCTATCTATCTAGACTTCTCCTTAAGACCCCCAGGTGAGGGGGGGTCTTACTGTCTCCTGAAATAGGACATTCCAATTCTTTATAGTAAAATATTAGTTTCTTGAAGGCATATGTCCTTGTTCCCCCTTTAAATTAGCCAGGGAAATGGCTAAACAAATTGTGGTATCTGATGGTGATGTTTGTTTTATTGTTTTATTATTGTGCTAAAAGGAATAATGAACTGGAGGAATTCCACGTGAACTGAAAAGACCTCCAGGAATTGATGCAGAGTGAAAGGAGCAGAACCAGGAGAACATTGTACACAGAGACTGATACCCTGTGGCACAACCAAATATAATAGTCTTTTGGACTAGCAGCAATGCAATGATCCAGGACAATTCAGAGGAACTTATGAGAAAGAACACTATTCACATCCAGAGAAAGAACTGTGGGAACAGAAACGCAGAAGAAAAACATATGATCAATCACATTGTTTGATAGGGATATGATTAGGGTTTTGGTGTTAAAAGATCACTTTACTGTAAATATGAATAACATGGAAATAGGTTTTGAATAATGATACATGCATAACCCAGTGGAACTTCTTGTGAGCTCTGGGAGGGGGGAAGGGATGTGGAGGGGTAGGGTAGAAATCACAAATCATGTAACCATGGAAAAATATTCTAAATAAAAATAATTAATTTTTTTAAAGAAAGAAACTCATTTTTGGAGACTTCTTTCACTTTTTATGTTAAGGATAGTTTACTGCAATCTTTTTCAGCTACATGTTAAAGATTAATGATTATCTTTGAAGTATAAAACCTAAAAGTCTTGTTAATTTGCATGCCAAAATTTCAAAAGGTTATTTTTTTTTGTTTTTTGTACTTAAAACTTCTGGCCTACATGTTAAGATAACAGTAGCCTTTCTCAAGGCCAGTCTTAGTAATATGCTAGTTTGATTAGACTACTCTGAGATAAACTTCACTCTTCAGTGTCATCTGCCTATTTCATCCTTGAATTCAAGAAACAATCAATTATAGATGACTCTCCATCTGCACCCAACTCCAGCCCCATATCCTGAAGTCAACAGATGCTTATATCTAAAGCAATTTAAGGGTCTTATATGAGTTATACCATAGGATAATCACACATGGAAAAAAGGCTATCCAGAAGCTCAGGGATGAGTTTCCTGGCCAATCAGCACTCAACACACATGCCCGACTAATTAGTGTTCTTAAAAGTTCAAGAACTCTAGAGAAGTGAGGTTTTGCTGACAAGGATTCACATTAGAAACAGAGATCATTTCTGTATAAAAAGTAACCCAGTCTTGGATCATACTGCTGCCTAAATTCTAATGCTTCTATAGGAAAGGGGAAGACTAACAGTAAATCTTAGAGGTCCAGAAGTGCTTACCTACTCTAGAAGTGCCCAAAGGGGATTTGGTAGCTTTCATGATCACTTCCCTCACCATACATGGATAAGATCTGGCTGGTAGTAGCCTATATTCTTTAATAAACCCCTGGGGATATTTATGAGTTGTGTGCTATATTGTTTTTACCTTTTAGTGACATGAAGATAACATTGATTTTATAGCTATCCATTTAGAAAGTCTTTCTTGCAATGGAGTACATTGGATAGAGAGGGCCTCAGAGTCAGGAAGACCTTGGTCTGGAATATACAATGCACAGGGGTGGGATAAAGGGGAGGATAACAGGAATGAGGAATAAAAAGAATTCAGGACAGGCTAGGAAGATTTATATGAATTGATGAGAATTCTTCAGGACAATTTTTATATAGCTTTATTTTGTGACTACAATAATTGCTTATGTTTGCTTCTACAAACACTAAGTTGACTTAGAATATTTGACCCTTACTACAGGAAATGGGATTAAGCTTGTTTCTGCATCATTAGTTCTCTGTCAGTTGAAAGTTAAATTTCTGGTCATACACATAAACATCTTTCATTGTTCTCTTCATTTTTTTAATCCTTTAATTTTTAAAAAAGGATGTTATTCTAAGGAAACATAAAAGTTATCAATCTTTTTTTTAAATCTTTATTTTCCATCTTAGAATCAATACTGCATATTGGTTCCAAGGCAGAAGAATGATAAGGACCAGGTCACCTTTTAGACAGCAAACCTTTTAGACACCATGTTGTGCCCCCCCACTGCTGTGCCTCACCCCACCCCCAGAGATCAACCCCCAACCCCCTTGAAAGGAGAGGGAGAAAGGGAAGGAATAGTCAAAGAAGTGCACTGCCCAGGATAGAGAGTAAGCTCTTCCATCAGGTTTCTGGGCAGAGGGGTGAGGAGGCATAGTAGAGTGGGGGGAGGGAACAGTTCCACCAGAGTCCCTCTGCTGTTGTAATCACTAACTCTGCCAAGGGCAGCACGCATGCCCACAGAGAGGTCTCTTCATGCCATCTTTGGCACGTGTGCCATAGGTTCACCATCATGGGGCTAGGCAATGAGAGTTAAATGATTTGTCCACGGTCACACAGCTAGGAGGTATCTGAGGTCATATATGAATCCAGGACCTCACAAAAAGTTATATATCTGAAACAGAATACTTCAAAAACTATTAGAAATACTATAGCACCTATTGGTTTAGGGAAGTCCGGCATCTCAAGGATAAATCAAACCCATAATGAAAGAGGATCTATTTACTAATGCACAAAACAAGCGAAGAATGAAGGAAGAACTAAATACTACAAAATTAAGCCTCAAAAAACATGCAGAGAACTGAGAGGCCTAGCAGCAAGAAAGGCCCTTATTGATACCTCTCCCACAAAGTGGAGCCTTATTAAAGTTAAAAGAAAGATGCGAAGACAAGTAAAAAATAGCTAATTATTGCAATAAAGAAAAAATATTTGTCATAGGCAAGAAAATATGCCCTATGCCTTACATATTTTCATTATCCAAAGGAATTATGATTTGAATCACTGATTTAAGAGTTCAGATGGGACTTTTGGTGTTATGTAATCTAATATTTATGAAATGAGGAAGGTGATATGACTTACCCAAGGTCACATAGATAATAAGTATGTAGCATAGCTGAAATTAGAACTGAGCCCCTAAGTCAATAATCCATTGTTCTTTCCACTATACAGTGATGTCTCCCTAAAAAACAATGTTTTGTAGAAACCAACTTAGCAACAATGTACAGAATGAATAAGAGGAAAAGAGAAAGGGAAACCAAGATGTGATGAGATTTTAAACTGGTGAAAGTAGTAGAAAAAGATGAATAGAAGAAACATTTGAACAAAGCTCCATCATAGCACAATAGCTAAAATATAAATCAAGGATTCTTAACTTGGGGTCTGTCCATGAATTTTTGTTTTTTGAGAAATGCATTTCAATATAATTGGTTTCTTTTGTAACCTGTAAACTTTATGTATTTAATTTTTTTTTCCTAAGAAAGGGTCCTTAGGTTTCACCAAATTGCCAAACAAGTCCATAATACAAAAGGTAAAAAACTTCTGATATAAATGGTGAAGGGAAAAGATGAGTCAAAAATTATTTTTTAAATGGATCAATAGAAGAATGATGGAACCTTTAATAGAAACAAGAAAAGTAACAAATTTGAAGACAGAGGAATGGTGCTGCTTTCCATCTGGTATACACTCATAAAAAAGGATAACTTGAATCTATCCACATCATAGTGAAAACATAATTTAAAAGTGGAAGCTAAAGAGGTGACTTCTGCCTCAAATAAGGAATAATTTTCTACATAGAGAATTTCTAAAAGTAGAATAGATTATCTTGGGAGTAATGGAGTTCTTTTCACTAAAAATACTTAATCTACAATTAATATTTTATCTAGTCATTTGTCACATCATAAAACAGGATACCATTCTGAGAAGGAAACCATAATCAGTGTTTCTCCACCTAAATTATTCCAGACTAGACAAATACCTGAATTCTCTACCAAGAACTGCTGGTCCTCCACTGCCACAGTAAGGTAATTCTTACTGGTTTGGGGAACAGGGCCCACAAACCTAAAAAGAGGAGGAAACCAGAGAATGGAAGTCCAGGGTTCAAGAAGAAAAAGAAGCTAGAGTTTTGGTTTTTCTTGTTTGTTTGCTTACATATATGTGTTTGAAGTAGTAAGCACCATAGATACTAAATATTTTGCTGATCAGGAAAATTTGTCAAAGACAAGCAGTTGGGAAAAATTTAGACTAAATAGTAACAATGTTTCAAAATCTGGATTAGATGAATAAAAAGACCAAAATGTCACAGATGGACATGTTTCCCACATATCTGAAACAATTTAGAGCTATAATAGTAGTTATGATCCAAGATGATTTTTCTATAAAGAAACTGGTCAGTTTCTAATTGTATAATCAATGTGAAATAGCAAATCCTCACAGCTATCCTTCAGGTTAAGATATTCAACTTTAATGATAATATCAAATAAGTTACTGGTCCATTCTTTGTAGCTCTGATCTTTAATGCAGTCAAACTTTTAGAGGAATTGGATAATGAGTAACTATAAAATGACATTAAAATCAACTTTTTCAACAGTTACTCCAGAAAAATAGCAATGTTTCCTGAGGGAAAATGTTATTTTATATATTCCTAGTTCAACAGTTAACGGCTTACTGTTCTTGCTAGCAACAATTTATAAAGCATTTTAACATCTTTAAAAAAAAAAAGCTTTTATAGACACTATCTGACAACAATATGGTGATGATGACATTGAAACTGTAACTATTATTATCATCATTTTAGCAGTAAGGAAAATGAGATTCAAAGTAGATAATAACAATAATAATAGCTAGCATTTTCAAAGTGTTTTAAAGTCTGAAAAGTACTTTACAAATATTTTCTCATTTTCACAAAAATCTTGGGAAACGGGTGTCGTTATTATCCCCATTTTACAAATGAGAAAACTGAGATAGAGAGAAAGGTTAGGTTGCTTACCCAGGATCATAGCCAATAAGTATCTGAGGCTAAATTTGAAATTAGGTACTCTCCAGTCGAGGCCCAGAACCTTAACTACTATACTACTTAACTGACTAGTCTATGATGGCAGAAATTTGAACAGAGGTCTCTCATATCTTTTAAGTCTAGCAATCTTTTCACTGACACATGAAACCTTTCCATATTATAATGCCTACCAACCTTGACAAAAGGAAAAATAAAGGAAATAAAAATATATTAATAACTAGGAAATGATGAATTATAGCTCTTAAAAGACCAATATTTCAACCACCTATTAAAGTGTATTTCACAGTTGAATCAAAGACTAAATATCATAGTATAACTGACTTACTAAAAAAAGGGAAATGAATATTACTGTTCAATAAAAAATAATAGTACAAATATATGCATGATCAAAGGAACACAACCAGGAGAACAATTTATATAGTAAAGACATTTTAAAGAAAAATAACTTTGAAAGATTTAAGATCTCTGACCAGATATGATTCTAAGATCCAGTTGTGAAAGCATGGTATTTGCTTCCTATTAAAGGGGTAATAATGGATTTAAAGTACTAAATAAGACACACATGTCATATATATGTATATATAAATGAATTTGTTTTATTCCACTGTACTTATTTGTTAGAAGGCCTGTGTTTTTCTTTCTCTTTTTTTTCTCATTGCTGGGCAGCATTTGGAAAAGAGAGGAAAGTTAATAATAATGTTGCTATTGTAGCATTTTTAAATGCATAGCAGGGAACAAAATGAAGATTAAAAGGAAATAGAAAAGTAGGTTAACTTTTAAAGTAACATGTTGAGTTTATTATAAATTGTTTTTAAAAATTGCACATAATAGAAATTTACAGTTTCACATACAACCCTCGTTTTCTGATCTAATTCATGTTAAGTTTGAATTTTTTTAATCTTTTAAAAAGGAACTTAAACATAAATTTATTGTATATTACATCTGCTGATTACACTTTGAGGATCCTTTTCTTCAACAGTACTTTTTATTTTTCACTGTTTTACATGTGAAAAATTCACCAAGTCAAGATTAATACTAAAGTGTATATATGTAGATCTATATATAAAAAAATCTGGTTAATGTACCTATAATATATAATGTATACCATATGTATATATACAAGTTTTATAGCCTGGTTGTTAATGCAAATATTATATGTTATCTGATCATTATGTTTCTATTTTATAACTACATATATACATGTATGTATATAAAATATATATATATATAATTTCTTATAAAAAGTTAACCTTAACATATTCAAACCTCACAAAAAAAAACAATGAAAAATGAAAAGTACTACTGAAAATTACCCTCAAAATGTTACATAATAAGAATAGGATAAGATATAAAAAAAATAATGTTACAATGAAGGCAAATGTGTAGGAATTATTTATTGACATGATTACAAGCCTTATGCAAGGATAAATTTGGAATGTTAAAAGAAAAGACTGAAGTAGTATTGACATAATCCAGCATATTAGGTTATTTGTTACTCTTTAATAATGAATTTTCTGGCAATATCTGCCTGGATTGTGAATCCAATTTGTAACCATACTTCTCTATCAGAGTAGAGGTTTTTTAATATGTCTTCTGGATAGCTTTCTCAAATAAAGAACAATATTGCATAAGCTATCATACTGAGCATTAAAATTTAATGATGTTTGACAATTCTCTGCAGAATCTAAAACTCATATCTAAATATTTTAAGGATCTATGATTTCATTCCTTACTCATTCTACCAATGAAGATCAAATTCCTACAACAAATAAGTTGATAGCTGTAAAAATGGAGATTTGAACCCCAGACTTCAATCCCCAGAAATCCTTGCTCTAGTTCCCAAGATGCCCTCTACACTCCCTGAATCTCCCTGAGTGCGAGAACAAAATTTCTATTTAAACTGGCTGTAAAGCCTACTGAGTTCTCTTCCTGCTTCCGCTTCCAAAGGCTCTCTCTCTTGGCTTCCACGTCTGGGCTCATGCGGCTCTACCAGGCAGGATGTAGAGTGAGTGATTGTGAATGGGCTCTCTGGGCCTAGACATGTGCTTTCTTAATCTTTAATAAGACTTCATAAAGATATATAATACTTCTAGCAGAGAAACTAATTTTAACTGCTACATAGCTTTGGTAGATATTAAATTGTCCACTTAAATCTAAAACTAGAAATTCAAAAAGGCAATAAAGATAATTTTGTAAGAGGACACTTTTGAATTACAAGAGGAACATTTCAACTACAAAGCATGTCATATTAATTCTCTAAAGCATCACTCTGATCATTACATTAAATGTTTTCTTAACTGAAATGAGGAATATAACACACTATAATCAGAATAGCATCTGTGTCTTAAAAACAAGTACTTGTTGTACATTCAAGGTATATAAGGTACATCACCATTATTTTCAACTAATGTTGATTTTTAGTACCATGGTACCAATTGTACCATGTCTAGTACAGTGGGAAAAGTACTGGTTTTGGAGTCATAGGATCTGAACTGAGATCCTGGCTCTTCTATTTACTACATCAGACAAATCACAGCCTCTCTATTCCTGTTTTCTCAGCTGTAAAATGAGAAACACATATTAGATTAAATCTAAGTTCTCTTTCAGTTCTTAATCTATGATCCCATATGACAATTTAATTTTAAAACATCAGAAGGTTTTGGTAGAAAATTATTTAAGATTTATTTATTTTATTTAATGGTAACCATTAAGTTCACTTAATCAAAGATGCAAAGAAAAGGACATGGGGGTGGAGGTTAGGGGATTCACATTGGCAGGGTTTTTAAAAAAATCCTATTTGTTGGTCACAGGAGGAAATAGATTCTTGGTACCATATTACCAGAAACATCCACAGGTAAAACAAATGTAGTGATGTTGGAGAAACTCATCTCAAAAAATGGGAGACTCAAACTCCATTCAATCCAGAAGAAAATAATTTTATTTGAAGGAAAAGTGGTTTTATTGTGGTATAATAGCCTAGTAACTGATGGAACAGTCTGGGGGCTAATCAGGTAGCTTTAGGGCTGATGGATAAGCACAGGAACTAGTAGAGAAACCTCTTTGAAGCTGAGAGTATGGAATAACAGCTCGGCTGAAGAGTGGCCAGATTCCACCAAAGAGTGACAGCTTCCACACACTGAGAATCAGGGTTGGCATATTTATTGGAGTCTGGTAGCTTTGCATCTCCCATTCCAAACTCAAGTGGAGGTATGATTTAGGGTTTGTTGCCACAGAGAATAAAGAACATGTGTAAGATTAGGGGATTCTTTTGGAATGCCAAAGTCCCCAATGCAAAGGTTCCATGTTCCCCCATGTCCACCTTGACATAATTTGTCATTGGGAAAGGTCTCACTGCCCCTCTAGAATAAGAACTGGAAGGAGGAGGGAGAAGTGCCATACATTGGAGGACCACTATAGGTAATTATGTCTTTCAGTTCTAAGAACAATATGCATAATGAATAAAACAAATTAGGCACAAAGCTGATGCCCAATATAAAGTATTACAGATCTAGTACATGAGAGTGGGTAACATCATTCTGTAATTCATGCTTGACTAATGCTGAAACTATAGGTTTTGCAGTTGATGTTTAACAAGTGCTGACTAGTGAGAAATGCAAGATTTCAGAGTATGAGGGTCCCATTCCCAT
Source organism: Monodelphis domestica (assembly GCF_027887165.1). Classification (NCBI taxonomy): domain Eukaryota; kingdom Metazoa; phylum Chordata; class Mammalia; order Didelphimorphia; family Didelphidae; genus Monodelphis; species Monodelphis domestica. The sequence continues at coordinate 229,490,860 of NC_077231.1, read as the reverse complement.
TACTACCCCCTCCTCACTGCCCACTGTCAGCCCAAATGGGTAGAGGCTATATATAAACCAGTGGGAAAAGAAGAAATGAAGATCTTTTCTAGAGAGCTATGAGTATATCCTAGGAAGGTAGGAGAGGTTCTGGGATAAAACATTCCTCTATCATACTCTACTCAAATATTCAAAATTTATAAAGTAAACTCCACATCAAAAACTAATTCCTTTTTTCAGGACAGGTCACATTGGATTTCTTAAGAGCCTCTGATTCCTTGCATAATATACCATCAGTCAGTAAATGTCTTTTGCTAGTGAAGGGAAAAGATCATTTCTGGACTGCTAACAAAAAGCATTATTACACTAAAATGGTCATAAAACTGGATATAAGAAATCACTTCTATGTGGAAAATTGTCCATTTGTTTCTATAGGATGTGAATGATTTCACTCTTTAATTTTGCAACATTTTTTGATAGTTTTCCTGAATTATGTACTTTAACTATTTGAAAGGCGAAGGGAAAGAGAGGAATACATTTATTAGTATGTGCAATATGCTAGGCATGTGCTAAGTACCTATAAATATCATCCTATTTGGTCCTTGTGAGTAGGTGATACTTATTATCCCTATTTTACAAAGAAAGAAACTTGAGACCTAAAGGCTAAATTACTTGTATAGGCTCACACAGCAAGTAACTGTGAGTCTAGATTGAAACTTGGGTCTTCCTGACTCTAGTGTCAGTCCTTCCAAATTTTTATTTTCTCTTGTACTGGCTTTCTAATCCATGAATAAGCATTTAGATGTACAACTCTCTCTCTAAATGATGCCATGTCATCTTCAACTATAGGTTTCTTCCAAAATGTAATCTGTTCTTTCATGAATTCCTCAGCTAAAGTCACAAAACATTTCATTTACTTAATGGGTCAGCAGGACAAAAATTCCCAACCCCCAAAAATATAACAAGTATAGAAAGTTACCAGCTATGAAATGGAATTTCAATTTGGGTATGAGAAAATTTAAAACAAAATGCTTTTTAAATAACCTGTATCAAGAAGCAGAATATGGGCTATTTATGGCCAGAAGAAATAAGTTTTAGGGATACCTCACATTAAGTATTTTTAATATATTTTATTTATTATATACATATTTATATTTATATATATTTATATATAATATATATTTTTTAATTTTTAGTTTCAAATTCTTTCTCTCCCTCCAGCTCCTCCCCCATCCAGTAAGAAGGCTAGCAACATGATATCAATTATACATGTGAAAGTCACACAAAACATATTTCTGTATTAGCCATCTTGGAAAAATAAAGTAAAATTTTAAAGTATGCTCCAATCTGCACTGAGAGAGCATCAGTTCTCTCTTTAGAGATAGGTAGCATTTTTCATTGTGCAACTTTGCAATTGCCTCAGATTGTTGTATTGTTTAGAGAAACTAAGTCATTCACAGTTGATCACTATTACAATATGCCTCACACTATTATTTAGCACAGAGAGGAAGTTAAAAAATACTTTTTCTCACTTAACTGAAAGATTGTAGTATTAGAATTGCTCAGGAAAACTACATGCTAAATCAGAAGTTTAGCTTCCGGGCAACATAAAATTTCTACTAAGGATCTCATGGCACTCAATTAATTGTAATCATACTTAGATTTTGTAACAAAGTTTCTTTCCTCTTGTGTTCTATTAAAACTACTTTTACAATACCTTCTCCTAGTAACAACACTGCCAGTCCTTGTCTACAACTTATCAGTTCACAGTCTTTCAAGCCAGAAGAGCCTTCAAAGATCATTTAATCAGTTCCCTTGCTTTACAGAGGAGGAAAGATAGGTCTAAATAAGATTAAGCCATTTAAAAAAACAAACAAACAAAAAAAAACTCTTACCTTCTCTTTCGGAATCAATATTAAGTATTGGTTCCAAAGCAGAAGAATGGTAAGGGCTAGGCAATGGGGGTTAAGTGATTTGCCTAAGGTAGCAAAGTATTGAGGTTTCTGAGGTAAAATTTGAACCCAGGACCTCCAGTCTCTAGGTAGGCTCTCTCTCCACTGAGTTACCTACTTGCCCTTAAGCCACTTTCTAGATCTAGGCCATAGATCAGAGCCCAGATACAAGCTCAGATACCAGAAAGTCAATGCTCTTTCCACTATACCATACTGCAGTTTTACTTCTCTTCCTAAAAACTAATGTTGACTGTGTACTGCATTAAGAAAGACACAGCTCTGGAGGCAGCTTGCTGTCTCAGTAAATTGAGAGCCAGGCCTAGAAATGGGGGTCTGGTTCAAATCTGTCATCAGATACCTCCTAGCTTTGTGACCTTAGGCAAGTCACTTAACCCCCATAGCCTTATTGATTCTAAGACTGTAGGTAAGAGTTTGGGGGAAAAAAACCCCATCTACTTCTAGAAATAAGGTGTTGGGCTGCTGGACTCTGCTCTGGAGTTATATTCTACTAGAGGCGCCACAGTTTAAGGACCCTGAAAAGCTGGAAAAGCACCAGAAAGAGGATAAACTAGAATGGTGAAGAGCCTGGTCAGGCAGTCTTATGAAGAACTGGGAATGCTCTTTTAAAGAACTAGAGAATAGAAGACAGGGGAGTATAATGAATGTGTTTATTTAAATTTAGGCTTAATGTCAGGAAAAACTTTTTAACAATGAGATCTGTCCAAAGGTGGAAATTGGGTCCCCTTCACTGATGGTCCCTTCCAGCTCTAAATTCTATATTTCTTGGAAATTCTTTTCCCCAAATCCCAGCAGCAGTCTTCCACTTAAGATTTTTAAGTAATTCATGGGCAAACCCCCAAAGTACTAAATCTCATTTTCATCATTTCCAGTCCTAGAGCTTCTATTTCAAAGGCAGTATGGTGAAAGAGAATAGACTTTAAAGTCAGTGGGTCTGGTTTTAAATCCCAGAATTGCCCTTTTACTACCTGTCACTTAATTCTCTGGGCCTCAATTACAGCATTTGTAACAGGAGAAGTTTAGGAGTAGATGCTCCCTTAAGTCCCTTCCAGGTCTATTGATCTGAGATCCTGTGAAAATGGGAATATCCTATAAAACAACTCTGATCATCATTTTCTATAGTCGAAAAAATTATTATGACATTTAGCCCAATTTCTTAGCTCCAACAGCAATTACAACAGTTAAAGGAATGGCGGGGGTGAGGGAGATCAGGGCTGAAATGCAAAGTAACTTGCCACCATCCAAGAACACTTTGCCTGAAAATGAGGGGGTCTGTTGAAGAGATTTGGGAGTTAACCAGAAAGAAGAGCCCAACGAAGCAGCAAACCGCTTCAAACTCACTAACAGGAGGTAGGCCGGGCTGGTTGTTTTCAGGCTTTCCTCCAAGAACTTAATGAAGAGGCTAGAAAAGGAGGCAGAAGGGGGAGGGAAGGGGAGGAGAGTGGAGCTGGAGACGGAAGAATGGAGAGCAGGAAAAGTGGAGAGAGAGGGAGGGAGGGAAAGAAGGGGAGACAGAAAGAGGAAAGGAGGAAAGGGAAAAGGAAGGGGAGAGAGGAAAGGAGAAAAAGAGGGGAGGAGGAAAAGACCGGAGGGAAGGAACAGGAGAAGTAGGAAAGGAAGAGAAAGGGATTGAAGGGGGGGAGGAGGGAAAGGGAATGGAAGACAGAGAGGAAATAAGTAAGAGGAGGAAAGGAGGGGAGAGCGAGGGAAAGAAGAAAGGACAGAGGAAAGGAAGGTGAGAGGGAAGAAGGGAAGAAGGAAAAAGGAGGAAAAAGTGGGGGAAGGGAAAGGGGCGGGGAAAGGGGGCGGAACCACGAGCTCGGTAAGTGCCAGCACTTGCCACGCGCCGGTAGCTCAGTTCCCGAACCGTCAGGAAAGATAGCCACGCGGCCACCATCCTAGCCTTAGCATAGGGGAGGCTCTTAGGGGCTCCGGGTGGGGATCGGTGACTCACCCACAGGCCAGTACCCCAGGAATACCGCATTCCGACAGTCGGACTGCGGCATCTTCTTAGGCCTCCTTGGATGCCGTGGCAGACCGAGACGGAGGCGGGCCCATGCAGGGGCTCTCCTCAGGGCCGCCTCGCTCCCCACAGTGGCCCGACTCCTCCCCGCCCCCGGCAGCCAGAGCCCAGAGCCGGAACCCAGCGAGAGCCGACTCGGCTGCAGACACCGCAAACACCACCGCCACCGCCGCCACCGCCGCCACCGCCGCCGCCTGGTGCCCACGTGACCTGCGCGTCAGGCGGCCCAGCTCGCGTCAGGCGCCTCCACTAAAGCCCGCCATCCGCGAGGGAGGTGCTGTCTGCCCTCCTCCCTCACAATGAAGAAAGCCCGTTCCGCCTTCCTTTTTTCTTGCTCAGTTTTGACACCTCTTCCCAGTTTTTCTCCCCCATTTCTTGAGTCTTCAGTCAAAAAACTCTGCCCCAGCCCTACTCATTCCCATCATCCCTGCTCCCATTTCAGCCTTCCGTGAGCTACCTAGCCTACCCTAGACAGCAAGCGTTGGTTAAAATTGGCTCTAGGAAAGCTGATGTGTGAGGTTTATTTATTTATTTTTTAATATATAAGGGGAGTGGACTGTACCCAGATCCTGGAGAAATCTCTACCGTCTCAAAGTTGATCTGCTGAGGCCAGAGTAAAGGGATTGTTACCCAGGATTTCCGCCTCATTTGATCTTTCTTACCTTTAAATTCCAAGCACCGTGCCTTGCAAGTACTGAGGATACACATAAAGCAAACCTCCCTAACCTACCTAATTAACCCCAAATTATAGGTGGCTCCTATCACCGCCAAGATCCCAGGTATAAACTCTTCTGTTTGGAGCAAACTTTTTCATAAAAATGCCCTTATCCACACACACGCGCGCGCGTACCCTTTCCCCGCATCCTTTCCAGTCTTCTTACAGCTTACAACACTTACTCTGCGATAGTAACACAAGGCTCCTTGATAGAAGTTCTTCAGCCTCGAAACTCTAAGCGTTTTAATGAACTCTCCTTCATTCCTAAAATGCTCTCCCTCCGGGCTTCCTTCAAGTACCAGCTAAAAATTCTACCAGTCTCTCTAAAAGCTTTCCCGATGCTCCTCAATTTAGTGCCTTTCCTAGGCGGATTATATCCAATTTATTCTATATGTAGCTTGTTTCATATTGTCTCTCCCATTTGACTGTGAGCTCCTTGAAAGCAAAGACTTTTTACCTTTCTTTGACTCTCCATCGCTTAGCTAGCCACATAGTAGGTGCTTAATAAATGTTTACTGATTGATTAACATTAATGATCTTACATTCAAATGGGGAAAGACTACACAAAAGGAGATATAGACAACTGAAAGGGATTGTGGCCCAGGAAGAAAAAAAGGAAAAGGGGAATCCTTTTCTTCCTTCTCCACCAAGCCATCCCTTATGATGAATAAGAAAAGGAAGGGGTAGGGGTAGGGGGACAGTTGAAAAAAAATCGTATATTTTAAGCTTTCTTTAAAATATTTTATTTTAAAATATTTATTGCCAACTTGTTTTTATTTTGCCTAAATTTCTTTCAGTAACTCCCCACTCTTTTTTCTCTCCAAAGCTATCCCAAATTATATTTTTAAAGAAAAAAGATTTTTAAAATCAACAAAGCTGACCACTACACCAAAGAAGTCTAGATATGTGATGTCTTTTTTTTTTTTTTTAATAAAAATACTGTGTATTGGCTCCAAGGCAGAAGAGTGGTAAGGGCTAGGCAATGGGGGTCAAGTGACTTGCCCAGGGTCACACAGCTGGGAAGTGTCTGAGGCCAGATTTGAACCTAGGACCTCCCATCTCTAGGCTTGGCTCTCAATCCACTGAGCTACCCAGCTGCCCCCCATAAGTCTTTTTTTTAATGCTCTACTCTCAGTGATAAGTTTGTTTTATTTTGTTTTTAAGGTGGGCAGCCTGAGAATGCCATTTAGGGTTTGTTCCTTACATGGACAACACCAGACTGTTTCACTCTACAGATATTGTGCATTTGGATATATTTACTTTTCTGGTTTAGGGATCCACATTTTTTTCCTCTTTGTCTAATATTTTCCTTATGGTATGTCAATTAACTTACCCCTAACAATTTGATTCCTAGCTATGTTAGCCTTTTGTAAGTAAAAATGGTACCATTTGAGGGGCATGCTAAATCCAATGAGTTTTTCTCAGTTCTTATCCTTCTGAAACTCTCTCCTCCCTAGTTTGAGATTATCCTTGTCTTATTTTCTATGCATGAGTGTATCACAGACTTGTCTTTGGGTCCTCTTCTGTGTCTATGAACTCTCTCAGACCTAACATGGGTTTCTATGCAGGTCTCCCAAATCCAATCCTCATTGATCTCCTGTTCTCTCATCCTGCATTGTAAAATAGGTGGGTAAAATAAGGGTTCAAACTAAATAATATAACAAAAGAACAGATTTATTTAACTAAAGGGAGAAGGGAAAGGGGATCAGGTAATATCTAACTTTACACCCAAATCAGAGACTAAAACCCTAACACCCTTTTATACCTATTCTAAACTAACTCCTTAATTACTAATTAATATTGGGGAGGGTTTGGTAGGAGCAGGAATAAGGGTCAAACTTAATCTCACACAACTAGAGTTCACTTTGGGTAAAGCAGAAGTCCCAATATGAAAAGTAGCGCTGTAGAAATCAGAATCAGAAGGGGAGTGATGGATTAACACACACCATCCACCAGTGTAATGTTATCCACTATCTCTACCACTTCCTTAAGGTGATTTTCATCATAGGAAGGTCCAGTCTCCTGGAAGCTTCAAGTTTCCCGCTCTCCTCCAGAGAAGACAACCAGCTGCTCCCAGAAACTGTCTGTATGTTCAGTTCCTCAGCTCCTGGGAGCTCCAGAATGTTGGCCTGCAGGATCTCCTGCTTTCAGCTTGTTCCTGCTAAAATCCCTTACAACAATTGCCTAATGGACATTTATATTTCAAAATTAAGAGTGTGCCCAAAACAGAACTCAATATCTTTCTTCTGAAACAACTCTTTCCAACTTTTTTACTTTTCTCAAGGGCACCACCACTTTTCCAGACATAAGAACATAGTCTCAATGTTACCCACATTTCTCCCTTATCCCATATCCTGTCAGTTGCCAAATTCTGTCAAAATTCTATCTTCACAAAATCTCTTGCTTCTCCACATACAAGTTGCCCCCCTAGTTCAGGTGTTCTTCACCTTTCACCTAGACTGCAATCAACTCCTAATTGATCTCTTTCTTCTCTCCAATCTGTTCTCTCTAAAATTGCCAAGTGGTATTCTTAATGTTTAGGTCTGACCATATTCATCTACTGTTCAGAGTATGTCTGGAATTATGATTTTATCATTTTAGATTTCTCCCCAGGAGTAAATCCTCCATATCACTACATATGTAAAACTGGTCCATAATTCATAGTTCTTAGAGAGTTCCTTAGAGCCCTGAGAGTTTTAGTGACTTACCCAGGGCTATATAGTACAAGTCAGAAGCAGGAGATATAGTAATGATGATCAACTGTGAAGACTTGGCTACTCTGATCAATACAGTGATCCAAGACCCAAAGGGCTTATTTTGAAAAAAATGTTATCCACCTCTAGAAGGAGAACCAATGAACTCTAAGTGCAAATTGAAGTATAATTTTTTCTTTCTTGTGATATGGGTAATATGGAAAGTTTTACATGATTTCACATGTATAAATGATATCACATTATTTTCCATCTCATTGGGGGAGATGGAAAAGGAATTAGAGGAAAGAAGAGAATTTGGAACTCAAAATTTAAAAAGAAGAGAATATTAAAAATAAACAAATAATAGAATTTTAAATTTAAAAACTGACAGCCAAAGGAGCCTCTTTTGCAATATAAAAACAGGCAACAGTTAATTTAATATTTCAAGTATTATGATTTTTCTATATGCTCTTTCTAATGCAAATTGAAATGTCTCTATATCTTGCAAATAATTGCACAAATTAGTTACCTTAGTTAAAATATTCCATAACCAACTTTCTGGTGATAGCCATACTCAGAACTAGTCTATTATAGCATCTTTCCAACTTAGGACTTAGCAGGGCTTATACTACACAAGATCATTTTGATGCTATGATAGCACATCTGAGGAAGACCTTAGTTAAAGAAAAAAGAAAATAAAAAACGTAATTCCTGTCTTTTTAAAATTTATCAAAAAATGAAATAAGCATCATTGTCATATTTTTATATGCTGCTGGCTTGATTGGGAAAGAATGCTTTAGAGTGAGAATAAAAATATAAGTACTAAAGAAATTTTGCAAAATTCCTTGATTTTTTCTGATTTTTTTTCCCTGTTAAATCTTTTCTGAAGACTTTTTAAAGGACCAATTCACCAAACACTTAAATGTTTCCTGTGTATAGGGTTGGATGCTTGGGCTACAAAGATTAAAATTTTAAAATGCAACTGTTCCTGGCTATAAGTTTTACATATCATCAAACTAAGGAAACAATGTGCATAAACAACTAAGGGTATACTATATAACTTAAAGAAAGAACATTTTCTTTGTGAGGAACAAGTTCTAACCAAATGGTGGTCTCCTCTCAAAAAGATACAAAATGGTGTAGAGGTAGGAAGAAATCAGGCCATATAACCTGAGTGTTCAATCCTAAATCTCATTTCTTCAAAACCAGGTAGATTGGGGGCAGCTGGGTGACTCATTGGATTCAGACCTAAAGATGGGAGATCCTAGGTTCCAATCTGACCTCTGACACTTCCCAGCTGTGTGACCCTGGACAAGTCTCTTAACCCCCATTGCCTAGCCCTTACCCCTCTTCTGCCTTAGAACCAATGCACAGTATTGATTCTAAGACAGAAGGTAAGTGTTTAAAAAAACAAAAACAAACAAGCAAACAAACAAAAAGCAGGTAGGCTTGGGCTGACCAGACCTGAACTGATAAGCCTGTGTTGGTGAACATATGGCACTTGTACTGGAAGGTGCTGGTCCCCTCTCCTCCACATACACCTGAGGACACTTCTCACATCACCTGCCCCTCTGGCCAGCAGCATAAAGGGAGCTGTCCTCCCTCCCCTGTCTGGGGCAAGGGGGTAGTTCACATGTGGTGTGAGGGTTGCAGATTGGGCACTGGGTCTCTAAAAGGTTCACCTTTAATGTGATAAGCTATCCCAATAAAAGGCTGTAGGATATGCAAATAGTTAAGCTTGGAATAGTACTTGTTTTGATTGGTTCAAAAGCTATAGGGTATGTAGATAAGTAGGACCGAAAATGTACTCTACTCTGATTGGCTAGGACCAAAATGAATATTTGGTATAATTAGGTTTGCTAGCCTGCATTCTGACAGCTCCCTTACATGTATAGATTGTAACTCTCTAGTGACAGCCAGTGAGAAACAAGGGGAGGGATTTTCTTGCATTAGGTACTAGAATAAAAGAAGGCTGTGGGGCCCCCATACCTTGTACTGGGTTTGCTGGCTGTAACAATGGCTTGAGAATTTATTTCAAGTTTCTTTTGAGTAGGTTCATATCACTAACTATTTAAGGGGATGAAGAAAAGCTTTTTAATGCCTTAGATGTGCTTATTGAGCATTTCCTGTGTTTAAGGCTCTTGATAGAGGCTCTGTCCAGGGAACTCTGAAAAATTCAAGATTAACCATGACTTCAAATATTTCAAAGTGGCTTTTTTTGCAATCAATAGTCGTGTTCAGTTTTGTACCTAAGAGTGACCAGAATAGTAGGAAACCTGGGTTTGCAATAATCCGGGCTTTGTCACTAAGTATAGTATATTGAGATCACTTTTTACTTTTTTTATACTTTTCCACAATGTGCTAAGAGTCCTTGGATCTCTAGTGATTTGATATAACAATTATCCTTTAAATTTTAATTATTAGCAACCACAACAATAGACAATAATTCATTGCAACTGTTATCATGGTAACTAACCAAAAAAAATTCAACACCTGGTGGTTAGTTACCAATGAAAACCAATGAAAACAGTTGCACCCTCCTCTTTTGCCTTCATTCTCCTCATCTCATCCTCCAAACTAGGTTGCCTGATTGCTCTCTTGGCTTAAAAGAAATGGGAATCACCAATCCTATTCCTTCTTATGAGAAGGATATCCAGGCCTTACTGTCTATCCAGCCACTGCCTCCTAAAGTCCTCCAGGCATTATAATCTACCCTGCAGATTCCTACCCACCACCTTTCCACATGTTCTCCCCAGCCTTGTCAGCTGTCCTAGTGAGGTAACAAATTCCTAGGTCTTGCATCTGTCTCCTTGCTTCAGGACTTCAGTTTCCCTCTGCTTTTCATATGTTGTCTCCCTTATCTTGGAATAAGGACCATCTAGCTATTTCTATTCATATCTCAAGTGTTTACTACTGTAATTGGCACATAGTAAACATATAGATGCTTTTCATTCATCCATAATTGATTTAGACCTAGCAGGGATTTTGGAGATCAATGAACCCAACCCCCTCATTCTATAGATAAGGAAACTGAGGTTCAGAGAAGTGAAATGATTTGCCCAGGTGTGTTTTTCGTGGATATTAGTATCCACATAGATGAAACCATATAGAATGACAATTATGTTTGTATATATCAATTTAAGGTTTACAGAATGCTTTTATAACAGTTTTGTAAAGCAGGTCATACAAGTATTTTTATTTCATCATGGGTAATTAATTCACCTGAAGAAATATTTCAATTAGTTCCATCAAAGATCAAACAGATAGACAGAAGAAAGACAAAGGCACTTAAGAATTTAAATGATTTGGAGCTAAAATTTAGGTTTGTTTTTGTTTTATTTTATTTTATATCATCTTCATTTCCATATATATATACACATATATTGACACATATTTGGATATGTCTCTGCCCCTTCTTCACCCAGTGAGCTGTTTCTTGTAATAGATTTTTTTAAAAGCAGTTCAGCAAAACTAACCATGTGTAACTGCATATCTGACATTCAACACCCATAATCACATCCACTTTAGCAAAGAGGAAAGGAAGGTGCATAATCTCAAATCTTCTCCAGTGACAAACTTGATTATTCTAATTATATGATTTATAGGTTAACCAAACCAAAGCTCTCAGTTTTTGAGAACTTTTCAGCTGGGATAAAGTCAGGCATAAATCAAACAAATTTTACCTTACTTCTAATTAGTAATACACTAGTGTAAGGAACTAAAAGCCATCTCACAAGTATAGAAATATTTAATATCTGGAAAGAAGTCATATTAAATTTCTATCCTACACTGAAAAATTGTCCCCTCTCAAAATAACCATAGCTCCCTCCATTTTTCTGCTTCTTAAGCTCCAAAAATTTTTACCTTTCAGTGTCTGAGTTTTCTGAAGTCAGAGTTCTTTTTCTGAGGAGATTAAGACCCTTGAAAAAGAAGAGCTCTTTAAGATATTAGCGAAGCTATTCAGGTAGCTATTCATCATCTGGTGATCACTCAGAGCCCAAGGTTTAAAACAAACATTCCTTTTACTAAAAACATAGCTAATACTCTTTGGTAGAAGCAGTTCTGAAGGTGGTTGAATAGAAGTTCAGAAGTTAAAAATAAATTAAAGCCAGTGGCAAGAAAGCTAAAAAGCAGTAAGCAAAGTGTTTATCTGATATCTCAAGAGCTCCCTGTTAAAGTCCTAAAAACTACATTTTTATTCCTCTTGCCAAAAGTACCCAAGTGGGTCTGAGATCCCTGAGATCAATCCACTTAGGGGCAAAGTTAATCTAAACGATCCCAAATTTGTACAATTTTCACTGCTTTAAACAGACTTGGATTGTGTTATGGGAACATGGGAAGGAGAAAAAAGGCAAAAGAAAAAAGTCCTTGGTCTCAAAGAACTCACAGTCTAATGGGAGAAACAACTATGTACAAACAAAATATTTACAGGATAAATTGGAAATATTCAACAGAAGAAAACATAAGCAAGGGGGTTTGGGAAAGATTTCTTACTATTTCTTTACCTATCCCTAACCCTTCTTTGAACTTCTTTATTTCCCAAAAATAATAAAAGAAAGATACTCTTTTTGTAACCATAAAGACTGAGTTAGCTCTAAAGAGCAGAATAGAAAAATTCCTATAATGACTTGCCATAAGCAAAATTTTCCATAAAACAATCAATTTATTGTTTCCTTCCACTTGATTCTGGAGGCTAGGGCACCAACTAAATGAAGTAAGTGGTTGTAATAATTATACCTTTTTCTATTGAATGACTAAATTTTGACTCAGTAGTTAAACTAAATATTTCCAATTTTGACAATTGCCACAAGCAATATGGAATCAAGAAGGAAAAACCAAAAAACAAATAGGAATGTTGTGAGAACAATATATTAACTCTTCTCTCTCACCCCTGGCACTTTTTAAAGCAATTTTTTCCTTAAAGGGTAACCAGATCAATTTGAGAGAGATTGTCTATGCTTCTTGAATATTCTTCTCTCACTAAAGTTATGCAAATCTTTTGTTAACTATTAAGTTATTAATAGTTAACCCCATATTATTATGCCTTATTTTGTTCTACATGAACTTGACTTGAGTGAGGCACAACTCAGAATAAGGGGCAACAACATTAATATTACAAAGCAGTAAGAAAATATGCCTACACTTAATTGTAAGTTAAAGTTTTTTTTTAAAATAGAAATTTTACAGAGAATTTTTACTTAAGGTGAAAAAAGGTATAAAGCAAATACAGTTAGTCCTTCCATATCTTGGTGGTTAGAGTACAGCTTTTATACCCAATCCCATCTTTATATGCCTGTTCAGTCCAAGTGGCAGTGTGGTAAGTCCCTAAGTCATGTTGCTACCAAACTACGGGGCGGGCACAAGACAACTAGGCTACCCATGCCCCATTCTTATGGCAATTAGCCCATCAATATCACTAATGTTCAGGCCTCAAATGAGGGCTTCTGTCTCTAATCATGCAAGTCATACTAACAAGTTATAAAGATTAACATGAGAAGAAAGAGCTTATTTAGCTCTAAGCTACATCTAATTACTCCTAATTATATGATGCTTTAAGATTAATTGATTATCCTTAAGAGAAATATCTAGAAATTAATTACAGAAATGTCTCCTATGGAATTATATTAAACTGGGTAACGTTGATAAAATCCTTGATCTATAATGAGCAGGAGTCTACTAAAATAGGATAGGAGTCAAATTATTTCTCACACCTTTCCTTGTGACTTCTCCATGATGTCTCACATTACTCCTACTCTTCTTTCTGACAAAAAGGTCTAGTTAAGCAAAACAAACACATTGACCATGTCTGACAATACATGCCTTATTCTTTATCTATAATCTGCCACCTTTAACTTGGAGAGGAAGTTGTATTTCACCTTCAACTCTTTAGTCAAGACTGATTATTGCATTAATCAGAGTCCAAATGCCTTTCAATGTTCTTTCTCATTACACTATTGTAACGCCATTTCTACAAATGAGAGAAACTAAGGACCAAATCAATCAACAAGAATTTATTTGGCCCGAGACCATACAATGCATCATGCTCTTTCAAATATGGCCTCAGATACTTCCTAGCTGTGTAACTCTGGGCAAGTTACTTAACCCCAATTGCCTAGCCTTTACCAAAACTCTTCTGCCTTAGAAATAATAGCTTAGTATCCATTCTAAGATGGAAGGTAAGATTTTTTGTCTGTTTTTTTAAATGCATTATGCTCCAGAGACCCAACTGTAAATTCATGAAGTATTAAGCAAACAGGTTATAATCTACCAAATAGACTGTGTCATTCTAATCCACAAGGGATTGATGGGCTACACACCCTACATATTCTTTCTGGGTCACAGCCCAGGAGAGTTAACATGTTTTCTCTCTTTCTAGGGGATGGGGGAATGCTATCCATATAAAATGTCTCTGCCAGAGCCTTCCACTTATTCTTATTCTTCTTATTCACTTATTCTCAGCTTTGCAGGGTGACCTAGCAAAGGGTTACAGTTTTTTCAGCTAATTTCCAGATCACACTAACAAAACATTTTCTGAACCATCCATATAAGAAGATACATATCCAAGTAGGTGGAGAAAGGATCATCCCTCAGTGAGATATGGCATAAACTCCCTTTCATTCCTTTAAAGCATAAAAATATAAGGTATCAAGATGTAACCCATTCTCACTAGAATCATAGCACTAGTCAGGTTCAGTTTGGGGGTTCAAAATATTATTCCTGCTTCTATGTACTTTTACCTTCTCTTTCAACAGATGAGATTTGGAGCTGGAATCAACATATTTAATTGGAATAAAACACAAAAGTAAATTACAGAGAAAAAACACATAATGAAGGCATTCTCAGCCCCACTCTGTGAAACACAAGTAGTTATAATCTGCCACAGACTCCCATGTTGGTGGGGAGAATTACCCCCTGCAAAAATCTGGCTCCAGGGTACTACCTAACTGGAGACTCCTTCAGCTACCTGGATAGTGGTCTAGGGCTTCTGTGGTTTCTTGGTTCTTCCACATAGCTGCTCCAGAGGAGGCTAGGCAGTATATTGCTCTGACATTCTATTGTCTACCTGTCCATACTTTGTATGTCCATACCCTTTCCCTGCAGCCCAGAGGTGACAGCTACATCTGCCCAGAGGAACTCTTTGCTCTCCAGTTCTTTCTTGGATTTGGTCATAGCCTAGGCCCATGACAGTGTAAACAAGGAATTTGCCAAGAACAAGGGAGACTTGCAAAGGTTGAAGAAAATGTGTCTGGAAGGACAATGGAACATCCAGGAGCCAGCACGGGAAGGGAGAATTCCATGAAAGATTCAAAAAAGGAGAAACTGTTGGCCAGAGGAGTTTCTGGTCAGTCTCTTACCTCTGGAGAAAGCTGGTTAGATTCTCTCTTCTAATACCCTTTTTGCCTGGCGGAGTTGAAGGAAAGTGTTTTGACACCCTAAAATGAAGATCACCCTGGATCACAATTTCCCCAAGGGGAACTATATCCCTTGAAAGACAGTTTTGATTCCACCATCAAAAAGTAGCCATAGAGAATAGTTGGCAGAGTCTCCCTGATCCCTCTGCCCTCTACCCTTTGCTCAATCTCTCTCTCTCTCTCTTTTCTTTTCAAGAAATCAAATAGATAATTTAGATTACAGAACTGTCTCAAAGTTTGTATAATAGGGGGGAGGATTTCAAATCAAAGAAGAAGACTGGGAAAAGTTGACTCACCCTCTGGTCAGGTCAGAGTTGACTCCATTAAAGTTATCCAGCCTAGTGGAGGAAGAGGGAAGTTGCTACCCAGAAATCAGTCCCCAAAAGCAGCAGGTTTTCTGGTCCCAGCATCTTTCAAGCCCCCTTCTCCTTTTCTCTATTACAATGGCAAACCTATGGCACGTGTGTCAGCACTGACACATGTAGCCATTTTTGATGACACATGGCCACATGTGGCTGCATACAGAGAAGTATGGGGTCCCATGCCGAGAAGGGCTTTTCATCCTCGGCTCCTGCATGGCCAGGTGCAGTAGCCAAGGATAAAACATTTGCTGTAGTGTAGTGTAGACACTCTGTGCCAGAGGTCTGTACGCCAAAACAACAGAACTCTAGCACAGAGCATTAGTTCTTCAGGGGATCTTTGACTTCACTTCTACTGGTGGAGCAGGGAGCAGTGGGGGACCCATCTCTGGGGGCTCTGCAATTGCCATTACCAGCAACCACATAACACAGCAACTATCATCCAATCAACTGTTTTGGGGTGTCGTGGATTTCTAATTGACCATCATTACTGAGATAAGTGAGGGGGAGGCTGTGAGAGGAGGACCTACCCTTTGGGTGCCATTTCTCACCATTAGAATTAGCATCAGCCATCTTAATTTACATAAGGAACGCCATCTTGCAGCTTAGTGCAGACTCAATTTCACCACTATTACGGTTGTGCATTCTTATTAACCCCTATTTCTGCTTATTAACCCTACCCTTTCATAAAAGACAGTTACATGTGCCATCTTGTGGTCAGTTAGGCTAGTTAACCCCTAATTGCCTGCAGAGCTAACAGGTTATGTATCATTCTATCTTCTGTCACTGCCTCTCTCCCCCTCCCCCCATGGAGAACCCCAAAAATAAAAAGCCAAGGTTAAGTAAAGGAAGTAATAATAGCAGTAGCCGACCCTTTCAAGAGACATGGACCAAGATGTATGGCATTATAAAAGAAAATGGCAGATTATTTTGCATTCTATGTACTGAAACGGTAGTAAGCAGAATGTGGACTATAAATAGACATTTTGAAATGAATCATTCCCAGCTCTTGAAACAAATTTGAGGATGAAAGGAAGGAATACATATCCAGGCAGCTACACCTTTATAGGAGCCAATCTAATTCCATCCTTAAATTTGTATAAAGGCTCTCCAAATTTAACATCTGTAAGTTTGAGCATTGCTCATTCCATAGCTCAGCATGGAAAAGCACTCAGTGAGGGAGAATTTATTAAAGAAACTCTCCTAAGATGTGCATCAGCTCTATTTCACAATATGCAGAATAAGGATGCAATTATTAAGAGAATATATTCAGTAGAAATATCATAGAAGACCAAATAATGAGACTGAACACACATGTACAACATCAATTAAAGAGAGACATAAGTAATTGTAAATATTTTTCAATCTCTTTTGATGAAACTACTGATGTCACATCACATGCTCAGTTGGCCATTATTGGTCAATATTCTGATGGTCTCACAATGAGAGAAGAGTTAATAAAGTTAGTATCAGTGCCAACAAGTACATCAGGAAGCGAAATATGTAAGGTTGTTATGCAAACATTCTGTGACCTAAGCATTGATATCTCTAAAGTTGTGTCAGTGAGGACAGATGGGGCACCAAACATGGTGGGGGAAAAAGTCGAATTTGTCAAATTGTTTATGGAAGCGTTTAGACATATGATTGTGCCTTTTCATTGTATTATCCATCAGGAGGGTTTATGTGCCCTCCTGCAGGGCACATAAAGGCAGGATTCACAGACTTAAATGATGTAATGTTAGTTGTTACAAAAATAGTTAATTTAATAGTTGCTTGCCCCCTTCACAAGCAAGAATTTTCTGTACTTTTACTGAAGGGTTGATTCTACCTACAGTGGACTGCTGATATACAATAATGTAAGATGGCTGAGCCAGGGCAAAGTTCTTGGGCACTTTATGGAGTGCTTTGAAGAAATTAAGATATTTCTTGAGGAAAAGGATCTGTGAAACTTTCCTCAGCTTAATGATGATAAGTGGGTCAACACCCTGTTGTTTTTTACAGATCTTTCTCTTCATATTAATGAACTGAACTTAAAGTTACAAGGTTTTGGCAAAAATATTGACATTATGTTTGGATACATAAAAGCTTTTGAAAGTAAACAAAATTTTCAAGCAAGATGTAGAAACTAAAATTTATAAATATTTTCCTCGAGTAACAAAGTATTTTGAGAAGGCCAGTAAAGCTGTACAAAATGAAATGGAACCCTTGCATATAAAGTACCAGCATGTTTTAAACTTATTACTTGACCAGTTCAATGATAGGTTTAATCAACTTAGATGCCTAGAACAAACCATAAAAATAATTACGTATGCTGATTTAGTAGTCTGCGGTAGTTTGGAATTAAATGGTTTCCAATTGCAAATTGATGATTTGGTGATGCAACTTGCAGAATTTCAAGAAAGCATCTGGGTGCAGGTGTGTGTCAACTTGAGGTCAAAGCTTGAGAATCTGGAAAGGTGCTACTTGGAGAATCAAGAAGAGTACCACTGTGAACAGGAAATTTGGAGTGCCTGGAACTGATTACCAGACACTTGTAGCACCCTGAAAAATATAGCAATGGCTTTACTCACAATTTTTCCCTCCACATACTTTTGTGAGACCTTATTCTCAGTGTTAAACAAAACCAACAAAAGAAACAGATCGACAGATGAATTTAGTAGCCCTTGCATGGGCTTGAAGTGTACAAAATATCAACCTTCAATTGAATATTTAGCCAATGAAATTCAGCAACAAAAATTTCACTAAAAGGCAGATTAGTTAAAGAATTCCCCCTCCCCCTCACTTATCTTAGTTCACAACACCCCACACAAATTAAATAATATCAAGACCAACAAATGAAACTGACTGACAGATAAAGAAGTCTCTAAGCAGGTAAGTTAAATAATTAATTTTTGGTTTATTAAATACAGTTATATATTACAATTATACATTTTTGTTATTTAAACCATAAATATCATGAAATTATGTTTTTTTTCCCAAAGTGACACACAATCTGAGTGCTTGATTTTTTGGTGAATTTTGACACACCAAGCTCAAAAGGTTGCCCATCACTGGCCTAGGCCCAAGTCTAAGCACAAAAGGGTTGAACAAATTAAAACAAAATAAATAAAGCATTAATTGTTTACTATGATATATATGAATATAAATCTTCCCTGGTAAGATCTAGCTAAACTGTGCCCCTCCTCAAAGGAAAATCACTGGATAAAATTCTTAGCTGGTTCTGAGTGAATAAATCCCTTTCACCTCTTCCTATGAATCCCATATTGGGGCTGTACCTCAGACTGAGTCTTCCAGAGACTGAGAATAAATACACTCATTTTTCAGAGGTTCTTTCAAGTCCATTTATGCTTCCATCTAGCTAGGCCTAAGCCCAACAAATTGGCTGGAGTTTTGATACACTTAGACTAGAGAAAATACGAGACAAGCCAATTTGTTGGACTCAAGCCTAGTTAGATGGAAGCATAAATGGACTTGAAAGAACCTCTGAAAAATGAGTGTATTTATTCTCAGTCTCTGGAAGACTCAGTCTGAGGTACAGCCCCAACACGGGATACATAGGAAGAGGTGAAAGGGATTTACTTAGAACAGCTAAGAATGTTATCTTGTCCAAAATAAAAAATAAAGCTTACTGTGTGAGAAATCTGGTTGCTAAGAAAAACAATTATTACAATTAAAAGATACATTGCAAAATAAACCAGAAATATTATATAACCTACAATTAGATAATTCTTTTGCCCAGTTCAATCCTGCTTCCACTTAGATTTCTCTTAATCTGAACGTTATGCCTAGTCTCATGTTAAAATAAAAAAAGCTTTTACTTAAAACCCCATCCCTATCAGTCTGCTTTCCATCACAGATAATATTCTCTTCTTCACAGAACACGAATGCAAAACAAGTCTTTCTTTTTTCCATTTTCTCTCTTCCATTAATCCTCTCAGCCAGATTTTTCCAAGGCTTTCTCTCTTCTATTATTCCCTTAAATAGAAATATCCTTAAGTAATTACCTGCTCCTGATATAAAATGCTTTGGATAACTATTACCTGACTCCTTTCTACAAATCACAGTCAAAGAGTCTCCTTAATTCCCTTGACTGAAAAGAATGAAAGATCAGAGGCTTGGTATTAACTCCTTCCTCTCCTTTTATTTTTTAATAAGAAAAACCTGCTAAATGAATTTACCAAACAATTATTAAGTGTCTACTAAGTGCAGATTATAGTTCTAAGTGTTTAGGAAGATGCAGAGTCTTCTTAAGGATGAATAAATTATACATTTATCCATATGAAAGAAAATATCAAATTGTCTCACACAATGAGACCTTTCTGGGAATATTGTGATTATTGGATACTTCATAGTCAGGATCAGCTGGAGTTAGAATCAGGAGAGATCTGGGTTGGAATTCTGTCTATGATATTAACTGTGGAACCAATGCTAATCACTTAATCTCTATAAGCCTGTTTTCTCATCTGGAAAACGAAGAAAATTATATCTGAATTAATGGCCTTCCAAGGCTTCTGTGAAGATCAAAGAAGGTGATGCATTATAAACCTTAAAATCTATTCACTTATTAGCTATTCTTATTATAATTAACTATTTCCTAAAGAATCCTTTGATAAAGAAAGTAATCACTCTTTAATTTATATTTGATATCATTCTGAGTTTCTCTGGAATAATGTTCCTTAAAGTGAGAAACACTTATTTGGTCAAAAACTAGAACCTGCTTTAGAAATGCAAATATATTCCTATTCTTTTTAACCAATATTTTGTACCTCTTGTTTTCCTTATTAGTAATTTCTTCACTACAATAAATACACACACACACACACACACACACATACACATATAGTTAATTTTCTATACCCTAATCCTTTTACGACCCTGTAGAAAACTCTGGGATGGGAGTTGAGATACCTGGATTCTAGTCTCTGCCTTACCACTGGTTTTTCCTTCTGCAAATGACTTCACTTCTCTAGGCCTTAGCTTTCTCATTTGTTGAGTGAAAAGGTCAGACCAGATGACAACCAAATTCCCTTCCAGTTCTAACATTTTGTGATTCTAAGTTGTCACGAATTTAATTTTCTTTTGACATGCTCTGTTGCCTTTTGATTAACAAACATGCATTTCATTGTTGTTTTAGAACATTAGTAGTGTTTTGGCTGCCTTTTCCTATTGTGTTATGTGCAAATTTCTAATAGTCATGGAGTGAGTTGCATTCCAGATGTTGCATCCACTACAGGCTTGCTAAAAATAGCTAAGCATTGAATTTAGGCTAGATGTATCAATAGCACTTACTGTTTCCAGGACTTTTGCCAAGATCTTTTCATTTCATAGATGGTTAGTTGGCTCTGGTAGAATCATACTTGATGAGTCTTGCTCAACAAATTATTTGTGGGTCAATGAACTGAATGAGAAAAATGATTCTGGGATTACAGGAGGGCCAAACTGTGAGACTGCCAGACAGACAAGCAGACAATTTTCTTGCTGGGCAGTGATAAAATTTAATGATTTGGGGTACATACTTTATAGGGAAAATGACGTAGTCCAAGGAATTAGGTAAGCCCTTTGAAGGGACAGTGGTTCATAATGATTCACAAGATGGAGACAATGGATTTAGATTACCTCAGTGGTTCTGAACAGAGTTTTTCTATAGGATAATAAATCACAGGTAATATGTCAATTCAACATGTCAATGTATGACCCAGTTTTGTATAGAATACTGTTTGTTCTCACAGAACTCCTGCATCAGTAATTTTCTTGGGAGGACATACAGTATTTGTGAAGGGGTTGGATTAAGTTCTCATGCTGGAGTGTGTGTGGGGAAGCTACATGTCTGGCTCTAGCTAGCTGATGGCTCTGGTTTTATTGGAGTCCACTCTCACTACTGGGGGCTACATCTGCTCCTTTTTATTTAAATTAAACAAGTGAAGACAAGGTAAGTGAGTGTATGATTTGTAAGGATTGTATAAAGCTAGAAGACTAAATTCCAATTCTATTTGTTTGGAAATGGAGCTTTAGAAATTTCATTTTTACTAGGGCATTTTTTCAGTGTGTCTCAGAATATGCTGTGTGTGCTGTCTTTAGTATTTTGTCATAGGCAGACATTTCTCCACAACTTTAGCACAGGGGCTAATGTGGCTTTTGCTCAGGGAATTTTTTGCCTCAAGCCAGGTGGTCCAATCCTAGGATTACTAAGATTGCTTCCCTGACAAGGCATTTCCTCTGAACTTTTTGCATAGCCTTATTTGAATTGCTAAGCTTGCTATGGATTTCATGGAGACTTGTCTTTATGACAAGCATCACCTATCACAGCTTAAGAGAGCTACACTTATTAGGCCTGATTCTGTTAGCATCCATTTCTTTGTTCCATAAGCCAAGCAAATATTGACTTCTCCTTTACTTATAAATCAAATTTGTTTAATTCCTAAGTGTCCATGCTATTTTGCTGCTGAGGATTATGTTCTGTTATGGTGTAATGTACTAGGGTCTGTTATTTATCTTTTCTTCCTAATCAAATCTGCAATAAGTGTTTGGTAAGATATTTGTGCTAAGTCTTACTAAGTGTGGATCTATTATACTATGCT
The DNA here is from genome assembly GCF_027887165.1 of Monodelphis domestica. Lineage (NCBI taxonomy): Eukaryota > Metazoa > Chordata > Mammalia > Didelphimorphia > Didelphidae > Monodelphis > Monodelphis domestica. The sequence goes on along the minus strand of NC_077231.1, from coordinate 229,469,131 downwards.
ACCTTCTGGTGGAATAAGTGTGAGGTGAGATTGAGTTAATAGAAGGGGAAATACACTTTGAAATTTTACATTTGATACAGAAATAATTATACTTAATATCAGAATACAAGACTGCACATCATCACAAGTTACATTTTTCAAGGTAGCTAACCCACAACAATAGTAATAATTGGGCTGGGCTTAATAGTGTGGAGGAAGCATGCATGCAAGACAGAAAGCTGAGGATGAATCATCTGTCAGTCAAATGAAAATTCCATTTGGAAGGTTACCGGGAAAAGCAGTTGGAGTCAAGCCAACTGCTGGACTGAGCTGAAGAGCTTTTGGCTTTTGGCTGATGTGGAGAAAGAAGCTATTGTATCTCTGGGACTTGAGTTAATCAAGTTGGAGGTGACTTGGCTGATTAGAAGGCAGAAGAAAGAAGAAGGACAATGGTCCTTATATATCTCTCTGACTGACTCTATTTCATGCTTGTGACAGAATTGCCATTTCCCTCAATATCCCCCAACCTAAGGCTCCCTATAGATAATAGGGAAATCCTACTCCTCTTACCTTATCCTGTCTTCCCCAAATCTATCCCTTGTTTGACAAAGAAGATTTAAGAACTATTTCATTGAAATCTCATAGCTCACATTGAGTGATTTGAGGGAAATTGAAGAAAAGGGGGAGGGGAAACTTAAAGGTTTCTGAAGAGGGAGGAAAAAAAGGAGGGTAGGCAAAACTTGATCCATTAGTTATTTAGTATACCATCAAATATACACCTCCAAAATATCATCTATTACAATAGTTAAGATTGATCAATCTTAGGGGGGCTTGTCACCTCCAGGGATTGTTCTGCCATGTGAACTGTTTTTTTAGCTTGTCTCCAAATCATGGGATTTGATGACTCTGGTGAGAATAGTCATCTGGATTTTTTTCAAATTCAGCTATTCCCAAAAGGTTCTCTGCTGTGGGTGTTTATTTCCTGTGTAAACTAAAACAAACAAAGAAACAACAAACCTCAACCTCCATATTATAATTCTGGGTTTGGTATTTTTTTTGTAAAGGTTACTCCAATTCATGTTCAATAATTACAGAAATGAATTAACTTACAAGAGATTAATTGTAACTCCAACTGAAACAAACACTTGGGGTGGGATATAGTCTCTTAAGTAAGTAGTGGAACATATTTGTTTGCTATACACATTCAAATTTCTGGGGCTTCAATTATTTCACTTTGGTTTGATTATAACAATTTGCTTTGAAAGGAAAAGGTAGGGAAAGGATTATAACATTCTTTGATTTCAGGTAAGATTCAGGGTTATTCTTTTATTTTGGATGGTGGATATCTATCAAAGCTGCAATGGCTTTTACCTTAAACATCAAATCTCACCAGTTGCAGCTTGGGGTTGAAAAATTTCCAAGATTCACATACACAATGAAAAGTTTTGATTTTACAAGTCATGATAACCAATTTTTCTTTATAATAATTTCAAGTTTTTTCAAATTTCAATACTCACTAACAATTGCTTAAGCTATCTGGAAATTCTTCCCAATTTATATAGAAAGAGATTTCCAGGCTAAGATAGCCACAGAGTAGAAGTAAGGGTCTTCTCCTCTCCACCAACTGATATAAAGCACCTCAACAGGACAAAAAACAAAATCAGAAGAGTGAAGGGGCTCTACTGTAGGGTGCAGTATTGAAGATAGGCAGGATTTGGGAATTTCCACACTATAAAGGGGTAAAATTACTCCTACCAAAGCATGAGCTTATTACCCCTCCCCCACTCTACCTACAGTGTCAGATTCAAAGTGAGCATAGGGCAATCTCTAGATTCTTGGGGTGGGGCTGGCTGAGGTCACCACAGACTTACCCCTGAGAGCAGTGAGACTTGGGACCCCAGGAGAGTGAGGAATGTAGAGCTTGGGAATAGAGATAGGGCAAAGGGGGACTGCCCACAGCAGATGCTGTAGAGACTGAAAAATAGCCTCAGGGCAAAAACTCCTCTGTAGCTCAATACACAAAGACCTGCCTACCCTCCTCACTCAGATTTCTGATTGGGAATGGAAGAATAAACTAACACAACAATGGCCACCGACACCCAAGAAGTACAATCTAAAACCACCAAAAAAAACATAAGAAAAAAAAACTTTGACCCTGGATAATTTCTATGGTGAAAAAATAGTCAACAGAAGAGATAGCAGAGAGCAACAAACAAGAAAATGCATCCAAACTTTCCCCCCAAAAGGAAACTTGGTCACAAGCTCTCTAGGAAATCAGAACGGAGGTGGAAAACCAAGGCAGAAAGATAGAAAAAACTTGGCAAGAAAAGTGAGAAATAGTTCAAAAAGAAAATAACAATTTAAAAGACAGAATCTTCCACTTGGAAAAAGAAGCCCAGAAATCAAATGAAACGATAAACAAATTGCAGATAATAATTGACCTGCTGGAAGCCTTGAAAAGCAGGATAGACTGAATAAAAAAAGAAAATCAAAAGATCATTGGTGAAAACCAGTCTTTAAAGACTAGCATTGGGCAAGTAGAAGCTAATGATCTCACAAGATAGCAAGAATTAATGAAGCAAAGTCAAAAGAATGACAAATTAGAAGGAAACATGAAATATTTCATTGAGAAATACAACAAATTTGGAAAACTTGTCCAATTTATATAGGAAAAGGGTTAACAATTTTGCTGTGAGTTAAATTTCCACTAACATTATCTTGATTAATAATGGTTGGTACTGGGGCTGGTCAGTAATGTGAAGATTAAATTTAACTCACCACTGATTGTGAAAATGGAATTAATTAACTCTCCCTTGATTTTGAAGATTAAATTGTAACACCTGCCCATTTTTTAGATTTAATTGCCAAAAGTGTAAATACCCTACTTACAGTTGTAGGGAGGTCTGCCTATTTTTGATCTAAATACGAAAAATGTAAACATCCCACTTAACCATTAAGTGGGGAGGTCTGTGACCCATGTGTGCAATAGTGGGTGACGAATCAGAATTAAACTGATTGTCCCTGGGAAGTCCTAAAGCAAAGCTTCAACTGTGATTGGTAGATGTAAAATTAGAGGAAGGCACACACAAAAGAAAGTGTCTCTAAAAGAGAGTGACAACTTCCTGAGTGCAATTCTACTTGGAGTTGAACTTCCTGTGAGAGACAGTTCTTCATTCTTTGGAGTTGAGACTGGAGAAGAATCGGCTAACTTGACCTGAGACCCTGTTTCTGGTGAGGCTATTCTTAAATCTCTTCCTTTGGACTGACATGTAGTGAGTGAAAAAGGCTGACTCCTTTCCTGGATTTTCTGAAGAGAAAAGCCTTAGGAGACACCTGTAACAATTAAAAGTAGTGTTTTCCATAAACTGTTATACTTAAAAGAGTGGTTGCCTTAAACTGTAACAGTTAAAAGAGTGTTTCAAATAAAAAATATAGTGGTTGCCAGGGAAAAATTCCCAAATATGAAATATACCCAAGTCAGCTGGGTTTTTATGGAGATTTTAATTAATACAAATAAGGAATTAATGAAAGAGAGAAAGAGTAAGAGGAAACAATGAGAAAAGGGCTAGGCCAGCCCAGGCCAGCCTAGGCCCAAGCCCTAAGAGAGAGATCAGTCAGTCTTTTATCAACTCACCACAAGATCTGTCCCAAGCAAGATTCTAGTGTTCAGAGAGACCCATCAATTTAGTTTCTGAGCTCCACTTTAGCTTCCAAGGCTGAATTCCTCTTCAGAGAGAGTTCTCTCAGAGAGAGTTTTTTTCTCTCAGCTTCTGACCTCCTTTTAAAGGGAATTTTCTCCTATGTCACCTCCCCTAAGTTCTCACATCTACCAATCACAGTAGGCGTTTTCCAAAGGACAGACCATTCTTAATTCACACCTGAGTAGACTAAACTTTTGAGTAATTCACACCTGAGTAGACTAAAACCTCACACCTCTTTTGTTAAGGCTTGTCCCTTACAAGTTTGCAAGTTGCCTGACCTTCATAGGTACTTAGCACCTTCCTAAAAATAGACTTAGCTTAAGGCTTTTTCTTCACTACAAGTATGAGTTAAGTACTTTTTCACTGTTCAGTAAAGAGTTTACAACTTTATCTTCCCCTAAAGTATGCTTAAGTATGGGTGGAGTAGAGTTCTCACATTCCTAAAATGGGGAATGGTCTTAACCAAATCTTATGAAGTAGGGTCTGAGAATTTTTAAGCTTCACAGACCTATCCTCTTGAGTAAGACTTCCTGTATCCCTAGGTCTTCAGCTACAAGGGTCAAGGCTTCTGCAGTTAAGGACTAAACTCCCCTGTCTGTTTTTGAGCCAGGGGCTGAGAGTAAATTACTTAGTGCTTAGGCTAGATATCTTACCCTAGCCTCTCTGATTTTTTTACTTCACTCTTTCTATATTTTGTAAATAAATTGTAAATAAATCTCCTTGGAATAAATTAAATTCCTGGTGACCCTATTTTAAATATAATCCAGTCCAACCTTTTTATATAATTAACCCCCCCCTTTTCCCCTTACAGTAACTTGGAAGAGAATCAACATTATTTTAATATATAACGTAATATTTTTTGTACATAGCCATAACCAACTTATCTTAAACTTTTAGTTTAAAATACAAATCATATATCATTACAAATAAGCATGATCAATTTCTAACAAATTGCTTCTACACATAATATTACATTTTAACACATATTTTCAGTTTTTATAGAATAAGTTACATGTTTTAGTGGGGTGTATGGGGTGCTCAGGGAGGGGTAGTATCTCTGGTATGGAGGGCTTGTCGTGCCCTGCTAGGGCAGCTCTCCAGCCTCTGATCCCCACCTGACACCCAGGTCTCACTTGTGGTTCCCAGTAGCTGCTAGCATGTGGCAGCGGCCACACCCCGGGCAACGGCTTCGACAGGCCGGCCAAACCTTGTGAGGGTAGCCATCGGGTCGTCAACCCCTGGTAAACCAGGGCTTTGCTCACCCAGCATGTGAAGACTTCTTCGGCTGAACAGACGGAAGAAACCAATAAGAAGGTTCAACGGCTGAGAGGGCGACACAGCAAAGCACTGTGGAGTGCTTAGGGCGTGTTGGAGCACAAAGGACAACACGGCCATCCAATGCAGCTGAGGAAGTCTCCAGGTGTAACAATTTTTCGTGCTACTAGACCCAGGCTTCCAATGCCGAGAGAGTGGGACTGTCTCTGTGCATCGACTTTTCCACTTAAATCTCCTTCACGTACAAGTATCTTTGTGCACACTCATCTATCCTAACCCTGTCTACCCTCTTCAAGACCTGCGGCGATGGGGGAGTGGCGACACAACAGGTGGAGGTGACCACTGGCAGTTGTAGTCACGATCCTGCACATAGGCGGCCCATGGACCAGTGGTCGCTCGGCCCTGTGGGCAGAAGGGACATTCGGCAGCATCCTGGGTGACTGAGCAGCCCTCTCTAGGACAGCACTGCTCACCCTAATCAAGGGAGGGGATTAGAAGAAGTCCAAAAAGCCATTAAACAAATGAGTGTAGACAAAGCACCTGGTAAAGAAGGGATCCCAACCGAGGTGTACAAGGCCTTAAATGGAAAGGCGCTCCAGGCATTCCACATAGTGCTGACCAGCATATGGGAAGAGGAAGACATGCCCCCAGAACTCAGAGATGCCTCCATCGTAGCCCTATATAAGACCAAAGGCTCACGAGCAGCCTGTGACAACTACAGAGGCATCTCACTACTCTCCATTGCTGGAAAAATCCTCGCCCATGTTATACTCAACAGACTCCTGTCATCTGTTTCAGAGCAGAACCTGCCTGAATCACAATGTGGCTTCTGACCAGATCGCAGCACCATCGACATGGTCTCCACAGTGAGACAAATGCAGGAAAAATGACTTGAGCAGAACCTGAGTCTCTACATTGTCTTCATAGACCTGACAAAGACGTTCGACACAGTGAACAGGGATGCATTGTGGGTGATCCTCAGCAAGTTCGGTTGCCCAGCAAAATTCGTCAAACTGATCCAGCTCTTTCATGTCGACATGACAGGGGAAGTCCTATCTGGTGGAGAGACTTCTGATCGCTTCAACATCTCCAAGGCTGTGTCCTCGCTCCTGTGTTATTCAACCTATACTTCACCCAAGTATTACGACATGCTGTGATGGATCTAGACCTGGGCGTCTACATCAAATACCGGCTGGATGGCTCACTATTCGACCTTTGCCACCTGACTGCAAAAACAAAGACAACAGAGAGACTCATCCTGGAAGCTCTCTTCGCAGATGACTGTGCTCTCATGGCCCACCAAGAAAATCATCTCCAAACCATTGTGGACAGGTTCTCCACCGCAACAAAACTGTTTGGCCTGACTATCAGCCTCAGCAAAACAGAGGTGCTGTTCCAACCTGCACCAGGGAGGCCAGCTAACCAGCCGTCCATTACAATCGACGGCACACAGCTTTCTAACATCAACACTTTCAAGTACCTGGGCAGCACCATCACCAACGACGGGTCCCTAGACCACAAGATTAATGCCAGGATCCAAAAGGCCAGCCAGGCACTCGGGCGGCTGCGCTGCAAAGTCCTCCAACACAGAGGTGTAAGCACTGCGACGAAGCTCAAAGTGTATAACGCAGTGGTCCTCAGCTCGCTCCTGTACGGTTGTGAGACATGGACACTGTACCGGAAGCACATGAAGCAGCTGGAGCAATTCCACCAACGCTCCCTCCGGTCAATCATGAGGATCTGATGGCAGGACTGAATCACCAGCCAGGAAGTCCTCGACAGAGCCAACTCCACCAGCATCGAAGTCCTGGTCCTCAAAGCCCAGCTACGATGGTTTGGACACGTCATCCGCATGGACCCACAGCGAATACCAAGACAGGTATTCTACGGTGAACTGTCAGCTGGACTCAGGAAACAAGGCCAACCAAGGAAAAGATTCAAGGATCAGCTAAAGTCCAACTTGAAGTGGGCTGGCATTACACCAAAGCAACTAGAACTCGCTGCCTCTGACAGAAGCAGCGGCGAACCCACATTAGCCATGCCACCACCACCTTTGAAGATGAGCAACGTCGACGTCTTGCTGCTGCGCATGAATGCCGACACCAGGCCACAACCGCACCTCCCGTAACAACTGGCGTCCCATGCCCCATGTGCCACAAACTGTGCGCCTCAGCCTTTGGACTCCAAAGCCACATGAGGGTACACCATAGATGAAACTGCACAAAGACAATAGTCATTCTTGATCACTGAGAGACTATCACTACTACATGTTTTAGTAACACTCATATAACAATTTCATCAAAAATCTAATATTTGTGACTATTTAGGGTGCAATATTATTTTCCATACCATATCAGAATCCAATGAGACTGCTAATTAACACCTTAGGTTTTAAATTTACTGTGGGGAAGGGGTTAATAGGTTGTGACAGAGGCTGGCACTAGAGAAAAAGTGCCAGACTGAAGAGTATGTGAAATTGATCACCTCGATGGGGGGACGGGCCCTAGGAGGGAATCCTGAGGAGGAGAGACACTGGCTAGGAGAGCAGTGAAGGCTCCCAGACTTGAGACGCTGAAGAGAGAAGGTGGGAGAGGAGGGTTACCCACTTTTCCTGCTAGTGACTGGAAATCTTTCCCCCCAACACTTACCAATTAAAGGGACTTCTGAAGAGAAACCTGAGCAGATTTTACCTCAGCTCCTGTTGTACAGGGGTGAGTCAACCTGACTTTCTCTCAGGGGGCTAAAAGTTATCTGTTCCCCAAACTGAATGTGAGTGAATGGATCAAGGGGAGATCTTTTGAACTTGAGTAGTGGAGGGGGGACAAGAGGGATAAGAGCTAATTGGGGAGAGCAGCTTTAGCTAAGGAGGGAAGGCAGAAGGGGAAAAATCTTCAAACCCCCTCTCCTCTCTCTGAGTCAACCCGTTACATCTGCTGTCTCCCCTGTACCCTGCTTTGAGAAGGGAGTTCTCCTCTCTTTCCCCCTCTCCATACCTAAAGTCCAAGCTTCCCTACAGGGCAAAAAACTTCCCTCTTTTTATCTTTTTTTAATACAAGGTTTATAGTAAGTTTTAAATCTTTTACTATTTAGATTATTGTACCTGTAAAATTTGCATGTTTTAACCTTGATATTAAATTATTGATTTAAAAATTCAGAACTTTCAAATGGATACCTCAAAATATTTTTGCACAATTGATTACATTTCACCAATAATGTTCTGATCTAACATTTGTTGTATGTAGTTTGCACTAGATTTTTCATTCCTTGTGTCTTCTTTACTCTTATAACAAACAGAGAAATAATTATGCTTAATTGACTATAATAAATTTATTCCACATCCTATATTATTTTTGGACTGGTAAAATTTTTCTAGTCAACTGTATTATTCATTTACACTGCTTGCACATCACATTTATACACTTATCCTTATCCAATTCAGGTGAAAAATATTTTTTCTTTATAGTATACTTGCATACATACTTCATTTTTCACATAACTACCCATTGACAACTTGTATTTTAATGCATGTTAATCTTCAATGGCATTTCACAATAACAGATTACCAATTTTTAAATTTAAACTAATTCTTTTTATGTTTTGCATTTTTTACCATTTATTAGTAATTTCTGTAGTTCCCCCCTTTTTTATTTTAAATTTGCATTCCAATTGTGGTGAATTTTGGAAAGCTGCATTTTAAAAAATATTATAGATGTTATAAAGTTGATATTAACTTCTTATTCACTTCTACACTTTACAGAGCTTGAGTCGGCACAAGTTTCTTAAGCATTTACATGCCTGAGTGGTCACTATACTCCCTTAGTCAGTGTTTTACAGATGGCTATTCTACATACTTTGTTCTTACACATAATTAAATTTTTGACAAATTGCATGTTAATTCTTAGATCATTTATTTCTTATTCTTTTTTTTTAAATTTAAAACCCTTACCTTCTGTCTTGGAGTCAATACTGTATATTGGTTCCAAGGCAGAAGAGTGGTAAGGGTTAGGCAATGGGGGTTAAGTGACTTGCCCAGGGTCACACAGCTGGAAAGTGTCTGAGCTCGGATTTGAACCTAGGACCTCCTGTCTCTAGGCCTGGCTCTCAATCCACTGAGCTACCCAGCTGCCCCCTTCATTTATTTCTTCTTATATATTGCACATACTTTTAAAGCAATTTTTGTATCTTAATCAAGTACAAATACTGTTGCTTAATCTAATAGTATATATTTTAGAGTAACAATTTTACATGTCTACCCAAAATTTAGATCATACAAAATCTTCATATTACATCACATCTTTTAATAAGTTGATATTAAATTTGTATAGGCTTTATACTCATGTTTTTGCAATTCTCAAATTCAGTTTGACAAGCATTTTTTGAAATTAGAAAATTATTTATTAAAACAGAAATTGATAGTCAAACAACAGAAAACAAACTTGGTCACATGACTGAATGAGTAGTTTCATTCTTTTCTCTAGCTCCCTCTACTTCTCCTCTGTATACCCTATTCCCTAGTAGTTCCCAGTAAAAATCATGGCTTTGACAAGGAAATCCTGAACCTACATAATCCTAGAGGAAAACTGAGACTCAGGACCTCAGTAAAAGACCAATCTATATCTAACCAATCACTTGGTTCTTGTGGTCACTGTTGGCTCCTGAAGTTTCCATCTTGGCTTACCTCAGGTATACACTTCTTGTCATAGTCAACATTAGAACTTTTCCACAGCCAAAAATAACTTATCTATCTCCTTGCTGTGTTCCAGGGAGAATTTTCCATATAAAGCTCAACAAGAAAAACCTGCTGATGCACTCAAAGAACTTGGGGAAATATTATGAAGAAATTCCTGTTGAGTCTTCTTCATTTATTTTAATATTCTCTGGAAAGAAAAAAAAATCCCTTCCACTGTTCCACTCGTGTCTTTAACTTGATAATTAAGTTCTCTTTCTTCCCACAAGCATCTTTGTCTGAATCCAGAGTTGTACAGTGGGAGGCATCTAGTTGACACGCATTTTTGGTAAGTCTAATCTGTAATCATTATACATTGCAAGTCTTAAACAATTTTTTCACTATAAGTCTTGTACATTCTTAAATTTTACTGAAATTCCATTTTTTAACTGGTAGTCAATTATCACAAATGAATGAATTTACACTGTACTATTAGTACATATTCAAATCATTAGCAAATTTTTAAAGTTTTATATATATCAATCTTTAATATTAAATCTAATTGAAAATCAGATCAAATTATGAGCCAATTGTGGGATCAAGTCTCCCTTTTTTGCATTTTTTTTATCTCTACCCTCTCCTCCTTGTGGTCAGAGAGGAGGGGGGAGAAGAGATGATAATTTTGCATAGTTGTTCTTTATTTGTAACCAATTAAATTATCTTAGAGTTTAGGAGATTCAAAAATCCATAAAAAAATGTTGTTTCTTGAATTTCCTAAAAGGCCTCTGTCTGTCTCCTCCATTCTTCCAGAATGAACTGAGGAAGGCAGAGAGAGGGTCACTTCTTTTATCTGAGGTTTATTTTTCCCAAAATATAGCTCTCCCATACATACAACACAGACATATCATGGAACATAGAACTTAGACTGACCACAGACAACAGAGAGAGCAGAGACATAAATATACTTGTCTTCCTTACACTCTCTGACAACACAGAACATAAAATTATGGACTAGACTCTTCTTTTTATCTTGGCATAAAGACCAATTGTTACAAATCATATCTGCATGACTAAAGAAATCTGTTGGGAAAAGGAGACTCATTAATAATGAAGGAAGAGAAAGCAAAAGAATGCTTGGGGGATAAGAAAATTGGAGTTGTCAATGGAGTTATCTAATTCTTGCTCCCTGAGGTATATATCTGGGCAGCAGTGAGAAGATTAATTTGAACAGGCTTCTTGACATTTCACAAGTTAGTTGGAAAAGGGGTTAACTTTTTGTAAGAAGTTAGACTGACATTTGACAAATCTCTGCTCTAAATTACTTTTCATGCTCCAATATATTTCCTAAAACAAACACACTTTTCTTCTGAACTTTTCTTCGGAAAACTGTGGGTAAGACCAGTTTTTCTGGCTGAAAAAAAATGTGGGTTTCCAGCTGCTTCTGGAAGGCGGGGGGCAGGTTTAAGGAAAAGTTTGGGTCATTTTGAATTGCCATTTTTGAGAGAGAAAAAACTGCCTTATTTTTGGGTAGTCCATAATCTCCTCTGATTTTCAGCCATCTGATCTCTTAAAGGGACCTGGTCTAAAGACAGTGTTGGGCATAGAGGAGATATATTTATAGATCCCATAGTTTTACTCCTGGCTGTAAAATTCTCTTCTTGACCCCCAAAATCCTTTCTGCCAAACAGAAAGAGGAGAGTTTTTCTCATCTGAAATTCTGCATTTAGTTTTAAGCTGAGATTCCAATTCTAAATCTTACCACATCTGGCCACCATTTGATGAGTCTTGCTCAACAAATTATTTGTGGGTCAATGAACCAGAATGAGAAAAATTATTCTGGGATTACAGAAAGGTTGAACCACCAAACTGGCACACACGTAGACAATTTTCTTGCTGGGTAGTGACAAAGTTTAATGATTTGGGGTACATACTTTATAGGGAAAATGATGTAGGCTAAGAGATTAGGTAATGATTTATAAGATGGAGACAATAGATTTAGATTACATCAGTGGTTCTGAACAGAGTTTTCTATAGGATAATATATCACAGGTAATATGTCGATTCAACATGTCAATGTATGACCCAGTTTTGTATAGAATACTGTGTGTTCTCACAGAACTCCTTCATCAGTAATTTTCTTGGCAGGACATACAGTATTTGTGAAGGGGTTGGATTAAGTTCTCATGCTGGAGTGTGTGTGAGGAAGCTACATATCTGGCTCTAGCTAGCTGATGGCTCTGATTTTATTGAGGCCTACTCTCACTACTGGGGGCTACACAAATTGCCTAATTTCTTCCAGTTTCTCCAAACTATCTTTTCCCTCCAATGAGCAGTGGCATGATATTTCATTCTTCAAAAAACAAACTGTCTAATTCTGAAGTTAAAATTGCCTTATTTGTAATTCAGAGATTTAGAATTAGCTATTAATATTCTTTTTTTAATGAAGAACAAGAAAAGCAATTAGTTTATTTCTTTTCATATTGTAAAAGCTTCCTGTGATAGAAAAACAAGTTTTAGTATTATCTTCATTACACTTGACTTATAGATCAACTACATTTATCAGGATAATCTTGTATAAAATACTCCATTTTAGGGATATGAATCGATCTGCAGTATATTATCTATACATCACAGACTAGCAGACTTTGGAGTGATATCCAAGTTTATCTTGTCTAAACCCTTGATTTTACAAATTAAGAAACTGATGCTCAGACAAATAAACAATTTACTCAAGGTCACACATTTAGTAAGCAGCAGGACTGGAACCTGGTTACCCTCCCCGCAGCCCAATGATTTTTGACCATACCTTGCTAATATAAATCATGATGTAGTCTAAGTCCCTGGCTTTATGGGGTTCTAGTCTCAGTGTGGGAAGTTGAATAGTCTTCAGTCATATTTCTTCATTGACCTCTCTTGTGAAAAGTAAATTATTTAGGGGACTTGGATCTTGTCACCATGGAAGAGCAGATGGCTTGAGGTTTGAAAGCCCTTGGTCAAGGAAATGGAAGAGTAGCTACAGGGTTTGAAAAGTGAGGGTGGGAATTGGAGTCACTCTCTTTGCTTTGGTACCTATCTGAGCTGCTTCTTATCATCTGCTCATCTCTAGCAAGCTCCTGCCTAAGCCAGCTAAATGGAGAATCAGATCTATCCCTAAGGTTAGAAAGACTGAGACCTGTATCACACTCTTTATTCTTTCTCCTTCTTTATTAATAGATGCTTATAAGTCTGGTAATAAGCCTCCAGATTAATTTTTTATTTATAACACTCTCATCCAGCATCATCAGAAATGGAAACGTTGAGCTGGATGTTACAGATTTTATTGGAGGCTAGTGGAATCTGAAGTCTAGCTATACTTCATTGACTCATGGACCTAGCTGTGAAAGATGTAAATTGCATATACTAGGGAGACAGTCAAATACATTTATATCCTTGCCTACTTTGCCTTTTAGTGGGTGATTTCTGCTTCCAGATGTCTCTATACAATAATCTGCTGGTGTCTGGGTCAGAGATTACATTCAGTCTACTGCTTTTTGTATTTTCTTTGTCCTTAGGAATCCCAAAGAATGTCTTCCTCTTTTTTTTTTTTAACAGGATTTGGTTAATAAATGAAAGGGACAAAGATTCTTTTCATGCACAAGTGACAAATCCCTCATCTGTCCACTTGTGGGGATGGGAAGGGGTAGATGGTTTGATAGACTACTTCTTAATTAGCTCTCCACCAATTAGAAATGTCTTGGAATGTTCAAGGGAAGGGATAAATGAGTGCCTAAAATGCTTACTTATGGTACCTGATCCAGCTTCCTGGTTAGTGGTCATTTGAGAGAACCATAGACCTATATATCACTTTATTGGTTATAATGCTGGCCTGACTGATACATAGATATATAGTTAATAAATTAATATTAATTACCCAAAATCAATATCTTGAAATAATTTTACTCATAACACCTAAGCATGGCCACATAGTAAGTACTTAATAAATGCTTCATTTGTTCATTTATTCATCGAATCAATCAACAAATATTTATTGAGCAGCTACTTTGGGCCAATGCTTTTAGGACCCCCCCCCCCTTTTCCACCCTTATCTTCTGTTTCAGAATCAATACTAAGTATATATAAAGGCAGAAGAGCAGTAAGGGATAAGTAATTGGGGTTAAGTGACTTGCCCAGAGTCACACAGCTGGGAAGTATCTGAGGTCAAATTTGAAACCAGGACTTCCTATCTCCAGACATGGCTCTCTATCCATTGAACCACCTAGTTGCCCCATTAGACACATTAAAAAAAAACAGAATCCAACTATTTTTATTTTCTGTTCCAAATCCTCTACCTCCCCCACTCATTGAGAAGGTAAAAAAATAGTATGCCTGTGTTACATGTGAAATCATGCAAAATGTATTTCCACATTAGCCATGTTACAGGGGAGAAAAAACCCCAAGAAAAACAAAGTGAGAAGAAAATATGCCTAACTGTTCTCAGAGTTTACTAGTTCATTTTCTGTAAGTGGATAACATTTTTTTATCATGAGCCCTTTGGAATTGTCATGGATCATAGTATTGATCAGAGTGGCTAAGTCTCACATTTCATTATTATAATATTGCTGTTCCTGTGTGCAGTGTTCCCTGCTTACTTCACTTTGTATCCATTTTTATGTTTTTTCTGATACCATTCACTTCATCATTATTTATATAGTACAATAGTAATTCTGTCACAATCAAATACCACAACTAGTTCAACCATTCCCCTTTTTAACTCTTAATGTTTCTACTTGCTTTATGATCCAAATAAGCTCCATTCTGATGGATGTTCCATCCTAGATTGACAAGTTCAAAACTTTCTCCTTGTGAAAAATCAGTGCTCAATTGCTTCTTACTCACTTGTTGGTTGCTTGTTGATAACTTTTCACTCTGCTGATCACAGAGATTGTTTGGTGCTAGATTTGCGTTTTTAACTACATCTGTAATCAGCAGATTGATTATTTTGCTAGGAAGGTGAGTTTTTCAACCACAACCCTCAGAATGTCACAATTCGCAAATAGAAGCTGACTAGATAGTTACATGATGATATCAACAATACATACATTATATACTGAATTCTGACTTCATATTCAGAACCTGAAAATGTTCTAAGTTTAGAATTAATTAGGAACTAAGATGTTACTTCCAAAACAACATATACATGCTTTCTCACTTTGAGATAGACAATTTAAAAAATCCTATTGAGAAATTAAGCATGTGATCTCCAAATTGATAAGGTGGAGGCAAAGGGTCTAAGCAACCCAGCTGACAATATTCTCATTGCTTGATGCTGAGAAGGTTCTGTGGGACCAGAGAATTAGGGAAGGGCAGAGTAAGTGGCCTCCATATCAACAAGGAAACTTATGCTCTTGCCTGCCACATCCAATTTTACCCTAGGCTCAGCCATCGTGATGGAAAGAGTAGGGGTCTGGCTAGGGCCTGGGCCCCATTACTCTGAGTCCTAGGAAATATGCTCGAAGCTGAAACACTGGATGGTTTTTAGAGAATTTTCTCTTCTCCCCAAGACAGTTCAAGGATCTGTTGGCAAATGCCATTTGTTCTCAGAGCATCCACAAGACCAATGTCCCTCTTTCCCACAATGAAAGCAGGGTGCTGACCTTTGACTCAGGGAGTAGGTTGTTGATCCTAAACTCTTGGGCCACCCCATTTTGTTTGGAGCTGGTTTCTTCCTGGGAAGGTCTTGATTGGATATGGCAGCTATAATAAACAGTGCATGTTCCTTGCAATAGGCATGAATCTTATAGTCCTTTTCTTTAGCCTGTTCCAAGTCCCTATTGTTAAATATCTTAAAGGCAGCATTAAGTAGTTTAGAGGTGGGTGCTAGGGGGCCAAATTCCAATTTCTGTAGCTCCCTTCTAATATCTGGAGCCAATTGACTAATGAGAATGCCTCCTTCCTGACACTCAGGATCTAAGTTGGTAAATTTCTTCATAGCTTCTGCTGTGAAACATGGCAGGATTTCTTCTATATTTTGTGTGAGCTTTTTTATTTACTCATAATTTATCTTTTTTTAACTCCTTTAGCCATTGACTCAATCAAACACTTCAACATATGGGTTCTTCTTTCCCTATCTCTGTCCCTTTGGTAATCCCACCCCAGGTCAGATGTGGGAATTGCCAGCACCCTCAGGGAAATCTGGGTCATTGGTTGCTAACTCACTTCCCTTCTGCTAAGCCAGATCCCAAATTCTCTGCTTTCCGTCTACCTTACAATAATTAGTCAGGAGGATGTCAAGGTTGCCCTAGGTAAGATCAAACAGCAGGGTGATTGCTTTAAGCCTGTCAATGAAATGGATAGGATCTTCATGATACCTACCTAAGTTTTCCTTGATATGCACCAAATCTGTCAAGGGAAAAGAGACATGAACCTGCACCTTCCCATTCCCTATAGCCACTTCCCTCAAGGGGCAGGTCAGATGAGACAGTGCCCATGATAAGACACTCCTGGTGATGGAATGGACTGGGGGGAGGCAGAGGAAGAGGGGGAAGAAGTGGCAAGGAAGGCATGAGGCAGGCAAAAGGGAGGGAGCAGACCTCCGAAGAGGCTGGAAACAACCTTCTCCTGAAAGTGTGTGTGGGGGGGGTGAGTTCTGCTGGAGCAGAAGGAGAGGGATCATAGGAATCAGAGGAGACCAGGCAGAGACTCTGCTCCTCCCCCTAACCCCTCCAACTTGCCCCCCCCCCTTCCCGCCAAAGGAGATTAGAGGAATGACATGAGCAGTGTTAGGGAGAGAAAATGGGACTGGAGCCAGGATAGGATCTTCTAAAAGTTCTAGATCTGTATTTTCTTTAGCTTTCCTAGTCATGCGCACCCTACACTGCCCACTAAGTTCTGGGTCCTATGAGCCATGAAGGCCAAGACATAAGGCATTTCTGTCCACTTGCCTTCTCAGTGACAGAACAAGTCCAATTGAAAGAGTGTTATAACTAACAGTGCCACCAACAGGCCGCACTTCTTGGTCTTCTAGGCTGTATAGTGACCAGGACAAACTGCAATACAAAAATCAACTTCTTCTTCAAGACCAATAGATTTAACTTGTCCCAATGCTTTAAAAGAGTGCCCAAGGGTGAATCTGTGCTCCTTGCACTATACTCCCCTCCACTGACTGAATCCTTCTGGGGATACAGCAATAGTCTGACTGCACCCTCTCAGGGAAGGCAGCAAAGATCTGACTAGCTCCAGAAGTGAGGCAAAAAAGTCTGACCATATCTCATATAGCGTGTCCCCTGTGAGTCTACCCAGCCTATCTAATCCTAGAGCTATGCCCAGCTCTTAACTAAAACTAGGTGCTAGGAGAAGACCTGAGGGAGTAGGGGTTAAGGAGATAATTATTTCTTACCTGCCATGGACAAGGTCCAGCCTCACTCGAGACTCCAGGGGTTCCCAACAGGTGGTGAAGATCAGTTAAAAAAATAACAAATGGAAGACAGCTGTATATTTTATGGCCAAGGGCATGCTTTGCACCTAATAGCTGCTCCGCCATCCCCAGGCCTGGTGTTTATTTTTATACCCATTTTTTAGGCACACAGATACATTACCTAACACACATGTCTAAATAAAGATCATTGGCAAAGTGATACAGTAACTTTTAACAAATCACTTGATTAACATTCTATATTCTTGTATTGTGATTATAGATTCTTGACAGAATAAAGGTTGCACACAAGATAAATGATTTCATCACAGGTGGCTTAATTTTCTCATTACCCTGTGAGGAGTTTTGAGCTTACAAACAATCAAGGAGATTTACTTATTACTTTTAATAAAAAGAAATAATCAATCAGAAGTTCTTAAAGATAATTCAACTATCATAACATTGAGGTTGAGAGGCATTGGGAATGCAATTCAGATTTAATATTAGACTGATCATTTTTCAGGGTTTTCTAGGGAGTTTCTCAAGGGGAAGAATTAAGTCACTGAGGCATGATGAAGCTTGGTGTACCTGCACATTTTGCATGGGTCTTTATGATTGATTTGTATGCTGGCTTCTATAACATTACCCAAAGATCAGACCTTCAAACTCAATCCCAAAAGACTACCATGGGTTAACTTTTACTTAGGTACTCCTAGTTATGAAACCTAAGTACATACCCCCAAGCTTGTAGCTGTGGTTTTACTGGGAGCTATGTACCTAAGTAAAAGTTAACCCACAGTAGTCTTTTGGTATTGAGTTTGAGGGTCTGATCTTTTGGTAATGTTATAGAGAATTAGGGCACAGGTTTTTTGCTCTTGCATTATTTCTTCTGAGACTAGGGGGAATAGTAATCATGCCGATTCCATAGATAAGGGATGTTAATGAGAGAGGTTATGCAAAGGGGATTGAGTGGGCAATCACATCTTGCCAAGGGCCACTCTGTGGCCTCCTTAGCTACCATGAGTGACTTTGTCAAGACATCATGGCCTGATGGCTCCCAGCACTTACCTCAGGATTGAAGGAAGCTCAGGCAAGATGCTTCCCAGTCAATGCACACAAATATGTTGTGGGAGAAAGACACCCAAGTTTGTATGGGCTCATCCCAAGAATATGAGACTCAAATTCAGTTTAATCCAGAATTAAGAAAATAATTTTATTTGAAGAAGTGGTTTTGGTGGTATGATAGCTAGTGGAATAGTCTGGGGCCAATCAGGATAAACCCAGGGGCTAGCAGATTAGTAGAAGAGCCTCTCTGGAGCTGATGGAATAGCTGCTCTCTAGGTGTGAAGTAGCAGCTCAAGTATAGAGTAGCAACTCTGCTGTAGAGTAGCAGCTCCAATTGTAGAGTGTCAGATTCCTCCATAGAGTAGCAGCTTCCTCTCTGTGGATTAGGATTGGCATGTATATTAGGGTCTAGGGACTAATCATCTTTTCCAGAGAAATCTTCACCTCTCCCAAAAACCCTAGAAAATGGTGATGGCCAGATTCAGGTGGAGGTGTGTTTTGGGGTGTGGCATGTACATCAGAGGGAATAAGGACCATATGTAAGCTTGGGGGAATTCTTCTGGAATGCCAGAGTCCCCAGGTCACAGGTTCCATGTTCCCCTATTGTCCACCTTGTCATCATTTGTCAATTTGGGAGAGGTCTCACTGTTTTTCTGGAATGAGAATATTGGGGGGGTATATTGGAGGATCACTATAGATAATTATATCTTACAGTACTGAACTAAAATAAACATAGAACAATATGAGTAATTAATCAAACAGATTAGGCACAAAGCTGATGCCCAGCTAATGATGGGCCCAGTTAATGCTTGTTTAAATAAAGGTCATTATTTTTAAATTTTTTTTTTAATTTTGAGTCCCAAATTCTCTTTCTCCCTCCTTCCCTTTTATCTCTCCCTATTGAGATAGTATGCAATCTGATGTAGATTTTACATGAGGAATCATGTAAAACATTTTCCCATGTTAGTCCATTTGTAGAAAAAAACAAACAAAAATTGAAGAAAATTGAAATATAGTGTGCTTTGGTCTGGATTCAGACTCCACCATGTCTTTCTCTGGAAATAGCTAGAATTTTTCGACATAAGTCCTTTGGGAATGACTTGCTAAGTTATTCACAATTGCTCATTATACAATATTGCTTTTACTGTGAAAAATGCTCTCCCAGTTCTGCTTACTTCACTCTGCACCAGTTCATGTAAGTCTTTCCAGGTTTTTCTGAAAACCTCCTGCTCATCATTTCTTATAGCACAAGAGTATTCAATTACAATCAAATACCACAATTTACTTAGCCTCACTTTCCAATTCTTTGCCACCACAAAAAGAATTGCTATAAATATTTTTGTACATATGGGTCCTTTTCCTTTTCTTTTCTTTTTATCTCTTTGGAATATAGAACTAGTAATGGTATTGTTGGGTCAAATGATAAATATGGTTTTGTAGCCCTATGGGTATAGATTCAAATTACTCTCCAGAATAGTTGAATGAGTTCACAACTCCACCAATAATGCATTAGTCTCAATTTTCCCACATCCCCTCCAACTTTTGTCATTTCCTTTTTCTGTTATAATAGCCAATCTGATAGGTGTGGGGTAGTATCTCAGAGTTTGTTTTAATTTGCATTTTTCTAATTAATAGTAGTTTTGAGCATTTTTTCACATGACTATAGATAGCTTTAATTACTTTATCTGAGAACTGCCTGTTCATATCCTTTGACCATTTATCCATTGGGGAATAACTTGTTTTCTTATACCTTTGACTCATTTTTCTATGTATTTGAGAAATTAAGCCTTTATTAGAGAGAGTTATGATTTTTTTCACTATTATGTTTTTCACCATAATGATATCACCATTATAATACACGTAGTGCTGTATGTTAGCCTCCATTTTATTTTTCCCCATGTTCATCTTACACTTTGCCCTTTCTTTAAAAGTGTTTTGCTTCTGACAATCACCTCTCCCAAAGGCTATCATTACTGCTATTATTATTGTTGGCTGAGGGGGATTTAAAGCCAGTTACAACTAGGCCCTAACTTACCTTTCTATTGTTAACATATATAACTCCCCTTCCCAAATTCTATGTCCAGGTATACTTGTCTTCTTGTTCTATATCTCATATGACGTTCTGGTTTCTATGCCTTTGAAATGACTGCATCCCATGCTTGTAATGTACTCCCTGTTCATTGCTAACTCTTGGAATCATTTCCTTCAAAATTCAACACAAGAGCAGCCTTCTACTTAAAACCTTTCCTGGTCTGCCAAGTTATTGGAGCCTTCCCAACAAACAGATACTTTGTGTTTTTTTAACAAATACCTCTATGTGCATGTTTTGTCTCTCCTTATAGAATGCAAGCTCCTTGAGAGCAGGGCAAGTATTACTGTAAACTGTTTAAGTTTGGTAATGGTTTGTGAGAAGCATTCAAAGATCTTTTCTTGTCGGAAGATCTTTTTAAGGATGTTTTCCTCCTCTGGAGTAACAAAACATTTCACTTGACACAGGAACTCTAACATAACTTATACCTAATAACTACCAGAATTTACTTGGGGGAATGTATAAATTCTATAGCCAGATTATTTTCTGATAAGTGGAGAATTCCAACAGGTCTTTCCTTCCCAAGAAAAGGAAATACTTTTACAAATTATTATAAATGTATATATGGATATGTGATTTGGGGTTTAGGCTTTTTAAAAAATCGTTCTAAAGAAAAACGAATAATATGGAAATAGGTATCAAGTGATAACGTTTATACAATCCAGTGGAATTACTTGTTGGTTCTGGGAGGGGGGGGGAGGGAAAGAAAGTGAATCATGTAAATGGGGAAATATTTAAAAATAAAAAATAGATAAATTTGAAAAAGAAATAAAAAACTATTGTAGAAAGATAATAGAGCCATACTGTGTTCAGACAGTTTTAGGATATGGCTTTTCAAGAATTGTTATTATTATTATTTTAAAACCCTTACCTTCTTTCTTGGAATCAATACTGTGTAATCCTTCCAAGGCAGAAGAGTGGTAAGGGCTAGGCAATGGGAGTTAAGTGACTTGCTCAGGGTCATACAGCTGGGAAGTGTCTGAGGCCAGACTTGAACCTAGGACCTCCCATCTCTAGGCCTTGCTCTCAATCCACTGAGCCACCCAGCTGCCCCTTGATTTCCATCCATTCTACTTCTTTGACACTTAACACATTACCTTATACTATTTTATATATATATATATATATATATACTCATACATATATAGATACACACATTATATATATATATATATATATATATATATATATATATATATATATATATATATATAAACATGTATAGGGGCAACATGGCATAGAGGACAGAGCCAAGAGCTGGGAAGTATCTGAGGCCAGGTTTGAACCTAGAACCTCCCATCTCTAGGCCTGGCTCTCAATGCACTGAGCCAGTCAGCTGCTTCCCTTTTTAAGAATTATTATAGAATGATTCTGTAAAGATCTCTTTACTTTGTAACCAGCTAATCAGATTGAAGGCATTTGTTACAATGCTCTAGACTCCACAGTTTGTTTTTATAGCAAAAAATACATCCTTGGCCATCTTCCATTCCTGCACCAAACACTAATTCCTTTGTGCCAGCATAATATATATTCTGGCAATGGAAATTGGCATGTGTTATACTTAGCTGCGCCAGAAAAAGAAATAGCAGCTTGAGATGATTCAATTACATGACATAATTTTTTGTGTGTTCAAAAAGTATCAAAATATGAACAGGGAAACAAGGACTTTCTAAAAGTTTATCCTTCAATGACCACCATGTTCTATATGTTTGTGCCCTCTTCTTTTCTACATCTGTAGTGTTTCACTTGGTGATTTCATCAGTTCTCATGGTTTTTTAATAATTTCTCTGCAGCTGACTCTCAGAGCTACTTATCTAACCCTAACCTCTTTCCTAACTTCCAGACTTTCATCTTTAACTTCCAAATAGACATCTAGAATTGGAGTCCTGTAGCTATCTTAAACTCCACATGTCCAGAATTGAACTCATTATTTCCCCCCCTCCCCCTTCAAATTATTGTTAAAAGTATCATCATCTGGGAAATCCCTGGGCTCCCAACCTATGTCATCCTTAACTCTTTACTCTCTTCCACCATACTTCATATTTAATCAGGTCCTATCATTTCTAACTTTTTAACATTTCTCATATTCTCCACCTCCTCTCCTCTGACATTGCCACCACCCTGGTGAAGACCCTCACTGCCTCACACTTGGGATTTGCAATCTCCCTGACACATGGATTTTGCCTTTTGTTTTTTCAATTCATCTTCTACTCAGTTGTCAAAGTAATCTACCTAAAGCCCAATGTCACCATAAACTATATGTGGTTCTCTGTCATCTACAAGCACACATATAAAGTTGTTTGGCATTCAAAGTTCTTCATATCCTCCTCCCTAAAATTTTCCAGTCTTCTTACATCTTATTCTCTCCCATGTACTCTATGATCCAGTGATGCTGGCCTTCCTTGCTCTTCCTCAAAAAAGACAATACATCTCCCAGCTTTTCACTGACTATGCCTCTTACCTTGAACACTCCCTCCTCATCTCAAAAATGATGTTAATTTGTGGGGATTTTTTTAAGGTCAATACACTACCTGCAAGGATCCATTTCTATTTGAATTTGACATAATTCTACAGAAAGTCTTTCCTGAACTCTCTTCTTTCTAGTGTCTTAGTTCTCTTAATTATTTCAAATTTATCCTGTGGCTGGTTTGTTTGTAGACGTTTGCATGTTGTCCCCTCCATTAAGCTGTGAATTCCTTGAGAGCAAGAATTATCTTTTGCTATGCTTTGTATCCCCAGAACTTAGCACAATGCCTGGCAAAGAATAGGTGCATAATAAATGTTTATTGACTTACTGTCAGAAAAATACTTCTAAAATGTAAGAGAAAATAGGGTCCACAAAACCCATGAACTATGTGCTCTACAAAGGTAGGACCATTTCCAAGCTAGCCTATTGACTTATTATAGTAAAATTTTAAAAAACTTGGACAACTACTGGAGTATGGAAGTGACATGTTCAGACTTGTGCTGTAAGAGTATTTATTTGGCCACCTTGATGACTTTTAAAATATAGACTGGGATGACAATTGTTCTTGACTTCCATGTAATATAACTCTCATTTAGTTGTAGTCCACCAAAAACCCCAAGATTGTTTTCCCATGGACTATTATTAAACTATTTTCCCCTAATCTTTTGTTGTGAAGTTGATTTTTTTAGCCCAACTATAGAATTTTACATTAATCACTATCAAATATCACCTGATATTTGATCTGCCTAAATCATATCTTTTTGGATATGATTCTCTTTCCCAACACATTGATTATCCTTTCTTGCTTCATACCATTTGCAGATCTGGCAAACAAACAATAAGCATTTATTTTGTGCCAGGATATGAAGACAAAGGCAAAAGTCTGTCGCAGTGGAGTCTGGTGAAGAGTGATTGGATCTGAGGGCTGTTGTAGCCATGGAGAGAGAGAGTTGGCCTACTAGAGAGACTAGCAGCCAGAGAGAAAGAGTATGATAAGAAGGAAGGAAAGGAAAGACTGAGGCCAGCATGCCTGAAAGGGATGGAGCCTTAGAATCATGGCATCATGAGTGGGGGCTATGATCTTCGTTTATTATGACAAAGAGAAAGCCTTTTATCGGAAATAGAATACTAAGCATTACAACATTCTTGGGAGGTGTTGTTTTCCCACAGGATGATGTTTATGAAAATGACTTCACACAAGAAGGTTATCAGAGTTGCTATTATAGACGTAGCAAGTTTGAGAAACAGTGATTGCTAATCTGTTCTTGGGGAAAAGCAGGTGTGATACTTTCAGTCATGATGCTACAAGGACTTCTTTGCTCTTCAGAGTGAGGGGGACTCAGGGTTAATGGTGACCTTTGGCTGAGAGCAGCAGTGCCTTTGAGTGGGAGACTGGGACCATGCAGCAATCTCAGGCAAGCATGGCTGCTTTCCTCAGTGGACCTCACAAAAGTCCCTTACCTCAAGAAACTTATACTCTGATGGGGAGATTACATGTGCATATGGAGGTGTGAATATAATTCAGTTTGATTGTTTGTGTGTGACCCTGCCTTTAATGGCTTTAGAATTGTCTTAATTTTTAACTCTTGATGAGGAACATCAGGATTAACCTGATGATGACATGCCCTGGAAGGAACCCTACAAATGTTTCTACACAAGAACAATTTAGCCCAGCCCAGAACAGTCCCCGAGTCCCCATGGATAATTCCATCTTCTTCCATTGATATCAGTGGTCTACATCTTGATCTACGTTCTAAGCTGCTGCTGAACATTTGCTGTAAAAATTCTCCCTTGTTACTGTTATAGTGAGATTTGTTATGGGGAAGAACAAGAGGGAAACATATAAGTATTTTAGGTTTATTGTTGGGAAGATTGAGAGGAAGGAGGGTAAAAAGGGTAAGGGAAGGTTCTTAAATCTTAAATCCCAAACTAATTCCTTTAAAACTATCTTAATAGCTAACTTATCTATGCTGAATAAATTAAGTTTCCTGAAACACAATCTCACAAATAGAGTCTAGTATATGACCCAAGAGCTTCAGAAGAAAATGGCCAAAGCAGGGCCAGTAGAGAAGTGGTTCTTTGGTCTTCTGTCCAGCTGCCAGCAGTGAGTCCAAGCAGGATCTCTCCGCTCAAGCTGGTATCTCCAAAAGGGCCAGAAACCTAATAGACAGATGGAAAACCTCCAATTTCTCCAAAGCCTTCTTCAGGAGAGAATGAGTTTTTCAGTTGGGACATTAGAATTCTTGGCTCAGGCTCCCATGTCACCTTCCATCACATATCCCTGTCAATCAATTGGAAGTTCACATTGCAAAGTCCTTTTGCACTCTTCCTTTTCTTATTACATTACCCAATCAAAGATCCCTTCACTTCTTTCTTAGAATACTGTAACCTACTCCTCACCCTCATCATAGATCTTGTTTCTACTCCAAACCCACCCATGTGTTTTGCTTTCTCGATCTTAAAGGAAATAAACACATTTGCTTATTATACGGTGGCTCTCTGGTTTTCAGGGAACAAGTATTCTGTTCCTCTCCAGTTTTTAAGGATTAACATAGTAGTAGTAGTCTCTTGGTAACCGAGTATGATGATTGTCTTTGTGCGTTTTCATAGTGTGCACAAAGATACTTGTACGTGAAGGAGATTTAAGTGGAAAAGTTGATGCACAGAGACAGTCCCACTCTCTCGGTGTTGGAAGCCTGGGTCTAGTGGCACGAAAAGTCGTTACACCTGGAGACTTCCTCAGCTGCATTGGATGGTCGTGTTGTCTTTTGTGCTCCAACACGTCCTAAGCACTCCACAGTGCTTTGCTGCGTCACCCTCTCAGCCGTTGAACCTTCTTATTGGTTTCTTCCATCTGTTCCACCGAAATAGTCTTCACATGCTGGGTGAGTAAAGCCTTAGTTCACCAGGGGTCCACAACGACCCGATGGCTACCCTCACAAGGTTTAGCTGGCCTGTCGAAGCCATTGCCCGGGGTGTGGCAGCTAACACATGCAAGCAGCTTCTGAGAGCCACAAATGGGAGCTGGGTGTCATAATTACATGTAAATATGTATTATAATCTAACAATATCATTATGCCGTAGGATCAGAAATGTAGAACTGTCAGGGAACTTAGAAGCCATTTAGTCCAATTCCCTCAGCTTACAAATGAGAAAACTGAGGTAGTGCTTAAGTAATTTGGACAAAGTCAATTAGTAAGCAGTGGAATTGGGTTTTGAACTCCAAGTACTATTATCTCAAAAATATAACACACCAAATAGAACATGCTCAAGTTCAGTGCTCATTTACAGAAAAAAAATTAAAAATAACATAGGCATATACAAATTCATACAGGTAATTTTTAAAAAGAAAGTACTAGCAGTTGGGAGAGTGTAGAGAGGATCAGGAAAAGGATCCAGAAAGGATCAGAATATAGCATTAGCACAGAGTTGTGAAAGGAAAGAGGGATTCAAAGAAGCATAGGTACATTCCAACCTTAATGAAAAGCCGTTACAAAAAAGCATAGAAGTGAGACATGAAACATCATGTGTGAGGAAAGGAAAAATAAGCTACAATGGCTGAACTATAAAGCATATGGAAAGAAATCATGTGTAATGTTGCTGGGAATGTAGGAAGGTACCATGTTGTGATGAGCTTTAAATATTAAACAGCATGTTTATAGTTGATTCTACAGATATTTGTCTCTGGGATTTTGGTTAAGGACAGATTTGAGGGCTTTGTTTGGGGCTTGGGGACTAAGGACTTTAACTGAGGACTGTGTAATTAATCTCTAAAAGCAGGAAGGTGGGTAGGGGTGAGGTGTGACTTAGTATGATTTCTACAAGAATAATATGGTCAGATTTGTGCTTTAGGAAAATCACTTTGGCAGCAGGATAGAGAATGAATCATATTTTCAGAGCCTGAAGGGACCATTGAATCCAACCTCCTCATTTTACAATTAAAGAAATTGAGGCTCTAGGTCACATAGCTTATATATTATAAACTATATCTTTCATGTTTCTATTTATTAGTTCTTTCTCTGGAGGTGGACATTCAAAAGTTATTCTTCAAACATTATTCCTGTTGCTGTATGTAGTGTTCTCTTGGTTTCACTTTTCATAATTTCATGTAGCGCTTTCCAT
This sequence comes from Monodelphis domestica, assembly GCF_027887165.1. NCBI lineage: Eukaryota > Metazoa > Chordata > Mammalia > Didelphimorphia > Didelphidae > Monodelphis > Monodelphis domestica. Next base: position 229,442,377 of record NC_077231.1, on the reverse strand, counting down.
AAAAAAAATTAACCTGCTCATCATTTTTTATGACATTGTAGTATTCCATCACAATCATATGACACAACTTGTTGATCCATTTCCCAATTAATGGGCATCCTCTCCATTTTCAATTCTTTACCATAACAAAAGGAACTGCTATAAATATTATGGAATATAAAGGTTCTTTTCTTTTCCCCCTGATCTCCTTGGGAAACAGACCCACCAGTGGTATTGCAGCCCAGCTATCCCACTTAGTCAGAGGGTACACACAGTTTTATAATTCTCAGGGCATAAGTGTAGGATTTAAATTAATGTCTAACACAAAGACCCATATTTTATAAGTTTATTAATAATCACTTGAAGTAGAAGAAATAAAAAGGAAATAGAAGTTAAAAAATTTATTTATCTAAGACAATTAAGACCATGTGAGCAAAAATCTCCTGGCTCTCACCTCACACCACCTCCATCAAACCCAATCATAGGAAGAGAGCAAGAGGTGGGGTTATACAAAATTTATATTCTCCCTACATCAGCACATGATGTGAGAAGGAACATGGGGTGTTGGAAATTGTAGTTCAAGGGTTCAAATTATAATTACACATAAGTGTTAACAAGCTATTTTATCAAAACTTCAGGTACTCCTAAATCACCCTAAATAGGATTAGTAGGTTTGTCCTAGACTGAACAATAAACCTTCAAATACCCAATGATCTTAGCCTAGAAATCAGTGATGGCAAACCTATGGCATAGGTACCAAAGGTGGCATGCAGAGCACTCTCTGTGGGTACCTGGTCACCCCTCCCCCTTTCCCCAAGAGTTCATTACTTGAGAGAGGCAGAGGGATTTGGGTGGAGCTGCTCCCTTTCTTCTGTCCACTGTGCCTGATGACATTTTTTCACATCACCTGCCCCTCTGCCCAGCAACCTAATGGGAGAACTTTCTCCCTCCCCTGTGTAGGGTAATGTGGGGGGCACTCCCCAGCATTCAGTAGTGGGGGAGGAGCACAATATTCAGTCTGGGGGAGGGAAGGCATGGCACTCTATCTCTGAAAGGTTCGTCATCACTAGCCTAGGTAGTGGTTGATATAATCAAAACTTAAGTGCCCTTTTGTCTTAGAAGTTTCTTCCATTGTATTTAAGACTCTCCCAGGTCAGTCAGCTCCTCCTCCTTCCTTTGTCTCCATGTAAACCAATCATTTGTCCTTCCTATTCTTTATTTCCCAAAGTGTATTGAAGACCCCAAATTCTTCAGTTCCTTGGAAATTCCCATGTCAAAAATTTCCATGGTGGAGATTCCTACTTGTGGTGCATTTTTCCAGAGACAGTGTTCCCAGAGTCCCAGAGCCTGACTCTGTGTGTATGTGTATGACTGTGTAGTGACCATAAGAACTCTGTCTCCCTTGTCCTGATTAAAGACTTGTTCTTTATAACTGCTTTAGTGGTTCTCTGTTTTTCAAGGTCAACAGTATCTTCAGGAAGATTCAAACCTAAGTCTTCTTGACATCTAAATCAGTATTGTATGCCATGCTTTCTCTGAATAGATTGGAAAGGGGAAAGGAATTGAAGCAAAATAGTATAGTATGGAAAAACCTCTACCAGACTGTTTAACTGTATTGAGGATGGGGTGGAAGAGAGGAGAAAAGGAAGAGAATTGGGATTGCAAAAGGTCAGAAAACAATTAAAAAAATTGTTTCTACAAAAATTTAAAGGAAGAGACCAAAGAAACTATAGATGGGTTTAATTTCCTCATCTAACTGCCTGTTAATATCCTTTGACCAATTATCAATTGAGAAATGACCTGTATTCTCATAAATTCATTTCAATTCTCTAAATATTTGAGAAATGAGGCTTTTTTCAGAGATGTTTGCTATAAAATTTTTTTTCCCAGTCATTTGTTTCCCTTCTCATCTTGGTTGCATTGGTTTTGTTTATACAAAATCTTTTTAATTTAATGTAATCAAAATTACCCATTTTACCTCTTGTGATTTATCTCCTGTTTTCTTTTAAAAATATTTATTTCAGTTATATGTAGAAATTTTTTTTGTTTACACCTGGTTTATAATTTAATTTATTAACTTAATGCAGAGTCCAGATAAGCTTCACTCTTACATAAATGAGGAAACTGAGTCCAGGAAAAAGAAGGCTTTATTTTTACTCCCAAAAGACACATAGTTGAACTCAAAGCTAGAGTTTAGCTCTTTTAGTTCTTATTCAGTACTCTGCATAGTATGCTATTAGGTTAGTTCACTCAGTAAAAATCTTTCCTGGGTCAGGAAAAGATGGATAGTTAGATTTTGATGTTGGTGATTCTGATGTTGTTGATGACGCTGTTGATTCTGTTGATGCTGTTGGTGATGTTGATGATGATGTTGATGTTGATGATGATGTTGATACTGCTGCTATTGATGCTGCTGATGTTAATCTTGATGTGGTTGATGACATTAATGTTGTTGATGATGATGACATTGATGATGTTGATATTGATCCTGGTCTTGATGATGATAGCATTGATGAAGTTGATGACGTTTGATGACAGTGTTGATGATGATGATGATGATTGAATTTGGAATTGGAGGTTTTCCTTCCATTTGAGCTTTTCTGACTCTTCCCATTTTAATGATTAACATTTTCTTTCAGATGCTCTCCAACCTCTTTCACCCTTCCATTGTACTGGTCTTTCCCCCTATCTCCCATGAGCTTCTTTACAAAATATAAAATCACCCCATTTTATTTCTTTTCCAATTTCTCTTAGTATTATCCTCTTTTTACCCCTAGTTTATATATATATATGTACATATATATGTATATTTGACATTTCATCCTATAAATTTTGTTATTATTCCCTCTAAGTATACTTCTTCTAGTTACCCTGATGATAACAATTTTTAAGAGTTACCAATATCATCTTTTCTTATAGTAATACAAATCATTTGAACTTATTGGGTCCCTTAAAAAGAGTTGTCTGTTTGTTTGTTTTCACCTTTCTTAATTACCTTTTGGTGATAATCTTGAGTTCTGTGTTTGGGTACCAGATTTTCTGTTTATGTAACGTCTTTTCTTTATGAATGTTTGGAAGTCTTCTTTTTATTAAATGACCATACTTTCCTCTGTAAGAATATAGTCAATTTTGCAGGGTAGTTGATTCTTGGTTGTAGACCCAGTTCCCTCGATTTCTGGAAAATCATATTCCATGCCTTCTGATTCTTCAGTGTGGATGCAACAAGGTCCTGTGTTATCCTAAATGCTTGGTTTCTTCTTAGTAGTTTATAGTATCTTTTCCTTGATCTGGTAGTTCTTGAATTTGACTATAACATTCCTGGGTGTGGTTGATTGGGTATTAAATGCAGAAGGTGATCTGTGGATTCTTTCAATGTCCACTTTTTCTTCTTGTTCAAGAATGTTGGGGCAGTTTTCTTGAGATAATTACCTATAGAATGATGTCCAGGCCTTTTCTTTTGGCATGATTTCCTGGTAGTCCAATAATTCTTAAACTATCTCTTCTGGATCTATTTTCCAGGTCTATAGTTTTATCAATGAGGTGTTTCACATTTTCCTCAATTTTTTCATTCCTTTGATTTTGTTTTATAGACTCTTGCTGCCTTGTAAAGTCATTTGCTTCTAGATATTGGATTCTAATTTTTAAAGACTGAATTCCATCCCTGGCTTTTTGGTCATCCTTCTTATTCTGGCCTGTTTTTCTTTGTAAGTCATATTTTACTTTCTTTGCCTCATTTTTAAGCTGGCCAATTCTGGCTTTCAAGACACTTTTTCATGTTTTAGTTCATGTGCCTCTGTTTCCTTATGACTATTTTTGTTTTTTAAGTTCTTTTCCCAATTGTCTTCAGCCTCCCTTAATTTTTTTTTTGAATTGTGTTTTGAGTTCTTCCAAATCCTGAGTCCAATTTGCTGGAGCTTCTGCATTTTTGCTTGGTGTTCCTTTGTCCTCCTCTGTTCATTGTTCATTAACCTGAATGGAAGCTGTTGATTGTAATTTCTTTTTCCTTTTTCTGTTGTTTACTCATATTTTTTCCTTCTTTCCCTCTTATAATCTGTAATCTTGCTCCTCTAATTATTTGCTGGATCTGTGGGTTTGGGCTATTCTGTCCCAAAGGGGCTTCTTCTCTGCTCTGCTGATTGACTAGATTAAGCTATTGAAGTATGAATGAGCCCTGAGGTCAAATCTTCCCCAAGTGGTAGCAAAAGCTGAAGATGACGGGTGTGGAGGCTGAAGAAAGTTGTGCTTCCCATCCTGTTATCAAGGTATTCTGTCACCATTGCAGCCTTTGCCCTGGGATCCAAATCAGCAGGATTCTTATGGCAGCTCTCAGCACAGTTGGTGGGGGAAGGGTTTTGGAGACTGAGCTTCCCTGTCCTCTGAAGGCTTCTTATCTGCCCTATTGTAGACTAGATTAAGCAGGGAGGTGTGGGGGAGGGAGCTGATCTGTGCAACTGGATGTGCCCTGAAGCTAAAACCTTGAAGTAGAAGCCCAAGATGGAGAGTGGTGGCTGTGACTAGGCTTCCCTCCCTGCTGGCTATGTTTGGAGCCCCAACCCTGGCACAGCTGTGGTAGCAAGGCACTCTCTCTGGGCTAAAGCCCTCACCCTGAGATTCCAGTGACCACCTGAGACTTAGCACAGTAGGTAAGGACCTTCATTCTTTTCCTTGAACCTGAGAATTCAGGCTTCTTTGTGTACCTTTTAAGTTGAATCAAACAGGAGGGTCCCCTGGCTCTGTTCTGTTGTTAGATTTGGTTTTCTGTCCCCTTGAAGCACTTTGTTTTTGATTGGTGTGGAATTGTTCATCCCTGTTCATCATTAATAATTTCATCATTAATACCACTATTGGGTCTGTATTCCAAAGAGATAATAAAAAAGGACAAATGACCTACCTGTACAAAAATATTTATAGCAGCTCTTTTTGTGGTGGCAAAGAATTGGAAATTGAGGGGAAGTCTATCCATTGGGGAATGGTTGAACAAATTGTGGTACATGTTGATAGTGGAATAATATTGTGCTATAAGAAATGATAAACAAGATGATTTCAGACAAAGCTGGAAAGACCTACAGGAACAAATGCAGAGAGAAATAAGTAGAACTGGGAGAACACTGTACACAATAATGGCAATATTGTATGATGATTATATGTGAAAAGTTGGCTACTCTCAGCAATGCACTGCTCTAAGATAATCTGAAAAGACTTATTATGATGGGGAATGCTATCCACCTCCAGAGAAAGAACTGCTGGAGTCATCTTTAACTTCAGTGTATGTTTGGTTTTATTTGGGGGGTTTGGTTATGTATGAGTGTGCTCTTATAACAATGACCATTATGGAAGTATGTCTTGTATGACAATAAAAAATGAAAAATTTAAAAAGATACATTTGGTTTCAGCCCAAGTGACAATGTGTCTCACAAGACCTTAGATACTTCTCTTGCAGGCTTGTTTGCCAGAACCTCCATGCATAAAGACCCAAACAAATTTTTACAGTCTGGAAATGTTCCCACCTCCCAGATTCAAAAATCCAAATGGTGAAACTTAAAAAAGACCCCAGTGTACTTCAGGATTGGGCAGATAATGATGACCTAGCCTAGAGTTAAACTACCCAAAGAATCTTTGCAAAAAATCTTAAAAGCACAAAGTCCAGATGATGGTCTTGCATGCATTATAGTACTTTAACGCCTGGACCTGAATATGCTGGCATTGGTCTCTTTCTCTATCTATGAGCTTTCCAGAGGACCTTCCATATGCTTACATAAATATATATTCTCAGTATTGTAGTCCAATATAAAATCCTACTGAATCAGGAGTAGTAAGATCTGAGTTTGAAAGCTGGGGGAACCCATCCCAGCACTTAGCTCTACATCCCTAGTAACAGCAAAGAACTTCACTTTCTTCATCTACAGAAAGGGGTGATGAGAGTTGCTAAGCTACTCAGAGATAAATGTTAGTTATATATGTCAAGTCATTAGAACTTTTACTTAGAATTTAGTTTTGAGACAAGGAAGGAATCCACACATACTATGCACTTAGTACACAGTTTCTACCTGCTCCATATTCGAGTTCATAATCCATTATGGATTACAACATGGGGGCAGCAAGGCAGCACAGTAGAGAGAACACTGGACTTGAGTTCAAATCAAACCTCAGACATTTAATTCACTGTGTGACCCTGGACGAGTCCCTTAACCCTGTTAGCCTCTGTTTTCTCATCTGTAAAATGAACTGGAGAAGGAACTGGTGAACCATTCTAGTATCTCTACCAAGGAAATCCCAAAAAGAGTCACAAAGAATTGGATGCAACTGAAAAATGAATAAACAACAATAAAAAAAATAACAATGTCTGCTTTTGATGGGTGCTAGTACAGTTTCATAAAATGACAGAAGGCATATTTGGGTGGCTTGCAGATAGGGTGTTCAGTGTTAATTCAGGATAGAGCTCACCATCATTGGCAATCTTTCTTTGGCCTTGCTACTCAGCTGGGAGAACCATTGCCCAAGACAAGGTGCTATGAGAACCTAGTTCAGTTTTTAAATATAGTTTCTAGGAGTAGCAAAAGTAGCAAAAGTTATAATTCCAAACTAATCAGCCATTAAGTTTTATGAAGTAAAAAATAGCATTACAGAGTGTCCTAATCATGGGCAAGCATTATAAAATTCTGTACTTACAAGTCAATTATGGCTGTAGAATTATAGCTCATCTCACTAAAAATGAGAAAAGCACCATCTGCTTTAGGGTAGAGAGTCTTCTCTAGATCAGATGGGAAGCACAAGCACAAGGAACAGTTCCATGAAATAGGAGGGTCAGTGTCATGTGTGGTACAATATACTGAGTCATGAAGCAGAGATGAGGCAAAAAACATGCTTCATCAGGTACATCAGCCAGTAATGATGACCACTTCTTTCTGTTTGCTCCACTTTTATTACCTACTTCTCAGAATTGCAATGAGAATTAAAAGACATAATATATATAAAATCCTTTGTACCATTTAATTTAGCAAACATTTATTAAGTTCTTATTATGTACCAAGGAGCTCCAAGGAGGATTCTGCTTGGCATCCTTCCACAGAGTTGCTCTTTCCTCTTTTTTCTCTTAATTTATAATAAGAATGTCATGATTAATATAATTTGTTTCTTCTAATATTATTGAAAAAATAATATTAGTCAATTGTTATTTAGCCTTTGGACAAGGGTTTCACATTTAGAGTACCAATAGCTAAATTAAAATTTATAGGCAGTTTAAGAATTGCTATCATTCTTAGCACCCTCTGCCCCCTTTTTACGACTCTGATGCCATTATTAGCACATGCAAAAGGGGGTTACGTGGCCTAGGGGTCCTTTTGTATTTTCATTGCTTCCTGGCTTACCATGGCCAACAAATAAATGAAAAAGCAGAATTGGTTTTTATTGGAGGCCCAAAGGCAATAAGAAACATAATTTCATGGGTCATTTGGCCATCTCATATTTTAGTACTCATGATAAGCATTTGCAAAAAGACTACCACTAGAATAATTGTCATATATATTAACATTTGCTTGAGAGCATTAAGATCTAGAGAAATTCTATGAAAAACTCAACAAGATCCTCCATTTAAATCAATATAAATTCTCTTTGTGAAGATAGGAATAGGTGATGCCAAGAAATATGTAGGAAAATATGGATCATAAATAAAGAATGAGAGAAACCAAAGATGTGCAAGCTACCCAGAAGCTTCATGCCTATACAACACAAATATTTTCTTCAAGAAACGAGTCAGAGAGCTAGACAAAGTATAGCATAACATCACAAAAATGAAATTGATTATGTTTTAATAAACAGGAAATGGCTTATAACTAATATGAGTCATTCCTAAAGTAGGTGTCTGCATATGCCCAGCCCACCAACTTACTAGAGAGAAAATTAAAATTAGTGCAAAGCTAGAATATATAACTGAAATTTATGATGGTGTATAAGTCTGAACCCTGAAGCATAATCCTTTGCCACCATTTAGGAGTTAGGTTTCTGAACTGAATAATTATTGCTTTCCCCCTTGCCTACTATAGCTACATTTATCAAGTAATAACCTTTTGCATATATTAGAATTTCCTTGCCACAGGCAATGCCAGTTTATCATACAAACTCATTTCCAGTACAACATAAAAGGTGATGAAAAATTATAAGCGATATGACCTCAAAAAACAGCGAAAAACAATAGAAGAGGAAAGTGGGAAATAAAAAGTGGGTAGCTAGCCGGCATAATGGACAAAACACTGGGCATGGAGTCAGAATGACCTGAATTTAAATCCTTCCTCTGACACTTATGAGTTGTGTGACTGGCCAAGCAAGTCCAATCTCTCAATCCTAGTTTTTTCAACTGTGAAATGTTAATAATAATAGCATCCACCTTCACAGGGTTGCTGTGGGGATCAAATGAGATAGCATACATAAAGTGCTTTGTAAACCTTAAAGTGCTATATAAATTCTGTTACTATTTAAAATGTTGGTATAAGATTCAAATAAGCCAAACCATCTCAAGATATAACTCTAGATGGAATCGGAAGGAAAAATTCAAAATAGGAAAGAAGCAATGTGATATAATAGACTGTGTGTTAGACCTGGCACAAGTTGAACGTGGGTTTAAATCCAGCCTTTGGTACTTAGTAGCCACGTAGTCATGAATAGGTCATTTAACATCAAAATCTTCAGTTTCTTCATCTGTACAAGGTAAATATATATGCAGTACATACCTCAAAGGGCTATTGTGAGGCTCAAATGAGATAATTCCACGAACATTTATTAAGTTCTTATTGTGTGCCTATTATCAGAATAATAATAAGATTATTCCAATTATGTCAGTGTCAATATTTGCTGTATTACCATGGAAATCTATTCTCATTAAGCAGCTAGGTGACACAATACATAGTGTCAGGCCCAGAGTCAGGAAGTTTTATCTTCTGGAGGTCAAATCTGGACTCAGACACTTTTTAGCTGTATGACCCTGGGCAAGTCACTTGTCTGTTTTCTTCAGTTCCTTATCTGTAAAAAAATGAGCTAGAGAAGGAAATGGCAAACTTCTTCAGGGTTCCAGGATCTTTGTCAAGAAAACTCCAAATGGGATCACAATGAGTTGGACATGACTGAAAAATGACTGAACAATTATTCTCATCATAGGCACTCCTTTTCAATGTAAATGAAAGCTGGGTAATCATTTATTAGAGATGTTGCAGAGATTTCTGTTCAATTCCTGGCTGGGCTGGATGACCATGAATTCCCTCGTAAATGAGATTTTGTGATTCTGTAATGGTAGATCCTTAAGTTCAGTCTCTCTAAAAAAGAACTGTTAAGATTAACATTCTCTGGAGGCTGTATCTTAATTTATAATTATTTATTAAATAAATTTAAAAGCAAGTCAGAGAAAGAAAAGGTACCAGTCTTTTCTTGTGACTGCTTTTTATCTCAGCATCTCCTCTTCGGCCAGCCCTGCTTCTCACTGATATGTGAAACAGTATTGCTTATAATCTCCTACTCTTGCTTATAAAAGCTCACCTGGTCACCTGTGCTCACTGTGGTTCCAGGGCCAGAAAGGAGACCCTTCCTTCCCCAGACCTGAAACTTACATCTTCTGTGACATCACTTTTCTGAGTCTTTCTGATTTGTCAGTCTTGACCTCTGACTGTGTGAGAGGCCATTCTTTCCAATGCCAGGAGTTACCAGGGACAAGAGATAAACATTTTTCAGATGCCAGGAGTCACAAGGCTTCTGGCATCTTCCCAGAGTGTTCATGTGTTCCCCTTATAAAGATAAGCTTTGGGTCTTGTTCTTCATCAAAGGGTGAGGTTGGATTGTAACCCCAAAAGAATAGGGGTCTGGAGTAGTAATTTCTTACATACCTAGTGTGCTATATGAGGAAGTAGAAATGGCTTCTCAAGTGGGGAAAGTATAACTGAACAACTACATACAGAAAGTACTGATGCTTTAGGTGACAAGACCTCAGCAGAGAGCCCTGAAAGGGCTGAAAGATCTGAAAGAGATCAGATTTCAAAATATCATAGAGATGAGAAAATGTCAAGAATGGCAAGTAACACAGAGAAGATTGTTTTTTTTTTAAGTGACCTTGAAAAATCAGCAACTACCAATATCAAAATTTTTTATGAGATGGTGTACACATTTAACCATGGTATTCGTTATTTAAAAAATGAATTAGGAACAATTTTGCCCTTCCAGATAATCTTTCTCCTTTGTAAACTTTGTAAAACATTGCATCTTGATCCCACTTGTCATCCAAAGATCTGGGATTATAGATATCAGTCACCTGTAATAATTAAAATGATGAGGCTGATAGTAGCTTAATAACTTTATTAAATTAAAGTAATGGTAGTAGTAAAGAGAGGGGAAAAACAAGAAAGAGGTAGAAAGATACTTAGTTTTCTATTCTATTGGCCACCATGATGAGCCTATAGCTAAACTCTGACAAGGGTTCCTTCTACTCTCCATGCTCCAGCCAGAAGCCCCAGCCAGACAGCTGGTCTGACCTTACAAGTTCTTTTCTCCATTTGCCTGGGCCTCTCAGCAGGGCAGTGCCAGTGGAATCAGTTTCCTGTCTCTTTGGTTCCTTGGTTCTTAAACTTCCTTTCTCTGATGGTTTATCTATATCTGAATTTACTCAGTGATCTTTGATCTCCAGAAGGTCACTGAGAGATGATGTTAAAAAAATTGATATAACAGAGAGAGAAATTTGCTTTTAACACACTACAACCAGCACCCAAATGATCATCTAAAGCAGACCATATCTTCACAATTGTTTAACAGTTCCACTTCTAAGTTCATGAATTCTGATGAGATTTGGAGAACACCCTCCCTGAGCTTTTCTTGCTGATTTTGGACTTTTAAAAAACAAAATGAGGAAGATCTTTGAACACTGTGTTCCTGCTGAAAATATATCATACTTTTATATGAGCAGTTCGTGCTTTATTTCTTTTCAGTGTCTTTTTTTTGGTGCTATTAAACATCTTGTTGGCCTTTTGGCTGCATGTAGTGCCTGTGTTTCAGTAAACACACTACATTCTTCTTTTTTTTTTTGGCTCCATGATGTCCAAGGCAAAAGTGCTGAGAGTTGGGCTCTTTACCAGCTTTCCTTAGGTACTTCAAAAATGTCCTTGATTTTTTCCACTCAATTGGTTTCTTCCCTTTTTAAAGATTGAGAATTGACCAATCCTTCAATGCCTGGTACACAGCAAGAGCATAATAAATGTTTGTCAACTGACTGACTAAATTTTGTCACCTCTAGCGTGGACCTCATTTGTGTATGTTTACCACTACTCCCTTTTTATATCATTCCTACTTCTTTACCAGTAATTATTCTATGGTGACTCCTAGAAAGTTAGATTATTGTAGAAATATTTTCAGATCTTTTCCATTTTTTTTAGTCTGTGAATTGCCCTTCCACTGTCATCTATAAATGCCCTCAGGGTTACCTGACTTAATTGGGTCTCACAAAAATTATTTTGTGAGCTCATTTTACTCTACTGCTTCTCACTGATATATGAAATATTATTGTTAATAATCTCCCACTCTTGCTTACAAACTATTGCAACAAGTGTATATTTTGTTTATGTTTTAAACAGATCTGTTCTAAATTCATGGCTGCCATATTTTCCTACATGAAAAGTCTCAAATTTAGAAATAGGAGATACTGCAGAAATCACCTGCTTTAGCCCGCTTATTTAACAAATGAAAAATATTTCCCAAAAGGTCCAGAGAGGTTAAGTGACAACTCCAAAGTTGCAAAGGTATTAAGTGGCAGAGCTAATCTTGAACTCAGTCTTCTAACTCCAAATCCAGCACCCTTTCTCTTGCATCATGTTCTGTTTCCTGGCTGAAGACGATCCTAAGCTTTTTTTAGCCTCCTTATGTTAGTCATACATTTATAACTTTAGGGGAACTTAGAAATCATCTAGTTCAACACCTTCCTTTTGTAACTGAATAAACTGAGGCCCAGAGTACTTAAGAAGTTAAGGATATATGGGTAGGGATAATAGCTTTTCTTCTGTTAAACTTTGGTAGGTAATGGTGATAGTGATAGCCTGTTCTCATGTTCTTTATCTATTTCACATTTTTGGAGAATAAATTGCTTGACTACATAGGGCAGGATAGAGCTGTTTTAATTGTAAGCCAGACCTTAATTTTATTCTTTGTTCTACTTTGGCATTGATTTTGATCTTTGCTCTAAGAAGTCAATGGTCTGACGTATACAGGCAGCTGATTACAAAATTATTCCCACCTATGTAAGCACTCTCTTAGGTCCTATAAGTTAAGATACAGACACTTTGCACAAACAAAACTAATGTCATGAAAATTGAGAATCAGGAAGTTAGAAAATTTTTTGCAGGAAGTTTCTCAATAAAGGTCTCATTTCTCAAATATATTTAGGGTACTAAGCTAAATTTTAAAAAAAAGAGTTATTTCCTTATTGATAAAGTATCAAAGGATATGAACAGAGAGTTTTCAAAAGAAGAAATCAAAATGATCATTAGTCAACACAAATTCTCTAAATCACTAATGATTAGAGAAATATAAGTTAAAAAAAAAAACTCTGAGATACCACCTTGTACCCATTAGATTGACCAAGATGATAGAAAAGGAAAATGATAATTGCTGGAGGGAATATGGTAAGATAGAGACACTAATGCATTGTTGGTGGAATTGTGAACTAATCTAATCATTTGTGAAAACAATTTGGAAGTAGGCCCCAAAGGGCAATAAAACTGTGCATACCCTTAGACTTAGCAATACCACTACTAGGTTTATATCCCAAAGATATCAAAGCATAGGGGAAAGAACCTATTTGTAAAAAAATATTTGCTGGTACTATTTTTGTAGTGATAAAGAATTGGAAGTTGAGGAGATGGTTGAAAAAGTTGTGGTATATAATTGTGATGGGATACTATAGTGTTATAAGAAATAGAGAAAGACAGTTTCAGGAAAAACCTGGCTAATCTTACAGGAACTGATGCAAAGTGAATCAAGCAGAACCAAAAGAACATTGTGTATAATAACAACAGCAACCCACTGTGGATGACTTAGCTATTCTCAGTGACACAATGGACTCAGGATGAAAATGCTATCCACCTCAGGAGAGAAAATTGATGAACTCCAAGTCCAAGTTTTGGGCGGTAGTATCTTTTGCATCATGGTTAATATGGAAACAACTTGTTTAGAATTACTTCACACACTATAATTAATATCATATTTCTTGCCTTCTTGAAGGAATAAAGGAGGTAGGGTATTTGGAGCTCATTTTAATAAATGTAATTGGGAAATATTGAACAAAATAAAAAATGCCTATTAGAAAAGATATAGGCAGCTTCATTTCTTGTGATGTTATTCTGTCCCTACCATATCCCACATCTCCAACTCTCTTCTTGAACAAAGTATTCACTTATATATATGTATATATATATTTATTGAAATTGATCTATTTTATTTTTATTTTATTTTTCCATGTTTACATGATTCATTTTCTTTCCCTCCATTATTCCCTCCGTGCTCCCAGAGCCGACAAGCAATTCCACTGGGTTGTACAAATGTTATCACTTGATACCTATTTCCATGTTATCCATTTTTGCTATAGAGAGATCTTTTAAAGCCTAAACCCCAAATTACATCCCCATATATACAGGTCATAAGTGATGTCATACTTTTTCTTTTGCATTTCTACTCCCATATTTCTTTCTCTCAATGTGGTTAGCATTCTTTCCTATAAGTCCTTCAGGAGTGTCCTGGCTTGTTGCATTGCTACTAGTAGCAAAGTCCATGACACTGGATTTTGAACAAAGTATTCATGATGGAGATTTACAGCTGGAAGGGACTTCAGTAGTCTAGTCAATCAACACACACATTTATTAAGTATCTACTCTGTGCCAGGACCTTTAGGAGGCACTAGGGATACAAAGATAAAAATGAAACCATCCCTGCTCTTGACTTTATATTCTTCTTCAGGGGAGAGAACAGACCTATGAAAAAAATAAAATACAAAGTAACTTGGGAGAGGAGAGAGTAGGGGAAAAGGAATTAGTTCTAATTCAACTTCCTCTTTTTAACAGATAAGGAAACAGGTTAAATGATTTTTATCCAAAGTCACAGAGGGAATAAGGGGCAGTCAGAATTCAGACTTGGTCTTTATGACTCCAAGTCCATTAAGTATATATGTGTGAGGGCCATCTATACTTAATCTCTTCTTTCTTGAACTTGAGTCATGTTTTACAACATTTTTTTTCTTTTATGCCTATGATGTGCCAGGAACTGTGCTAAGTCCTTTACAAACATTAACTTATTTTATCCTCACAACATCCCTGGGAGGTGGATACAATTATTATTCTCATTTTACCTTTGATGAAATGGAGGCAGACAACTATTTAGTGACTTGCCCAGCAAGTGACTCCAGGTCCAGAGTGTGTACCACCTAAAATTTTTATTTAATTTGGAAGAAGTTACCAAGTTCTTTATAGAATTTTTGTACAAAAAACAATTTATGGTTAAAAAAACCCAATAACATTTTTTTAATATTCCCATTCTAAGGCAGATGAGCAATCAATAAAATTTGAATTTAATAATTAATTCCAAATCCAAAGAAGTTAAGTTTTTGGTTGTATTATATATGTGCATTTGTTGTTTAACCATGTCCAACTTTTTATAAGTCCATGAACCACAGCTATATAAGGGGTTTTCTTGGCAAGGATACTGGTGTGGTTGCCATTTCCTTTTCCAGTGGATCCTTTTTGTCAGGCAAACAGAGGTTAAGTGATTTGACCAAGGACATATACTTAGGAAGGGTCTGAGGCTGAATTTGAACTCAGATCTTCCTGACTCCAGACCTTGGTTCTAACCACTGAGAAATAGCTGACTCCGTGTGTGTGTGTGTGTGTGTGTGTGTGTGTGTGTATAATCAACATCCATAGCAAAGAAAGCAGATATGATTCTGTACTTGTCTGTCTACAACTTTTTCCTTTTCAAGCTCTCTTGAACTGCTTTGTGGAATCTCAAGTTCCTTAGAGCACAATTTAATAAATACTGCATTAGAGCCTACTGTTTCCTAATCCTAGCCCTTATCCTTGAGGAATTTTACTTCTTTACCTCTCTTTCCAAATCCAAGTCTTCATATCCTTGAGCTTTGTTTTCTATCTATATGCCAGTTCTATGTCCATGATAAATCATTGTCCTAATCCCATTTTTAGAGCACCCTTTGGTATAGATAGCACCAGAGGCTTTTTGAAAGTATAAAAATAATTCTTTATCTACCTGTATATATTTCCCTCAGAAAATTTAACATTCATGCTTTCCCCTAATAATAGCAAAATCTAAATCTCATTAGTTTATAAGTATGAATTTTGGGAGGAAAGGTGGGCAGGGGAAAGGAGGAAGGAAATGAGCATTTATTAAGTTTCTGTAATAAGCTGGGCAGTCAGGTAAATGCTTAAACATATTGTCTTATTTTAACCTCACAACATCCTGAGAGGTAGGTGCTATCATTGCCCACATTTTATGGATGAAGAAATTGAGGCAGATAGAGATTAAATGATTTGCCTAGGATCACAGAACTTGTAAGTGTTTAAGGTCAGATTTGAACTCAGGTCTTTCTGTCTCAAAGCCTAGCCCTCCGTCTATTGAGCCACCTAGCTACCTCTGAGATGGGCTAGGAAATTAGTACAAAGCCAAACAATGAAACTGACCAGACATCAGTGATCAGAAAATCAGGCTAAGTAGGTTGTAGAAGTGAGGAGTAAAAGCACAAATCTGGGAAAGTTGATATTAACTTTAACTTTTCAGTTAAAGGAACAGGGTATAAATAACAAGAAGGGGATTTGACAATGAAAAATTGTTCTCTATATACTGTGGTCAGGAATTTGCCTTAGATCATCTGGTCAGATTAGGGAATGGAAAGTCAACTCTTGACCATTATAAAGTAGAAAAGCATGGGAACTAATATTATAGTGTTATCTCTCTTCCAATCTATGATAAGATCTAAATGTGAACAGTGTGACAACCCTGCCTGCATATGGTACTTCCAAGTCCTTAACCTTGAAAAGAAGTCAGTATCCCTTAGGGGCAGAGTAATAAAAACATTATGGCCTATCATTAAATAAAGTTACTTATTTTTCTTTCTTTTTTTAGACTACCATGTATTGTATCCTATGAGCATTTCACAACTCTTAAAGCACCTAGGAAGCTACCTGATAGAAACATTTATATGTTCTTCTACATTGCAGACTTTGAAGTCACTTTAATTTCCTCTTTATTGGGAAGGGGTAATTTTTCTTAGCAGGGAGTAGAACTATCTCCAATTCTGGATAGATGTTATCCAAATACCACTGAATTTTTTTTTTTGGTAGCCCAGTATTTTCTTCAATTTAACGTGTTCACTGATGTTTCCATACATTTTCATCCTCAGTTTAGGTCTCTGTGAAAAAAAAAAAGGTTCTTAATTGGAAAGAAGTGGGGGGGGGGGTTGGGTGAGATATCCAGGGGGTTAGGATTAGAGTTAGATTATAATTCTGAGGACATAGAAAAGCTAGAAGGGCATAGGAGGTTAATCAGGATATTGAGGGGGCAAGAGATCATGTAAAGACTCAATCTAAGCAAATGGGAATGTTTAGACTAGAGAAGAGAAAGCTCTCTTCAAAGATTTGAAGGACTCTTAGGTAATAAGATGTATTATATTTGTTTTGCTTTTTCTAGAGGGATGATCTAGGAACAATAGAGAGAGGAAAGTTTTAATTTGAGGTAAAAAAATTCCTGATAAGTGTTCTGTAAAACAGAACATGTTACTTTAGAGGTGGAAAGTTTCCCATTACTAGACCTCTTTGAGCAGAGATTGGTTAGCTACTTGTAGAGGGTGTTGTTGAGGGACCTTCCTGTTCAGGTATTAATTAGACTAGATTAGACTCTGAGATCACTTCCAACTCTGAACTACTATGATTCTATGAAATTTTGAAAGTTAAAGCATTAATATTGACTTAAAAATCTGAAGCAATAAAAGTTTGTATTCATGAATGCTGAAATTCCTTCATTTAATCATAATCTTTTATCATTTTTATCTTTCTCTATGCCATATAACCCGAACACTGTTCATTTTTGTCATTATGATCTCCAATTCCTCCATTTCTTGGTTCTTTCCCAGGCTATTGCCTATAAACTGGCTATACCCTCCTCTTTTCCCTATTTGACTTCTCGGTGAATCAACCTCTATCCTAACCTCTACACTCAAATCTCTTCTCCCCATGTCTTCTGCTGGTTATGTATTGTCAGACTCAGATTTAGATTACCTGCACTATTGACCTGTTTCCTTTGTACCTTATTCACATACTCCTAATGAGAACTAGAGAAAAATCACAGAATCATGCTGACTGGGTCTACTACACATCTGTCAAATAATTTCAACTGGACTATCAATATAGCAAAGCATTCCCTATTTCTTTAATCAATTTGCCATCCTATGTGTCACAACTATTCTAAACATTTTCATCCCTCTGCTACATCCCCCAATAGACCTCCTCAACTCTCTTAACTGAGGTCCTCTCCTTATATTTCACTGAAAAAGTAGGGGCAATTTGCTTAGAGTTGCCTCTTCTCTCCTCTCCTCTTATTACAACACACAGATATCATCTCTCTTTATATCCTCCTTTTTGCCTTTGACACCATTGATTCCCCTCTCTTCCTTGATATTCACCCCTCTCTAGGTTTTCAAGATACTGCTCTCTACTCACTCTCTTCTTGACTATTTAATCATTCTTTCTCAGTCTTCTTTGCTTGATATTCGGCCAACTTAAGTCCACTAGCTGTGGGGGTTTCCAGAGTCTGTGCTGGGTCCTCTTCTCTTTTCCCTAAACCATCACATTTGTTGATATTATCAGTTCCCATGCAATTAGTTATCACATAAAAGCAGATGATTTCCAGATCTATATATCTAATACTACTATCCCCCCCTGAGTTCCAGTCTTGCATTATCAACTGGTTTTTGGATATCTCAAACTGGGTGCTCTATAGCTATCTCAAATTCAACATGTTCAAATCAAAGCTCATTATCTTTCTCCCAAATCTCTGTCTTCTCAGATTTCCTACTACTACTATTGAGGGTACCCCATTCTCCTAATCATCTAGGCTTAAAACTTCATGTCATCTTTGACTCCTCACTTTTACTTATTCTACCTCTCCAATCCATTGTAAAGTCTTGTCATTTCTACCTTTAACAACATCAGCTCTTATACATGTCCACTTATCTCTACTTACACAGCCACCACTTTGGGGCAGGCTTTTATCATTTCATGCCTGGACTATTGGAATAGTCTTCATGTTATCTTACTGCCTCAAATTTTTCCTACCCCAATCCACTTTCCACTCCTGATGATGATGTGATTTTTCTAAAGCATAGGTCATCCTCCGTACTCAGTGAATTGCACTGACTCCCAATTACTTTTAGGAACATATAGAAAATGTTGTTTAGCATTGAAAGCCTTTTACAACCTAGGGCCTTCCTATCCACCTGGCTTTTCAACACTTTACTTCTTCCACATAATCTCTGATCACCAGCCTATTTGCTGTTACTAGCTCAGGATACTCCATCTCCCAAGATTGTGTCTTTTCACCATCTGTCTCCCATGCTTGGAATATTTTCCCTCCTCACCTCTACTCTTGGATTCTTTCAAGACTCGGCTCTGATTCCACCTTCTGTATGTATATATATATATATATATATATATATATATATATATATATATATATATACACTGTATATATCTTATACAGAAAATTTTTTTTGCATGTCTACTCTTAGCTCCTTGAGAGCAGTTAATGTTTTTTCCCCTTTCTTTGTATCTTTTATACACTATCCAGGACACAGTAAGCACTTATTTATGTTTTTTGACTGACTCTTTCCTTATATTAACTTAAAATCATAGCAGAGACATAACCCATATCCAGTTACTTTCTACATTTGTAAAAAGGCCTCTTGGTTAGTTTATAGTCCTAGTCACTGGCTACATAGCTTTGAGTTCAAAATAAAATAAAAATCTCCATTTACTCTGGGCATGCATGCTTTCCTGGAATGGCAGGGATCATGGGCTTCAAAGGAGCCATCAGTGGAAATGGACTTCTTATTCATTTAAAAAAAATTCTTACCTTCCATCCTGGAATCAATACTGTTTATTGGTTCTAAGTCAGAAGAGAAGTAAGGGCTGGGCAATGGGGGTTAAGTGACATGCCCAGGGTCACACAGCTAGGAAATGTCTGAGGTCATGTTTGAACCTAGGACCTCCTATCTCTAGGCCTGGCTCTCAATTCACTGAGCTACCTAGCTGCCCCTCCTTATTCATTTTTGATGCTGTCAGAATTTTGACTATGACTGAAAGGATAAGAGATTCTAGTCAGGTGAGGTGCTACCATTTTGACATCTTGAGAAAGGTGTGACAGCTAAAAGTCTCATTGGTTAAAACACCTCCTTAATAATAGAGTCCTTTGGTGATCTATGGCAGATTCTGTTTTCCTGGTTTTGTCTTGGTTCCAATTCTAACATCTTCTCTAGGAATTAAACTCCTATTGGCTCCCATCAAGTTTTATTGACTTGTTAGACTTCTTCCCCAAGTTCTGGACTCTTGAGCAATATTCTAACTGTACTTCCATACTATCTTTCTCTTTCACATTGCAGGGTACATTCTCTAAGCCTCTTCCATGCACCCTTCATTCTCCATCAAGCAACACTTCCTTAGCACCAATTTTTGTGGTTTACTGTCTTGTTTCCCTCTATTCCTTTGGCCATAGACAAAACACCATCACTGCTGGGACATTGCTGCCCTCTGCTGGCTATGGAAAACTGGAAACATCAAGTCCTCAACCCTGCATGCCCTCCCTTGGGCCCTGAACGAGAGAAGATGAGAAGTAGAAACTAATTAGGGACCCAATAAGTGATGGAATGGAGCTAGGCCATATTGGCTAGGGATCCATTCATTTAATGAATGGAATAGATCCAAGGGAATAATGCCAAGAAGAAATAAGGGGAATACGAGAGAAAAGGGACTTGTATTGACCTTTGCCTGACTCACCTCTGAGGCATTGAAGAATTGAAGGTTCCTTTCAGAGTACAGTGAAAATAAGAGTCAGAATTGACAGGGAAGTGAATAATGAAGATGAATAAGCAGGGAAAATAATGAAACCTCCTCCCCAAAGAGGATAGAAATAAAGAAGATGCCAATCAAAAGTGAACATAAATGGATTTAAAACTGGAAGAAGGAAGGAGCAGAATACATCACCAACGCAGTTATTGTGCCTATCACTCCTCTTTCAAACTAGGAATTAAGCCTTACCTTATATTCATCCAGACAAACATTAGCCAACCGCAGAGAGTTATACTGAAAGGAGTCCATGATTTCATGAGCTTTGTGTGGTAACGTTTTCCAGGAAATGTGTCTAACTCTAGAGCATGGGGTGATGAAGAGCTTGTCCCCACACATCCAAATCTAAGCATAAAAAAGGGAATAACAACTAACATCTTCTGACTGTGAGATACAACTATTATTCTTTGAAAATGACTGTGATACAGATCCTTATGATCAGGCCATTTTACCTAATTTGATTTAAATATCACATAATAATCCCAGGGTTGAATGCTCTTATATTATCTTAATAGAATCATAGAACATTAGAGATAGAAGGGACCTTAGAGTTCATTTTTTCTAACCTCCCATCTAAAGCAGGGATCCTCTCTGATAGGAGAAGGAATTTAGATCTCATAAAATTGCCCATTCCATTTTCAAATAGTGTCTAATTGTTAAAAAGATATTGCTGATATTAAAGTTAAATTTACCTCCCTGTAACTCCCATTTAGTTCCGCTTTCTCCTAAACAGTCTGATTCTTCCTATATATGTCAGCTTTTCACAAAAGAAGTTATTAATCAGGCTTGCATTACATAGCTTATCTGAATCAGGTAAGAGCTACTCATTCAATTTCTGGAAAGGAATGCCTTTGTTGCATGTGGGAAACAATGATCTAGAGTACATGACATATGGGACAATTAGTGGTAGTAATCTATTTTTATATACAACCCTGGAGCTCTAATTATCTACTCCTATCATTTCTACTTCTAAATCTGCCTCTTTCTTTGCACTCCCACTGCAACTATCCTCATTCAAGCCGTCATCTCTTTTAATCTGAAAATAAAAAGTGTTCTTTGTGGTTCTAATAGGTTTTCTGTGTCTGGGCTACCTTCTCCCCCATTTTATTCATCCTTCACGCTTGCTAACCTAGTAATTTTCCTCATATAAGGCTCTGATCCAATCATTTCTCTACTCAAAAACCCTTAAGGGTTCCCATTGCCTAAATGATTAAGTTATTGTACTAGTGTAGCAACATCCCTTGTATTGCCCGTATAGGAAGGAGTCACTTGTACTTTATTATTATATTTTTAAATAGTTTTATTTTTAAAATATTTTTCCATTGACTTGTGCTTTAGACAGAAATTCCAGTCTATGATTCATCAGGACTCTTTAATGCCCTTGGGAATTGCACAGTGATCCTGGAGTGACTTGACCAGATTTTGACTGACAAACTAGCCCCTCCCATAATAAGGGTAAACTCAAACCTTCAATAGGAATGAAGTGTGAGCAAGAGAGAAGTGGACAGGGAAAAAGGGAATCCTGAAAGCATCCCGAATAACGTGTGGAGTGGTAGACCTGCATAGAAGAAGCAAGTGCCCTTAAACTGATCAGTTTTGGAATCCAAAGACCATGAAGCATATCTGGGAAGATCCTATTTGGGCTAAGCTCACCCAGAGGAGCAGACCCAAGACTGGGGATTCCTCTCTCCCTTCTTTTTTTTCCCCTTTGCCTCTCCCTTTCTGGAAGACATGTTCCTAAAACATATATTTCTTTAAAATGTATTTAGATTCCTCTTCACCTTGAATTTAAATTCAGTTTTAAGAATAACTAACCATTGCAATATTGATCTACATGGTTCATTACTCAAATATAGCAGATCAAGACAAGGGGGAAGAGGAGAAATCCTGGGAAGAGAGAGAGATTTTTAATAATTGTGATCCATCTATCCATCTATCCATCTATCCATCTATCTATCTTTGCTGGGCCTGTTTTGCTGGCTAAAGTCTCAAAGATGTAGAAAGGAAATTATTTATTCGATTTTATAACTCAGAGCAAAGAACTTTAAACCTGGACATTTCTAGCTAATAATACGGCAGTTTGGGCTGGAGGAGGCTGTGATGAGCTGGAACTGGTATGAAAGTTAAGATCTTGGCCACTTACCTTCCTATAGCTCTTCCCATTGCCATGTGGAAAGGAAAATGAAATTATACTTGAATGGAGGAGCTGAGGGAGATTGGGAAAGAATAAACTGACCCATATAAGAGTGGGGGTCAGAAAGAGGGAGCAACAATCTTTTCTACTAGTCAGGCATAGAATTGTACCAGTAATAATACTATTGCTAGATTAGGGTTTATTGTTTTCTGAAAGTTGCCTCCAAATGACATTTCTAGCCTTTTTTCCCATTAGGAACTCTGTGGCAGACAAACTATTCTCTAAGCAGCTAGGAGGCACAGTGGATAAAGCTCAGAGCTTGAAGTAAGGAAGATCTGAGTTCAAATCCACATTCAAATATTTCCTGGCTGTGTGACCTAGGCAAGTCATTTAACCTCTGTTCCTTCAACTGGGAAGCAAAATATATTGCTTAGCACAATGACTAGACCATAGCAGGCTGTTTAAAAATTCTTACTGTCTCCTTACCTCTTTATTCTGACTTCTCTATGTCTTTTACCCACACCAGCCCTTATATCTGGAATGGATTACTTCCACCTACATCTGAAGAAATCACTCCTATCTTTCAAGGTCCAGGAAAGGTGCCTCTTCTTCCCATAAAGTTAAAGTCATATTTTCCTCCTTAAATTTCTCATTGCATATAATGAGGACAATCAATAATTAGCATTTATATAGCACTTTAAGGTTGTGCTCATCCCTTTACATTTATTAAATTCTCCCCTTAATCATATTTATTTGTGTATGTGCCTCTCTCAAATCTCCTACTCCCTTTAGATAGTTACCTACTGGAGAACAAGGCAATACTTCTTTTGGGGGTACTTATGCCCTAGCATACTTGGGCCTGGATGTATTTGTTGCCTTGTTGCCATTAGTACATGATTTGCTTGCAATGATAAAAAACTCAGTTGAAAGAAGCCTCAGAGGCCATGAGGTCTCTATACCTGAGCACATTCTCTCTATAATTTGTACCTGGGCAAGAATTCATTCCTACAACATATCTGACAAGTGCTATTCTGGATTTTGCTTCAAGGATCTAAAACTCATTGTTGGAGTCTGCCTGCCAAGATCTTCCTGAGGCAGGAGGTCAGAAGAATTAGCATGTACTGCGCTAGTCAAGGAAAGCTTCATGCAGTAAATTGCACATCAGCTGGACCTTAGAGAAGGAGAAAGAAGAGAACACTGTTCTCCCAGTCTAAGCAGACAAATTTCCGACAAACCAGTGGAATCCAGAATAGAGACCTGAGTCCTAGGGACGGAAGCCAGTGACTCTCTGGCCATGAGCAGTAAGAAGAGGCTCAAATTTCTAGGCATAGTCTTAGAATGAGGGGAAGAAGGGGCTGGCCCCTTCCCCAGTGGGTGTCCAGCTTCCTGGGCCTGTGGATGTTTTGTCAGTCTCCCTTGTCTTGCATGTGATGGGGTTAGGGTTAGGGTTATGATACTGAGAATAAAGGAAGGTGGGGTACGTTTATAGATCCTGGCTTGGTTTCCTGACTTGACTGAACTGTTTTTGTTGTTTTAAATTAAAAGGCTAAAAAACCAAATACAGAACCACAGTAATGGCCCTTGTTCCCACTTGTAGAAATATTAAGAAATCATTTTTCTCTGTGACTTTGTCTTTGTTTAATCTTTATATGAGAACAAGAAATCCATTAGCCTTCCACATTAACTACTAGTTACATAAATCTTTTTGCATTACTCTTACTAAAGACCTAAAGGGAGAGACCTAAACATCTCAGGAAGGACTCCTCCATGGAACTGATTAAGATAATGATCAGAATAAGAAGAACATCATTTGAACAATTCAATCAAGAGGACTAACTCTTAAATTCACCTTTCACCAAGCTGAAAAGTGAATCCTTAGAAATAGTGGTTAAAGAAAGATCAAATGGTTTTTTAGCAAAATAGATGTGCTAGTGTGTAGCAAAAAGTTGTTGTCATTGCTCTGTTAAATCAAAACTGTTTCCTAAATTTTGAACTCTTTAATATTGATTGTGGAAATTTGTCTTTGTTCTTAAACTGTTGCCAGGAAATGACTGGGTAGAGTGATTTTCAAAGGCAGGATAGATTACTATTCCTTTGGAATTCTCTAACTAAAGAGAGGCTTACAATGAGATAATTAATAAATTTGTCTCTAATAAGCTTGTGCCAAAAAATCAGAGCCCTAAATTTTTCTTCCACCCAGGAAAGCCCACTACATCTTAAGGGAGTCCATTCTATTGTGGACAACTTTAACCATTAGGACTGAGTGGAAATGCAATAGAAAGTAAAGAAGAAGAAACAACAAGGTCTGGGTCAAAAGCAAACTCTTTTGTAACTTGACCTCAACTTACCTTTTAGTCTTATTATACACTATTCCCCTTCATGAATGTTATCTTTTAGCCCAACTGATCTTTTTACTATTCTTCATAACATAACATAACATAAGATGCTACATGTTTTATGTGTCTTCCACATCTGGAATGAACCTATTACTTCTTAGAACATCATACTTAAAGATTCAACTCAAGTAACACTAGCTGCATGAATCCTTTCATGATATTCCCAGTCCACCAGAAACTAGTACTATATTGTCTCACTTCACTACATTGTAAGCTCTTTGAGGATAATAATTATTTTGGTTCTTTCTTTGTAGCATCAATCAAGTTAATGAACATTTTTTAAGTGTTTACCATGTGCCAGACACAGTGCAAAGTTTTGGAAATACAAATATAAGTAAAAAGAAAAATAATCACCACCACAAAGAACTTGCATTCTAATGGCAAAACACATTAGGACTTAACAAAACAGAAAAAATAACTGAAAAGGGATAAGGGAGAGGGGAAGAAGGTAACTATGCAGAGGTATGATAGAAAAAGAAGTCTGGAGACCCAATAGCACAGTCCAGAGAGGAATGAAAGAATAAATATAGCCAGCTTGGGCATTTTGTTAAAATGGTGTTTCTAGGAATAACTGGCCAATCAGGGGAAAGTGCCTTAGAGGAGAAGGTATTTTTTCAGAATGAGAATGCTAGCACAATACTTAGCACATAGAAAATTATTTTCAAATGCTTGTTGATTCAATAATTATTGATTCAATAATATTAAGCACCATGTTGGTGAACCTATGGCACAACAGAGGGGACTGCTCTCCTCCCCTCTGTCCAGCAGTCCAAAAGGAACACTTCCTCCCTCCTCTGTCTGGAGTAATGTGGGGGCTCACATGCAGCATGAGGGTTGCAGTTTGGGCACTCGGTCTCTAAGAGGTTTGCCATCATTGATATAGCATATAAGCTATCCATCTCTATCTTCTCCTTCATACATAGGACCAATCTACCTCATACTTATATATGATTTAACATGGTGGATTTTCCCACCTAGTTATATATCAATTAATAAGCATTTTATTTTGATGGAGGTAGGGGCAGGGGAGGGTACTTACCCTGTTCCAGGCACTCTATAAAGAGGTAGGGAAGCAAATAAGAAAAGTAAAACTCTCCCTGACCTTCCTTATAAAGTTTGTGTTCTACATATCATTAACATATGTTTATATTTATATCATGCTATTTACCAAAATGCTAAAAAACATACTTAAACCTACTATATTCTTTTCACTACTTTTTAACTCACTTGTAATTTTGATTCCTTTGAGGTCATGATGATTAATACAGCTTTAAACAACATTTAATTCTTACAAGATTGCTTTCAACTCTGAGGCTACCTTACATCTAGAAAGCTGGCAAAGATGACATAACAGAAACAATCAATGCTGAAGGGGCAATGAGAACACAAAATGATACATTGATAATGGAACTATTATTTAGCTAAAAAATTTGGAAAATGATTGAGAATTGTGACTTTATTGATGTTGACCCCTATACTGGGCATATAATCTAACAGAATCATAGTCAGAAAGAAAAGCCCCAAATATGTCAAAATAGCCATAGCATTACTTTTTGTGACAGAAAAGAATTGGAAACAAAATAGATATTCATTAGTTAGAAAATAGATTTCAAAAATGGATATATTGGGGACAACTAAGTGACTCAGTGAATTGAGAGCCTGGTAGAGATACAGGAAGTCCTGAGTTCAAATGTGACCTCAGACACTTCCTAATTCTGTGACCTTAGGCAAGTCACTTAACCCCATTGCCAACCCATACAGCCCTTGTGCCTTGCAAATGATACATATTGATTCTAAGATGGAAAGTAAGGGCTTTGTAAAAAACAAACAAACTGACGTATGAATGCATTGGAATGTCATTAAGAACTGATGAATATGAGGAAATTCAGAGAAACATAGGAAGACTTCCATGAACTGGCACAGAGTGATAGACCAACAATATACACAGTGACATTAATAATATAAATGAAAAGGATGCCAAAAGGAAGGTTAAATTCTGAGTAATTATGACGAACTCTGATCCAGGAGAACAACAGATCAGGAAATATATCTATCTCCCTTTAGGGAGTGTGTTGGTAAATGTTTAACAATTGGCTGGGGTAGTGATGGTGATGATTGTTGGGGTAGAATATACATTTGCCATACTTCTAAGTTTTATCTGCATCATTAACATTTTCCTATCACCTTCTTACATCTTCATTTTCAAAATACAAATGCTCACAATGAAAATTTAACCATCCTCTTTCACAAATCTATATTGGTTCCAGCTCAGCCCTGCTCCTTCCTCTCAGCCACTGGGAGAGGATGTGGCATACATTTTAAGACAGAAAGACTGGTTCTTTTTGCTTAACTATTTTCTTAGTTACAGATGATGATTTAATCCTCAGAGTAAGGCATCTTATCCAGAAACAAGTGGGGTACAAAAATGAAAAGCATCAAAAAGCCTTTTCTTAGAAGATGCATATTTGTAGTACCTATCAGGTTAGTACTAAAAGTACTTATTCAATTCTTGTCCATGCTCTCATTAAAATCCTCCATCAGGGATTTTACCAAGGTGCAATAGGCCTTTTAATGTTCCCCCTTTTAGCAATGAAGCACTCAGGCTGTCTTTGTGTTCTCCTTTGCTTCACCCCCCATATTAGTTCACCTCTTCTGCTCATATATTTCCTGGAGGATGCTATTTACATAATTTCCTACATGCAAGTTAGGAATATGTTGGAGCCTATAACTTTCTGTGGCTTTTTGGTTCACCCCAATTATCTTAATATGAGTAGACTGTATCTTGTTTTAGAAGAGCATTTAAAACACTTGAATTGTTTGTTCTATCCAGTCAAATATTTGTTTTCTAATCATCAAATGATAATAGGCAAATTAATTGCTGAATCAGAAATGATTTTTGCGTTGTCATCACCCTGACTGCTCTCTTTTGGATGTACTGGGATCCCAACAACTAACTGCACAGCCCAGACTGCAGTGTCTCTTTCTAGGGGATTCAGTCCCAAGAGAATATGAATGGGGGTGGGGTGTGATGTGGCTTTGGAGCAATCAGAGGTCTAGAATTCTATGAATGGTTAATTTTAGAAGTTCAGGATATAGCCTCCAGGTTATTATTTGTGAATTGATGGTGGGAAAACTGGTTTGGAAACAATTTGCATAATGTGGAGGGTAGAGGTCTTTCTGTAGATGGTGGAGTTGGTCTTCTAGTCCTTTATCTCTTCTGCTCCCTCTTTTCTCTGCTAGATAGGGCCAGAGCTGGATCTCTCCCAGGCCTTTCTTATCTTCTTGATAGAGGAACTCATGTTTAAGCTAATGCCTATGATTCACATTCAACAAATATGTAATTTAAGAGGGAAAACTGAATGCTTCAGGTATGTTAAAGCTCCTTGTCTTTCCTATTGGTTGTTAGCTGTGGGGGTTATGTTTATATTAGAGTTGGCTAAGTTCAGAAAACCATTTAAACATTTAACCATCTAATTAATATAAAGCCTCCTACACTGCATTTCTATTGAAGTTTTCTTAAAATTCATGTATGCTCCCTGGAATGCTACATTTCTTTTTAAGCTAAATATCAATTAAACTAGTGGGTGTTAGATGGTTTGATTTTTTTTTCCTGGAGTCACCACATTCTTCTCTCTTTTTCTTTGAATATTTAGTTTGCTACACTATGTTATAGTAACCCACTTTTTAGTTTAGGAGCAATATAATGGCCCTGGAATCCAAGTGGTCCTTTCCTCTGCTATTTTATGGGCTTTTCAGACAAAAAGTTAGTACAATCACAATAACTCAGTTTCTGGTTTGGAAATTTTCTAACATTCTAACATTCAGACACCAATTTAAATTGATGTTCATCTCTATATTTCTAAGGCTATAAATTGCAGCAAAGATGGGAATTTCCTCCCCAGAGTTCCTTTTACCAATCAAATCATAAATCTAATCCTAATCCGCAATTCCCTTAGAGAAATGGTTCTCAACATCCTCTTACATTCTTAGGATTTTTAAGGGACTCTGCCCCAACAGTTTTTGTTTATATGGGTTACATGGATCAATATTTACTATATTAGAAAGGACCAAACATTCATTTCAAATAAATCAAAAAGCTTTATATTTTTGGTGGGATTATAATTAAGACTACCATTTATAGACCTACTAATAAAAATGGTATGAGTAAAAAAAGTTCTTTCCAATTCACTGAAAATACCACCTCTAATAGAGGTGGATAGTCAAACAAAGTGAAAACATTATTTTAAATAGGAAATTTTAACTGAAGGCAGTTTGTTGCTATGGAAAAGGCAATGAATTTGAAGAAAAAGAACCTTGGATTTGAAGTCTGAGGATTGTGGATTTGAATCTTGGCTCTGTCATTTATCAATTGTACAACCTTAAGCAAATCTCTTAACCTGTTTGAAGCTTACTTATTTGAAAAAAGAAGAGATTGAACCAGATGATCTTCAAAGTCCCTTTCAGCTCTAAATCCTATGATAACCCCTAAGTGACAAATTATAAATCCAACTTTTAACTTGTGTAGGATCATCATTAATGACCTCAAGTCCAAGATAAAAATGTTCTTTGTGTGGCTCTAATATAGAACCTTTTCCTCCATTCTTTAATTTGAGACATTAGAAATAAAATTAACATTATTTGTGATCCACACTGTGAATTTATACAGACATTTAAAGCTCTAAGTATTGTTTTTAATTCTCTTTCATCTTATTTTCTGTTGTCTCATATACATTTGATAACATTTTTCTGATATATGAATAATTACATAAATTAATATAGTTCTAAGAACTCTTCAGTGGACATTCACTAAACATAGGTTGGTGATAACAACATGGGGAAATTGGTGAAAAGTAGGGAACTTTGGTTGAATATATCAGGTTCTATTCTCTAATGTAAAACATTAATTTAAATTAAAAATTTTAAAGTCGAAGTTACCCCAAATGAAATTTCTGAATTTTCTCCTCCCCAGGAATTCATACCATTGTCATACTATCCTATTTCAAAGAAATTGTGTCTATTTATAGCAAAAATATTTCCAGGCATTGTAGGGGACCTAGAAAGAGAAAATAATTATTTTTTTCTTTAAAAATTATTACTTTGGAAAGATTAACCACTGATAGTAAAAGTAGATTACTATGATAATAATAAATTATAATTCTGGCTAAAAGTTTAGGATATTTATTCAGGAAAAAGCTACAAAAATGTAAATAACCATCATTTGTTTGAAAGCAGCTAAGACCTAACTTTGCCCAGACCCCAGAGCTGTATATTACTTGAGGAGGTCTATCTAACCAGTTTAAAAAAAAGGGAACCTGATTGTACCTAGAGCCTGCTATTCTGACCAGATGTTACTACTTTCCAGGCTCCCCAGCCTCTGGCTAACAACTTATGTGACAACTTCTGAAGACTATGCCTTCCATGAGGTCCCCTCCCTGTTGAAATGTATTTAAACCCTACCCCATTCCCCAACCCTCTCTTGGGCACTTCTACATCCCTGAACTGTACAAATCCCTTGCCTCAATTAAAGACCCTTAATATTGCTACTTACGTTGTCTTCTTTATTCCAAATTGGCAATTTAAATATAGGTAGTTACCTTCAATCAGCTTATATAAGGCTCTGTCATGGAAGCTTACTAATTGTCAGTGAAAAGTGGTTTCATCTGACAAATGAGGGCAGTTAAACAGCATGATGGAATTCAGGTGATGATTCATCTTAATCTGATGATTCATCAGGATAGTTGATCTTCCATATCCCATAGGCATTGGGTAAAGAGGACTATGTCACTGACTAGCAGCTGGGTGAAGTCTGGTATTTTAAAAAATAAATGAATATTATCTTTTTATGTACCAAAATGTTTGTTGCAGTTCTTTTTGATGAAAATCTTTTCATGTATTACACACACCATCATTTTGGTAGGTGACATTTAAATTGTTCTTAGTGGTTGGCAAAATGCTTTCTATATATTTTCTTATTTGAACTTCCCAAGTGTCCTGAGAAGTATTATTAACCTTATTTTACAGCTGAAGAAAATGAAATTCAGAATGGTTTGGTGATTTCCCATGGTCATGTAGCTGGTTCTAGAGGCAGGTTTGGAATCTCAATCTTTCCTGACTTTGGTTCCATTTTCCCCCACTCCAGACCAACCTGCTCCTTAGTAAATGCAATGGAATTAAACTTTTGAAAAAGTATAGGAAAATCAGCTTAGCTTGATGTAATCTTTCTGAAATTCTGAACCAGCCAAAATGACCGCCTTTCTGTTTTTTCAAAGTATGTTTTCTGGATTCAATCCTCTAATATTATACGATAAACTTTGGAAGGACAAATTGTCATATATCTTTGTATCTTCCCCAGGGCCTCGTATATTGCCATGTACAAAATAAATGCTTAATGAAGGTTCTTGGTTTAAATAAAAAATATGGAACTAAGCAAAACAACAACAACCTTTCACCATGAAGAAGTAACTGTTTAATACTAAACAGCGGACTTCCGGTTAAGATGGCGGCTTAGAGAAAGCTGAAGTTCAGATCTCCGGAAAACCCTTCCCGACCGATCTCAAACTAGAAGCTCCTAAGGCGCCGAAATTCAAAACGATCAACAGCACAGACCCTGGGAACCCTCCTCCTGGACCTGGACCCGGTTCAAAAGGTACGGCTCCCCTTAAAAGCCAGAACCCGAGATCCCTCGGACCTCAGGGGTAGGAGCGCAGAGTCCAAGGCTCCCGGAAGCGGCAGCCGCGCCGGGCTCAGAGAGCAGGGTCTGAGGAACAACAACCCACAGGGTCTTCTACCCAAGTCCCAGTCCGGGTGAAAGTTACTGCCTGGGGCTTCCGCTGCAAAGAGCCGGTTGGTCAAAGAGCCCATCGGTCCGGGTGAAAGTTACTGCCTGGGGCCTCCGCTGCAGAGAGCTGGTCAAAACAACAGCAACCCTCAGGGCGGGCAAGACAGCCTCACGGGCTGGATCCTGCTATCCAAGTCTCAGTGAAAGTCTGTGCTCTCGGAGCTTGGGGAAGCGGCAGCCCATCCCCCCGCAGGCCGACGAAACAGCCTCACGGCCAGGGATTCTGAAGGCAACTTCCGGAAATCGAGCCAGGGGGAGAGTGTGGCCTCGTGGTCCGACCCTTCCATTCCAGTTCCAGTGAGGCATATTCAGTTTAACCCAGGGAACGCTCATAGAACCAACATCTGCCCAGGACTAAAGCCTCTGATCACCAGACAAAGACAAGAAAAGCCAATCCTCCACGTTCAGAGATGACAAATTCCACAGAAGCACAGAAGCCCCAAAATACCAAGAAAAATAAGAAGAAAGGGGCGACTCTGGACACATTCTATGGAGCCAAAATACAAAATACAGAGCAGATAGAAGAAGATATACAAGAAAATTCTCCAAAATCTTCCAAAGGAAATAGAAACTCTCCACAAACCCATGAAGAATTTGAATCAGAAAGGACCAAAAAGATGGAAGCCCTCTGGGAGGAAAAGTGGGAAATGATGCAAAAGAAATTCACGCATCTACAAAACCAGTTTGACCAAACTGTAAAAGAAAACCAGGCTTTAAAGCAAGAACTAATAAAGCAAAGCCAAAACACCAAGAAATTAGAAGAGAACATAAAATATCTCACCGACAAGGTGATAGATCTGGAAAACAGGGGGAGAAGAGAAAATTTAAGAATAATTGGACTCCCAGAAAAGCCAGAAATAAACACCAAACTGGACATGGTGATACAAGATATAATCAAAGAAAATTGCCCAGAGATTCTAGAACAAGGGGGCAATACATCCACTGACAGAGCTCACAGAACACCTTCTACACTAAACCCCCAAAAGACAACTCCCAGGAATGTAATTGCCAAATTCCAAAGCTATCAAACAAAAGAAAAAATCCTACAGGAAGCCAGAAAAAGACAATTTAGATATAAAGGAATGCCAATCAGGGTCACACAAGACCTTGCAAGTTCTACGCTGAATGATCGTAAGGCATGGAACATGATCTTCAGAAAGGCAAGAGAGCTGGGTCTCCAACCAAGAATCAGCTACCCAGCAAAACTGACTATATACTTCCAAGGGAAAGTATGGGCATTCAACAAAATAGAAGACTTCCAACTTTTTGCAAAGAAAAGACCAGAGCTCTGTGGAAAGTTTGATACCGAAAATCAAAGAGCAAGGAATACCTGAAAAGGTAAATATTAAGGAAAGGGGAAAAATGTTATCTTCTTTTACTCAAACTCTCTTCTATAAGGACTACATTTATATCAACCTATGTATACTAATATGTGGGGAAAATGTAATGTATAAATAGGGGGTAAAGAAAGACCAAATAGAATAATGGTTCTCACACAAAGATTCACAGGGGAAGGGGAGGGGAAGAAAACTCCTAAAAGAAGGAGAGGAAGAGAGGGGGGGGGGGGTTTACTTAAACCTCAATCTCAGGGAAATCAACTCTGAGAGGGAAAAACATCCAGATCCATTGGGATCTTGAATTCTATCTTACCCAACAAGGGTAAGGAGAAGGGAAAACCAAGGGGGGGAGGGGGAGAGGGAGAACAAAAAGGGAGGGAAAGAGAGGGGGGAGGGGGAGGGAACAAAAAGGGAGGGACTAAAAAGGGAAACATCAAGGGAGGGGACAAGGGGGACTGATTCAAAGTAAATCACTGGACTAAAAGGTAGAGCCGAAGAAGAAAAGGTTAGAATTAGGGAAGGCAATCAAAATGCCAGGGAGTCCACAAATGACAATCATAACTTTGAACGTGAATGGGATGAACTCACCCATAAAACGTAGACGATTAGCTGAATGGATTAGAATCCAAAACCCTACCATATGTTGTCTTCAAGAAACACACATGAGGCGGGTTGACACCCACAAGGTCAGAATTAAAGAATGGAGTAAGACCTTCTGGGCCTCAACTGATAGAAAGAAGGCAGGAGTGGTAATCATGATATCTGATAAAGCCAATGCAAAAATAGACCTGATCAAAAGGGATAGGGAAGGTAATTATATTTTGTTAAAAGGGACTCTAGACAATGAGGAAATATCATTAATCAACATGTATGCACCAAATAATATAGCACCCAAATTTCTAATGGAGAAACTAGGAGAATTGAAGGAAGAAATAGACAATAAAACCATACTAGTGGGAGACTTAAACCAACCATTATCAAATTTAGATAAATCAAATCAAAAAATAAATAAGAAAGAGGTAAAAGAAGTGAATGAAATCTTAGAAAAATTAGAATTAATAGACATATGGAGAAAAATAAATAGGGATAAAAAGGAATACACCTTCTTCTCAGCACCACATGGCACATTCACAAAAATTGACCATACATTAGGTCACAGAAACATAGCACACAAATGCAAAAAAGCAGAAATAATGAATGCAGCCTTCTCATATCACAAGGCAATAAAAATAATGATTAGTAATGGTACATGGAAAACCAAATCTAAAACCAATTGGAAATTAAACAATATGATACTCCAAAACCGTTTAGCTAAAGAAGAAATCATAGAAACAATTAATAATTTCATCAAGGAAAATGACAATGGCGAAACATCCTTTCAAACCTTTTGGGATGCAGCCAAAGCGGTAATCAGAGGCAAATTCATATCCCTGAAAGCTCATATTAACAAACAAGGGAGAGCAGAGATCAATCAATTGGAAATGCAATTGAAAAAACTCGAAAGCGATCAAATTAAAAACCTCCAGCAGAAAACCAAATTAGAAATCCTAAAAATTAAGGGAGAAATTAATAAAATCGAAAGTGATAGAACTATCGATTTAATAAATAAGACAAGAAGCTGGTACTTTGAAAAAACAAACAAAATAGACAAAGTACTGGTCAATCTAATTAAAAAAAGGAAGGAAGAAAAGCAAATTCACAGCATTAAAGATGAAAAGGGGGACAGCACCTCCAATGAGGAGGAAATTAAGGCAATCATTAGAAATTACTTTGCCCAATTATATGGCAATAAATACACCAATTTAGGAGAAATGGATGAATATATACAAAAATACAAACTGCCTAGACTAACAGAAGAGGAAATAGAATTCTTAAATAATCCCATATCAGAAATTGAAATCCATCAAGCCATCAAAGAACTTCCTAAGAAAAAATCCCCAGGGCCTGATGGATTCACCTGTGAATTCTATCAAACATTCAGAGAACAATTAACCCCAATACTATACAAACTATTTGACATAATAAGCAAAGAGGGAGTTCTACCAAACTCCTTTTACGACACAAACATGGTACTGATTCCAAAACCAGGCAGGTCAAAAACAGAGAAAGAAAACTATAGACCAATCTCCCTAATGAATATAGATGCAAAAATTTTAAATAGGATACTAGCAAAAAGACTCCAGCAAGTGATCAGAAGGATCATTCACCATGATCAAGTAGGATTCATACCAGGGATGCAGGGCTGGTTCAACATTAGGAAAACCATCCACATAATTGACCACATCAACAAGCAAACTAGCAAGAACCACATGATTATCTCAATAGATGCAGAAAAAGCCTTTGATAAAATACAACACCCTTCCTATTAAAAACACTAGAAAGCATAGGAATAGAAGGGTCATTCCTAAAAATAATAAACAGTATATATCTAAAACCAACAGCTAATATCATCTGCAATGGGGATAAACTAGATGCATTCCCAATAAGATCAGGAGTGAAACAAGGATGCCCATTATCACCTCTACTATTTGACATTGTACTAGAAACACTAGCAGTAGCAATTAGAGAAGATAAAGAAATTGAAGGCATCAGAATAGGCAAGGAGGAGACCAAGTTATCACTCTTTGCGGATGACATGATGGTCTACTTAAAGAATCCTAGAGATTCAACCAAAAAGCTAATTGAAATAATCAACAACTTTAGCAAAGTTGCAGGATACAAAATAAACCCACATAAATCATCAGCTTTTCTATATATCTCCAACACAGCTCAGCAGCAAGAACTAGAAAGAGAAATCCCATTCAAAATCACCTTAGACAAAATAAAATACCTAGGAATCTATCTCCCAAGACAACACAGGAACTATATGAACACAACTACAAAACACTCGCCACACAACTAAAACTAGACTTGAACAATTGGAAAAACATTAACTGCTCATGGATAGGACGAGCCAATATAATAAAAATGACCATCCTACCCAAACTTATTTATCTATTTAGTGCCATACCCATTGAACTACCAAAATACTTCTTCACTGATTTAGAAAAAACCATAACAAAGTTCATTTGGAAGAACAAAAGATCAAGGATATCCAGGGAAATAATGAAAAAAAACACATATGATGGGGGCCTTGCAGTCCCAGACCTCAAACTATATTACAAAGCAGCAGTCATCAAAACAATTTGGTACTGGCTAAGAAACAGAAAGGAAGATCAGTGGAATAGACTGGGGGAAAACGACCTCAGCAAGACAGTATACGATAAACCCAAAGATCCCAGCTTTTGGGACAAAAATCCACTATTCGATAAAAACTGCTGGGAAAATTGGAAGACAGTGTGGGAGAGACTAGGAATAGATCAACACCTCACACCCTACACCAAGATAAATTCAAAATGGGTGAGTGACTTAAACATAAAGAAGGAAACCATAAGTAAATTGGGTAAACACAGAATAGTATACATGTCAGACCTTTGGGAGGGGAAAGGCTTTAAAACCAAGCAAGATATAGAAAGAATCACAAAATGTAAAATAAATAATTTTGACTACATCAAACTAAAAAGCTTTTGTACAAACAAAACCAATATAACTAAAATCAGAAGGGAAACAACAAATTGGGAAAAAATCTTCATAGAAACCTCTGACAAAGGTTTAATTACTCATATTTATAATGAGCTAAATCAATTGTACAAAAAATCAAGCCATTCTCCAATTGATAAATGGGCAAGGGAAATGGATAGGCAGTTCTCAGATAAAGAAATCAAAACTATTAACAAGCACATGAAGAAGTGTTCTACATCTCTTATAATCAGAGAGATGCAAATCAAAACAACTCTGAGGTATCACCTCACACCTAGCAGATTGGCTAACATAACAGCAAAGGAAAGTAATGAATGCTGGAGGGGATGTGGCAAAGTAGGGACATTAATTCATTGCTGGTGGAGTTGTGAACTGATCCAACCATTCTGGAGGGCAATTTGGAACTATGCCCAAAGGGCGACAAAAGAATATCTACCCTTTGACCCAGCCATAGCACTGCTGGGTCTGTATCCCAAAGAGATAATGGACACAAAGACTTGTACAAAAATATTCATAGCTGCGCTCTTTGTGGTGGCCCAAAACTGGAAAACGAGGGGATGCCCATCAATTGGGGAATGGCTGAACAAACTGTGGTATATGTTGGTGATGGAATACTATTGTGCTCAAAGGAATAATAAAGTGGAGAAGTTCCATGGAGACTGGAACAACCTCCAGGAAGTGATGCAGAGCGAGAGGAGCAGAACCAGGAGAACATTGTACACAGAGACTAATACACTGTGGTATAATCGAACGTAATGGACTTCTCCATTAGGGGCGGTGTAATGTCCCTGAACAACTTTCAGGGATCCAGGAGAAAAAAAACACCATTCATAAGCAAAGGATAAACTATGGGAGTGGAAACACCGAGAAAAAGCAACTGCCTGAATACAGAGGTTGAGGGGACATGACAGAGGATAGACTTTAAATGAACACTCTAATGCAAATACTATCAACAAAGCAATGGGTTCAAATCAAGAAAACATCTAATGCCCAGTGGACTTACGCGTCGACTATGGGGGGTGGGGGGGAGGAAAAGAAAATGATCTATGTCTTTAACGAATAATGCTTGGAAATGATCAAATAAAATATATTTAAAAAAAA
Source organism: Monodelphis domestica (assembly GCF_027887165.1). Taxonomy (NCBI): domain Eukaryota; kingdom Metazoa; phylum Chordata; class Mammalia; order Didelphimorphia; family Didelphidae; genus Monodelphis; species Monodelphis domestica. The sequence goes on along the minus strand of NC_077231.1, from coordinate 229,404,872 downwards.
AAGAAATTAAAAAAAATACTAAACAGCAACTCAAAAGATGTTACTGTTATTTTCAGTTGTATCTAACTCTTTGTGACCCCATTTAGAGCTTCTTGGAAAATATCCTGGAGGATTTGCTTTTTACTTCTCCGGCTCATTTTACAGAGGAAGAAACTGAAGCAAACAGGGTTAAATGACTTTCCCAGGATCACACAGCTAGAAAGTATCTGAGGCCACATTTGAACTCAGGAAGTAGAGTCTTGCTGACTCCAGTCCCAGCAATCTATCCACTACTGCACATAGTTGCCCCAATCAAAAATATAAAATTCAAATAATAGAAGGTAATGATAAAGTTTGGTTTGGTTGATGTTTATGTGGGTACGTAGATGGAGGTAAAAGTCATTTATCTATATTAAATGGTGTCAAGGCTTAGCAAGATAATTTTTTTCAAAGGCTTTATAAGTGTTGATTCTTTGGAAGAATAAATAAAGCTATTGAGAGAACCTAGACCAGGTTTTATATGAGCAGTTTTAAAAGAACAGAAAGCTGCCACTATCTCATGCAACATGATGCTAAAAAACAGACAAATGTATTTTGGCAAAAACAGTTTTAATTGAGACATTTTTTGGAGGTGGCTTTGTTTTTTTAAACTGAGACATGGCATTAGAGGGTTAATGAAACATAGTCACCCAACCTAAAGACTACAGAATGATTCTGTGACTTTTTCCCCAGTGAATTCAATTCTGAGAATTCTGAAGAGTTTCATAAAGTAAGTTTATTTTTGAAAATGCTCAACAACTTCTATCTGGATGGACTCTAACAAATCAAGTCTCTTTGGGTTTAGGCAGGATAAATCTGGGATGAGTATCATGTGGGCTAATGTTGCAAGTTCCAATGAAATAAAATCTTTGTGTTATAAAATAATCCTATCATCAAAGAGTCTAGGAAGTTTTTGTAAGTTCACCTGTTGTCTAAGCAGTTGAGTATGACTAAGCAAAGGGAAAAAGTATCTTTTCTGACTAGTTCTATTGCCTTTTGGTACTTTCTGTGACAGATTATTTCCAATTCAGGTACTTAGTTGACGATATTAAAACTATTGCTAGATAATTGCTGATCTCCCTTGAAGGAAGCAGGGTCAGTATCTGGAAATATATGTGAGTATACACACAGTGTCTTTCCAGACACTGACCCTGCTTCCTTCAAGGGAGATCAGCAATCTCACTTGAGATCCTCACAAGTATCAGTAATACACACATATGTACACATTTGCACATTATACGCACACGGACACAGGTATATATGTTATATGGCAAATTTTGTATGTATGCATGAGTATCACCTATACATCTGTGGATATATATGTGGATAGACACACAGAGAGATCAGTCTTACCATTTCCTGTCCCCGTGTATTTCTGGAGTGATGAAATCTAATAGACCAGAATGTTATTCAGAAAATGAAATGTTATTTATTACAGATGTAATTTAATAAATAAATTAGTTTATTTATAATTAGACTTTAAATTCTGTCATAACATTAAAGATACTTTTCATGTTGGTTATGTCAGGAATTTTGCTCCAAGTCAAACATTAAAGAGAGCTTGGAGAAAATTGTGGCCTGGCACCATGCTGGTAGATATGTCAGCTAATGATCATTATGATTATAGTGACTCTTTAAATTCTATATAACTCTTTAAATTTGAAAATTGCCTTCATCACCATAATCTTGGAGCAGGTAGTTTAAGTATTATTTCCCTCATTTTACAGAGGAGCAAACTGAGAGGAATAGTGAGGAAATGATCTGTGCATAATCACAAAATGTCAGTACTAACTTGCAACCCTCTGTCTTTTTATTCTATGGCCAGCACTCTTTTTCTATTGTATCAAGCTGAACAATTTACAGATGAGGGATAATTTGTAGGCATTGGAGTAAACTACTTCTTTTACCAAACACCTGAGCACAAATTCCTGAAATGGTAAAGGATGTAACTCTTTAGCTCCCATGAACAAATGTACTGATTAGGGACACAAATGGAAAGTTATAAGCCTGTGGTCCATTGTGTTTGTGATATAGACATTAGAGTAAATATTTTATTTTTTAATTTTTTATTTGAATTAATTTATTTAGTCAATTTAGAACATTATTCCTTGGTTAAAAGAATCACATAATTTCCCTCCCTCCCCTACCCCCACTCTTCCTGCAGCCAACACACAATTTCATTGGGTATTACATGTGTCCTTGATCAGAACCTATTTCCATGTTGTTGGTGTTTGTATTGGGATGTTCATTTAGCGTTTACCTCCCCAACCATAGCCCCCTCAACCCATATATTCAAGCAGTTGTTTTTCTTCTGTGTTTCTACTCCCACTGTGTTTCCTCTGAATGTGGATAGTGTTTTTTCTTGTAGATCCCTCCAAGTTGTTCAGGATCACTGCATTACCACTAATGGAGAAGTCCATTACATTCGATTGTACCACAGTGTGTCAGTCTCCAGAGTAAATATTTTAAATGAGGTTGACTAGTCAAAAGGCACAATATCAAGAGTGGAGAATAAAATGCTTTGCAAGTTGAGAAAACTACTTGAAAAGGCTGCCTTTGGTTTGATAATTAATTTTTCAGAAAGGCAGCCAAAGTATACTGACCAGGATTTTTGGTGGTCTTACATGCTTCTTTCTACTTTTATATATAAAAAATAAGGCAATGATGTGGTGTTTTTGCCAAGTTCCAGAATTGTTATAAGGCCAGTTTTCATTCATCAAAATATCATTATTCAACAAACATATTCCAAACACGAATGTGCATGGAACACTGTCCTGGTGTACACCATGATATACCCTGGGTAGTATTTCCGATGTTCCTGGCCCTGAGGAAAAGAGAATTAGTATGAATAATTATTTAGGGTGGGCATGTTACACCATCTACAAGTGATGCTATAGCTGACGGTATCTAGGATATGACATAATGATGCTCATTATGATGGTTCTGAGTTATTAAGAAAAAAGTAGATTATGTTTATAATTTAAGAAAGCTTGGAAGCAGATGACACATTTTAGATTTCTTTTACATTGTGAATTCCAATGCTGGACTCTTCCTTTAACAATGAAAATTTACTTAACTATAAAGCTAGGTGTTCCAGATAACCGATCATCTACTCTGATGTTGATGTGAAGGCCACTGAGTTGAATTCTGATTCCAGAATATATCTTGAAATTTATTTCCTTGGAAAAAAAACTTGTATTAGCTTTCCCCCTAAATTTTCTTATTTTACAAAAAAACCCCAAACCCCAACCCCTAAAAACACAAAGTAAACTTCTTTGTCATGGTAATGGGGCTTTATGCATGCTCAGATCATGTGAGATGGAGGTATCTTTAGGGGAGATGCCAGAGATCTGCTTCTGAGAAAAGGCATTCTGCATTTTCCTACCATTTAGGTGGGAATAGCTTCTTTCCTTTGCATATCTGGAATAGGTTCTATCTTTAAAACTAATGAACTGAATCTCTCTTTCTCTCTGTCTCTCTCTGTCTCTCTGTCTCTCTGTCTCCCTGTCTCCCTGTCTGTCTCTCTGTGTCTGTCTGTCTTCCCCTGCTTCCCCCACCCCCAGAGTGGGAGTGAAGGTTCTATTCACTCACAGAATTGAATGTCTAATTTGTATATCTTATCATATTAAGTAATGTGAGAGATACAAAAGAAATTTAAGACACTGTCCTTATTCTCCAGATGTGAAAAAAAGACAAATGGTAAAAGTTTAGGAAGTATAAATGATATTCCATTCTATTCTTGCTCCTTTCCCCAAAAGCTTTAGTTTTTTTAATTGTCTGGAAAATTAACATTTTTTAATATGATGAATAACATGCTTAACATAGAGATATTGTTAACTAGCCTCTACTTGCTATCTCCCCCCCCCCCAAAAGAACCCTTTGCAAACTACTACACAAAAGGAGAAGTCTCAGCAGAGGATTGTTGTTGAGAGGCCACTGCTCTAGGAATGAGAAATGACCTGGATTGGAGTCTTACATTCTACTATGTTTAGTTATATGAAAATGGGCAAGTCATCTAGTCTCTCTAATCCTCAGTTTCCATGTGTGTAAGATGGAGATAATTATAAGCTTCTTGAGATGATCAAATGAGATAGTGGTTATAAAGCATTATAGAATTTCAACATTTTTACTGTATCCTGAGAATAAGCAATTCAGAATGATGATTCTCAAATGAAAAAACAAGAAGCATTTCTACTTTGAAGGAACTGCTATTTTCACATGACAATAAAGAAAGTTTCTGTGTCATCTTTGCTTGTGAGCTTTTTTTGGTTGCCTTTGGATCTACTGGTTGGTGGACATTTTTCTCCCTATCCCTTACTAGACGCTAAAAGATTGATTGTGCAAAAAACTGTTGATATTGCTTGGAGTAGCATCCATTTATTCCTGTAGATTAGAAATAATGAATTTATTGCTCTCCTTGTTCAAAAGTCTCAGAGCAGAAAAGAGGATAAAATCTATTATTGATTTTAGAGTTGAAAAGAAATATAAATCTAAGGTCTCTTTAAAATCCACAATTGAGTTGGCACATTTCTTTATTGAAAGTTGAGAACTTAAATGTATCTGGATCCTAAATATTAAATCAATATTTCAATTCTCTTCACATATTTTCAAAATTTATGTAAGTGATGTTGAATGCAGACTAGATTTCTCCTCCATTTTGTCTCATGTAAGATACAATTATGTTGAATAAACTACTCAACAAATACCTCTAGATAATACTTTAATTTATAACTATTTCTCACCTGTTTTGGCATGGGAAAAAATAACTTCGATTTGGAAATAACAACACTAAATTAAGAAACAAAATTACAGTTTTATAGAGCAACAGAAATATCATTTGAAGAATGAGTTGTATATATTCACCTCCAGAGAATTAGAAATAAGCAAGATAAAAAAAGAAATAAGCAAGATAAATATATATGTACACACACACGCATATATATATATATGTATATATATATATATATACATGTAAGAAAGGAACTAGACTTAATCTGCCAGCAGAACAGAGAGAAGCAGATCTGGCAAGCTGGAGAATTCTGCAGGAACAGGGGAAGGGCAAGAAGGAGAGAGAATTCTGGGAAAGGAGAGGAAGTGAGCTGATCTGGACAGTTGGAAAGATTCTTCTCCTCTCTGAGAAGCTACGAGGAAGGTGGACTAGGCAGATCTCTGAACCAGTACTCATCTCCTCCTGTGAAAGCTTAACCCAATAATACCCCAAGAAGACTACCAAGTGAATAGGACTGAAGCTGTTCACTAGAAGAAAGATTTTTTCCAGATCTTCTAAAGTCCTGGACTGGTTACAGTTGCCAAGGCAGTTAGAGCCAGGATTTCTTCACTAACTGACCTCAGGGGGTCAGATCAACAAAGCCTGATCTGCCAGACTTTTGGGAGAAGGGGTTTGAGTTATTCTAGGGATCCCCTGCTCCCTCTTCCCTTCTGCCTCATTCCTAAACTCATCTGCCCTATTCCTTGCCTTGTTCCCTTAGAATAAAATAGTTTTAATCAGAACAAGTGACTGACTCCATCATATCTAGAGAGAGACTTGATTTTGGGGGAAGTGACATTCCTCTCCTCAGGGAGAAAGAAGCTATTTGTATCAAGCCTGTTTAATCAAGGTCTCTGAGGGAATGGGAGTTAAGGTGTTGAAAGGTAACCACATTGGGGTTTGTCAGAGAGAGCTGAGAGGGAAGACAATTCATCCTCTCTACTTGACTCTACTCCATCTTTACCTCACTCTGGTCCTGACCCAGCAAGGAGGGAAGACTCCATTCTTTCCCTGCACTCATATTGCAGTTATAATACAATAGTTATAATGTGGATAGTTAGGGGGAAAGACATTGAATATAGGGAGCCCAACTAAGAGATGAACCAGGTTCTGATTAATAGAAATAATGAATTTCCTAAAGCGATCACATTGTTTGAACTTGCCCTGCATATTTCTATTGGGCTAGAACAATGCTTTATATAATTATAACTTTGAAGAGTTTCAGTTCAAATATATGCAAATACTTTATAGAATTAATTATTGTCAGTAATCATGGTAGTATGTTAATGAAGACGTATGGAAGAGTTACAAAGGCAGAATATAAAAGATTTGGCAATTGGTTGGCTGGGGATGAAGATAAAGAGAGTAACAAAGAGATTGACAGAAATAGAGAATTTTGAAAAGCTGATTCAAAATCTCTCTCCCCCAACACCTAATGTAATGCTTTGTCTATAATGGATGCTTAATAGATGTTTGTTAAATTTTCACTTTTTTATTTTTCATTTTATTTATGATTTAAGATTTTTCTTGAAAATGGGAAATACTACTCAATCTAAGAGGAATTATACATAGGCTTTGAAGAGAAAAATAAGTGTAGTCTTCTGGAGAGCTCTACAGAGAATTAGCATTGGGAATGCATGCTCAAGGATCACAGGATTCTAGACTGTATGGCCTTAGGCTATATGGTTTCCAGATTTCAGAGCTCAGATACTTCTCTATAGAAATACTTGGAGAAACCAAGCTTAACCAAAAGGGCAAAATCAGTCAGAACAACCAGTTAGCAAAGTCACTTCAGGAAAAATTGAGAAAAAAAGGACTAAGTCAAAGTTGTGAAAAAAATTTATGGGGACTGGAGCTAGAGAAAGTTGCAAGAAAGTGGAGCTGACAATTCTCAGGGTAGTGAGAAAAATCAGTCATTTTTTTCCCAACCCATATTGGCACAAGAAGAACAAAAGGTTTAGGGACCCTGGGAATTGGATCTGTCCAAAAGTTTGCCATCTAGAAATTCCAGCATTTCCAGGGACCAAAAAAAGGACTAAATGTATGTACTGGTGCAGGAAAAAGGAGACCCAAACTTGTGTAGGATGTGGGAATGAGTGCCAATTGGTAGCTCTGTTGCTCACTACTTAGATCCAGTTCACACATCCATAGTGGGCTCAGGAGGGAATCTACACATAGGAGTAGCATTTGGCCATAGACCCTAGACTATGCAATGATAATGGAACAAGTTCCAAAGCAAGAAGTAGCTATGCGGCTCTAACCTGAAGAACAGAGAGAGATTCATTTTTAGCCTCTAGCTGAGTTTGGTACCTGAATAACCAGAGTAGCAATTCCAGATCAAAGGGAACCTTGCAATTCAATCACTCTGAACCTTTAGTTTTCCAGTTGACTGTTACTGACTGAGTCTAGAAGCAGTTTTCTGGAACTTCCAACTAGGAACACATTCACAGACATCTTTTTCAGACTCAAATCTGGATCAGGAACTTGTAGAGCTCAGACAAGACAGGCAATGAACAGAATTTGCCCCATATCACATACCACTTTGGTATCAATAAAAGCTTGAAGGTCTTCAGCCTCACTGTTTCTGAGACCCTAAAATAACATATTGCTTAATGCCTCAAGAAATCAATGATCCAGATCTGGAATTGTTACTCTGGTTATTTCGGTATCAAACTCAGCTAGAGGCTAAAAATGAAAAAACGAGAACTGCATAGAAACTTTGTAATACAAACACAGGAGATAAGAGAAACATAAAAGGAAAACATAAGTGAGCAATCATAAGAGAATAACTAAAGATAAATTATTTATCTTCTAATATGCAGAAATGATTCATGTATCCCTTTGGATCTTTAACATCATCCAAGGGTCATAGAGGGAGTCTAAACAGGCAGAAAGTGTTTTCTGTTTTGATGGGTTTTTTAACCCTTACCTTCCATCTTAGAATCAATTAGTTCTAAGGCTGAAGAGCAATAAGGGCTAGGCAATGGGGGTTAAGTGATTTGCCCAGGGTCACACAGCTAGGAAGTGTCTGAGGTCAAATTTGAATCCAGTACCTCCTGTCTCTGGATCTGACTCTCAATCCATTAAGCCACCCAGTTGCCCCTTGTTTTGATTATCTTAAAAGAAGAATGGAAAGGGAAGAAAAGAAGAATGCATTGGGGTGAGGAGAGAGATGAATGGGAGAAATTATCAGTCAGATTAAATAATATAATGTTTTACAATTCCTTTACTTCTTAAATTTTGGAACATTTGTTATTACCATGCAAATAGAGCAGGTGAAGTTTTATGATGGTGTGTTTCATGATGTATATGAAAACCTGCAAAGAGAGCATCAAATGCTGGAAATATTATTCTACTTAGAATATTTAGCAAACTGACATTTTTTATGATTATGCACTCATTGTCCTCAATATTTAGGTGCCTGTAGAAATTTGCTGCAAAACAGTTTTTACTTGGCAAATTGGAGGGAACTAGCATATGGAATTAATTAGCCAAAGATTTTTACCTCTTTAAGATCCCCTGATGATTTTGGAGATTGCTTTATAGCCAAAATAATCTTGCTGTTTCCTATAAGCTTATAAAGTACAGACAATATCTAATTTAACCAAATGGGTTGTGTTCTAAGAGACTGGAAGTCATGTTTAAAACCAGGAAGTCATAAGTCATTTTTAGTAGAAATAATGTTGTAAGTGGTGATTAAATTCTTAACCTAGATCACAGAAATCTACTTAATCCAGAATAGAGCTGAATTGTGGAACTTAATCACCATTTCTAAATATGTGTCTATGGAAAAACAAATTTTGGGTGCTAGTTTAGGGTGGCAAAAACATAATCTTTCTTAGTCACATCCCTAGCAATGGTGATTCTCATTTCCCATCTGAATTCCAAAATTCTAAGCCTCTAATGATGATATCTAGAGCAAGAACTCCAGCAAAACGAGGTGGTAAATGATAGGGATGGAGTTTCCATTAAGAGAAAATTAGTAGAGGTCTGAAGTGTTGTTCTAAATAGCTACAGAAAAGAATAATATTTCCCCTTCCCTCCTAACTTCCTTGTCTCCTGATGTATCTTCTTTCTGTAAACCCTGGAACTGGTGTAGAGGAGCTCTGGAAGGGAGAAGAATGAAAAGTAGCTCACCAGAATGCAATTGACTAGCAGGACAAAGTGTTAATGCATCTGTACTCATTTGTATGTAAAGTAGAGGTATACATGTCTGGCTGACTATGACTCTTGACATCCGACTCAGTTGCTTCTAAAATGCTTTAAGAAATTATCTTGTATTTTTTATTATGCCTTAAAACTTGTTTTTTTAAATGCAGTTGGTGCCAACATTTTTTCTAGAACTATGTCAAGAAACTGCAGTTATATTTCATAGTGTAATTTTGATGGGACATTTTCTTACTTTTGCAGGGCAGAAATGAGAATAACAGTTGCATTAAATCTGGCAATCATGTTTCCAAAAAAAAAAAGAAACAATTAACAACATTAGATGAGGGTGTTCTTAGCATAGTAACAGTCCTTTAAAAATCTAAAGAAAATTATTTAAAGTAGTAGAACCAGTCAGAAGGATAAAGTCTGCATCCTCTCTTTTACATAGGTAAAGCCTCATATTCTCTCTACACTACATCCCTTTCTTCCTTCTGCTAGCTGAGAAAAGAAAAGGAATAGAACTGTAATGATACTAAATCATGCTAATGCTCAAGAAGACTTTTGACAACAGCTGTAATAGTTCATTTCTAACTGAAGTTAGGAGAAGATGTAATGGCAGCAGTAAAGATGTGCAAGGAATCAATGAAGCACATTTTGGGAGCACAGGGAGTCACTACAATAATATTTTGGGAGCACAGGGAGTCACTACAATAAATTAATTAGGATTTCAAATGGGAACTATGCATAATATATACAAATGTATGTCATATATGTGCAAATTATAAACTTTGAATCCTATAGCATAAAAGACTTTAGGATATAACAAAGATAGTTCATAATGGCTCTTTTATTATCCTTCAGGACTTAATAAAAAGCATCTTTACTTCTGCAGGCACTTTTACTGCTTCAGAAGATGAAACCTCTATGGACACAACAGCTCCTCAGGAGCTATCCTTGGTCCTGTTTCAGTGAGGCCTGTTAGAAGAACTAAGCTGCTTGAATCTAGCTTTTGCCTGGTACCATAGTTACTGCTTTGAATCTTGCTAACTTTGGATTTTCTGCTACTGCATTCATTAAACCATCTTTGCACCAGAAGCAAATATTCAATATCATGTGTCTTCTGCCTCTTTCTTATATTTTTCCTTCACCTCCTTTTAATTAGTTTTTCTTCTATCATTCCTTAAACTGACTATTTGGAACTCACACACTTGTGTGTGCTTTTGTATTTTCCATTTTTTATTTTAGAACTATATGATATTTTTTTTCAAAACAACAATAAAGTTAAATGGCTTTTTTACTTCTACACAGTCCTTAATTAATCTTCCTCCCTATCCTTTATGGAGCAGGTATTCTGAATGGAAAAGTTTTGCCAAAAAACAGCATAGAAAGTTCTAAAATTTTTGTAATATATTTACCTAAAGAAGGTTATGCACATTGACAAAAACTCCTACAATTTAAAGAGTCAACCTATGTTTTACTAATTACTAGGGAAGGTGATTTTCTCTTCCCCTCCTTCATTCTTCTTCAAAGTTCTCAATCTTCCTCTTCTACTTTCACCTCTATATTATAATATTCTCCCTTCCCCCTCAATTTTCTTTTTCCCCACTCTCAGAGAATAATAGGAAGGACTAGGGGTGGGACATAAAGTATGATACAGTTAAGTTTATTTCTAAGCTATCCTAAACTTTTTAAAACCTCTTCTTTTTACAGTTTATCATAAACCTCATTTGAACACAATGACCTTGGTTAGAATTATCCTTTAAAATTCATCCCGTTTTAGTTAATTTTCAAAAGCATCCTTAGCATAAACTTGACTTTCTGGATTTGAGGCTAGTTTAGAATCATTATAGCTTTGTTCCTTTCCTTCTTTCTGCTAGCAAGAAGAAGAAAGTGTATTGAGGAGGAAAGAAAAGGTGCAGCCTTTAGACTTAATCTCTTATTTTCTCACTATAAGGAAAGACATAAAATCTCTCTCTTGTGAGACAGAAAACTTCTTGAGTAATTTCATAGTCATATAGGTGGCTTTCCCCCATGCAATAGTTCTGCCTTCTACTATTTTTTTTAATAAAAAGAAAACATTCCTGACCTATTCCTCTGGTATTTGACTTAAATCTACATATAGTTTTGATGTTAGTTAGCTGAGGTTGCCCCCTAGCAATTGCTTCAACTATAAAGTACTTTGCTTTTTATAGCACCCATCAGAAGCTATTTCCTTCAGAAGGTTGCAGTACATGGACCATTAAAAGCAGAGAATTAACAGCAAGTTAGATTTGTTTTGTGTTTTAAACATATTCATACATACATGCATGTATACATATATCATGCATGAGAGATATTTATCATATGTAATATAATTATAAATATTCTATATACTATGATTATGAATATTCTATACTGATATATACCACTGTAATTATATAGATTTAAAAGCAAATTTTACAAAGACAAGCTTTAGGAAAGTCACTTTAACTCAAACTCAAACTCCAGACCATAAATCCTGTGTGAAAAATTCTGTTTGACCTTTGCCAAAATGTCCCTTTTGTGTAGAATCACAGCAATTGTGCCATAGAATTAATTTTGATTAATATGTTCATATGTACCTGAGAAGAAAATCCAACATAGAAACAGATAATATTGTGGAACAAGTGCTGTATGTGAAGCCAGGAAGATTTGAGTTCAAATCCTGCCTCAGACTTTATCTAGGTAACCTTAGGTAGATCACTTATCCTCTCTGTCCCTCAATTTCCTCACCTATAAACTGAGGGAGTTAGACTCAATGACCTTTTCCTCCTCTTGATTGATGCTTTAATAATTACTCATACATCTATAAACTTAGGGGGGCACCAATATGATGAACATTTTAGAGCATAATGTTTATCTTGAATTTAATGGGTAGAGACCTAAAACGTTCTAAGTGTTTGTTAAATGTTAGGTCACTGAATCTTTCTGAAAAAGATGTACACAAAGAATTTTTAAACGACAATCCATCTGAAATTCTAACATTTTCTATTCTTTAAGCATAAGAAACTAAAGGAATTGGCTCTAAAATAAAGAGCTCTTGCTTTCCTATAAAACACACACTAATTACCTTTCTATCTATTACAAAGATCTTACTTTATTGATGCAGCAACTTCTTCTGGTCTTAGTAACTTAGATGGAGGGACAAGCTCCCATTTAAAGTGTAGATTCTAGGTGAATCCTCCACGGAGGACAGGAGATGCCTTATATTTGAGAGTGTAAGCATTGATTGCATCAATCATAGGGCATACCACCATGCTGTATTCTTTTTGGATGGCAAATAATAAGGGCTATAGTCACCTTTTTTCACCTCACAGTAGCTGTCTAGGAACACACGAACTTCTAGGAACATAAAAGAAAAGATCTAGTAGGTTCTAATAACATTCATCCTAGAAATTACAACTCTTTCAATTTAAAATATGCATAAGATACAATTAGAGTCACTAGGCATTCTTGAACACCTGCTGTATGTCCAGCATTATCAACAAGTGTGATATGTGCCAGATACTGTGTCAAGTACTGGGATATGAAGAAAGATAAAAAAACAGATCCTGCCCCCAAGGAGCTCTCAGTTTTGTAAGAGTTTAAGTATAAGACATAGCCTCTGTCTTTAATGTCTTCAATGCAATCATTATACAACAAAACAAATAACACACAGTTATATGTCATTAACACTAAGTGCAAAAATAGTACAGACAGGAAGCAGCTGGGTGGCTCAGTGAATTGAGAGCCAGGTCTATAGATGAGAGGTCCTAGGTTCAAATCTAGCCTTAGACACTTCCTAGCTGTGTGACCTGGGCAAGTCACTTAATGCTCATTGCCTAGCCTTACCATTCTTCTGCCTTGGAACCAATACATAGGATTGATTCTAAGTTGGAAGGTAAGGATTTAAAAAAAATAGTACAGACAATAAGTACCATAGTTTCAAAAAAGAAAGAAGTTACAGAAGGCTGGAATGGAGGAAGACAAAATAGGAATTGAGTTAGGTCTTGAAAGATAAACAAGATTTGAATTAACTAGATAATTAAAGAGTATTGCCTGAGAGTATCAAATACTATGCTATATACTTTAGGAAATAAGGAAGAAACTTGGTAGATCTTTGCTCTCAAAAAGCTCATAATTTAGCTATTATGGTATGACTGACACGTGAAAAATCATCAGAAAATGGAGATATTACAGAATAAAGTCTAAATTATGTGATATAATAATTCATAATATAAAAGGGAGAGATCACTACAGTTAAAGGAGGCTTCTTGGAGAATTGAATGACTGAACGAATGAAAAAAAATTTATCAAGTATTTTGTGCTAAGCATTATGCCAAACACTGGAGTAACAAACAGAAAAGCAAGGCCATTTCTGCTCTCAAGAAACTTGCACTGAGCTAGAATGGAAGATTTGAGCAGGGACTTAGAAGATGAATGGAATTGATTAGTTGGCCTATAGAATCCCAAGTTGGGTAAAGAACATAGAAGGAAAGCAAAGGCAACAAGGTAGGAATGAGTTTATCTTCTTTGAGGAAAATCATCAGAAAGTAGCCTGGCTAGAGTGGAGTTTGTATTAGGGAAGAGTGAGAGATAAAAAACTAGGGGCAAAAGTGGAAGGCTTTGAATTCCATTTCGAAGAGTTCAGGCTTTGTTCTGTAGGTAATGTGACATCCCTGAAAAAAAATAAGCTGAAAAATTGTTATGGTTAATGAAACCTCTACTGTCATTCTATCAACTGCTTTTATCTATCTATCTATCTATCTATCTATCTATCTATCTATCTATCTATCTATCTATATAACTCATAATAAATGTTAAATATTAATGAAACTACCAATTACAAACTAGATCCATTGTGGGAAGGTTAGTAAAAAATTCTTTCTGAATGGAATTATTGTAATTCAAAAAGCTAATGCATATGCATATAAAATTCTTTTAAGGAATTTAAACTGCCTTTCAATTCAGTTACAGAGGCAGCTCTGTGTCTGATTCCTCCAAAGTTCCCATGGTAACTTAGAATGCTGAATGTGATTATCCTTGAGAACCAAGTGGCCATAGCAACTGGATTACTGGAAATATGAAGGATTAGGTTAATTTGTAGCCATATCAATCGATCTAGCAATATTTATTAAATGCTTACTATATGAAGAACAAAGTGTTCTTCACTGCTAAGTGATAAGGACAAGACTGAAATGGAACACTTCCTTGCCTTCAAAGAACTTACCTTCTAATGGGAGAAACAACTCATCCATATATAATTATATATAGCGTATATTCAAAATGAATACAAAATAGTTTGGGGATGGGGTGCTCTTGAAGTTGGAAGGGAAGGGACTAGAAAAGGTTGCATGAAGAAGGTGGAACTTGAACAAGTCTTGAAGAAAATCAGGGATTCCAAGAGGTAGAAGAGAGGAGGGAGGGTTTTCCAATCAATCATCAAATGGGTAACAATCAGTGCAAATATGTACAGGTAGCAGATGGAATGTGGTGGGTGCAGAATAGGTAGCAGGCCAGTAAGGTTTCCTCCTAAGCCTTTGGCTAGGCAGCCATCCAAAATCTCACTTTTACTAAATCACAATAAAAGCTCACCATCTTGCTAAGGTGCTGGTCCAATTTAGCTGATGTTACTTTGAGTCAGACTATTCCCTTCTCCAAGCTCCACAAACCTGTCTAAGTCAAAAAGCAAGATTTCCATGATCCTAGGGTAGGGTAGGCTAGTCAGTTAAAGTGGGTCCTGGTTTGGGATCGTATTTCACAAAATCAGAGATTTAAAGTGAGAAAGGACCTTAGGGATTATCTTTGTTGTTAGTAAAGCGGAGAGAATGTTGAGCCTAGAGTAAGAAAGATCTACTTTCAAATCTGGTCTCAAATACTTACTAGATGTGTGACACTGTTCAAATCACTTAATCTGTCTGCCTCAGTTTCTTCAGCTGTAACATGGGGATAATAATGGCACCTGCTTCACAGGGTTGTTGTGAGGATCAAATGAGATAATATTTGTAAAGCACTTGCTTATAATTATAATAGCTAACACTTTTGTAGTGCTCATTATGTGCCAGGCACTATGTTGAATGCTTTGCAAATATCATCTCATTTGATGTGCCTGGTACCTAGTAGTTACTACATAAATCCTTATTCCTCTTCCCTCCCTAACTGTTTCATTTTATAGATGAGGAATTGAGGCCCAGTCAGACCTTTACCATCTCAATTTACACAAATTATTCAAAGCCCGCTGATTCCATAGTAAACTCTAGGCAGGGCCTAGAAAATATTCACATAATCTACCAATGATTCTAGCACTAATGTTGGTGTTGGCAACTTCTCTGTTCTTTGATTCCACATTAAGCTATTGATAAAATAGATCTCAGCATCATTTCAGAAACTCCTCAAAGTTGCTAAGCAACAAGCTGCCCCATCACCACATCAGCTTTAGAGGAGATTTTACAGGTCACTTGGTCCAACCTTTACTTGAACCAAAATTCTGCCCTTAACTCTCCTCACAAGGCTCCCCACTACCCCCCAAGAGAACCCACTGCTTCCAGAGACAAAATCAGAGTGGAGGGAGATCCAAAGAGATACCAGTGGCAATAATGTGATGCACTAGTTACTGCAACATATCCAATGACTCTTTTAGGGCAGGGAGTATGTCTCACACATTAACTTGGGGTCTCTAGTACTGAGCACAGTGGATTGCCCAGGGGTAAGCACTCAAATGTTTGTCAATAATTTATGGTAGTAGTTTTGGGGTTTTGTCTTTAAAAGATTGCCCTTCGGTAAAAATGAATAATGTGGAAATAGGTATCAAATGATAACATTTGTACAGCCCAATGGAATTGCTTGTCAGCTGGGCGGGAGGAGGAAAAAGGGGATAGAAAGAAAATGAATCATGGAAACATGGAAAAATTTTTTAAAAATAAAATAAAAGTTTTAAATAAATAAAAATAATTACACATTGAATTTATCATACAAAGAGATTTGTTATTCACATAGATTTGTAGTTTCACATATCTTCTTTTTCTGTTGTACTAAGGTGTTTGCTATGTTCCTATGTTCAATATGCTAAATTAAAAATTAACTTTAAAATAATTTATGATAGTAGTTGAGGTGTTTCCTCAATTGTTTATATTTAAAACATATTATAAAGAACATTATATCAACTATGTATTATGTAGAGCATAAATGATGTGCTTCCTCTCTTGTATTACTGTAGTTAACTAAAGAAGGTCCAACACACAGTCAGTATTCACATAGGCACTAACTATTCTAATCCGTCTAACATATACTTGTTTGGGAAATGTGGGGGAAAACACCTTTTATCTCATATCTATTTAATTATAGGGAGTCTCGTTGTCCATATTAAGTCTTCATCCAGGCCCATGTTGGTGAACTTATGGCATGTGTACCCAAGGGAGCTATTCTCTTCCCCTTCTTGGGAGGGGGCATTTCTCACATGACCTGTCCCTCTGCCCAGCAGCCCAATGGGAGCACTTCCTCCCTCCTCTGTCTGGGATAAAGAGGGGGGGGACCCTCACATGTGGTATGAAGGCTGCAGTTTGGGCACTTGGTCTCTAAAAGATTCACCACTTCTGATCTAGGCTAACTGTATTTATAGGCCAGCTCAATGGGCTGTGCATATCCTGTGTTAGTGATAATTCTTTGAAATATTTGTAAATCTTATTGTGGAAATTTAGTGATGCTCTGGGTCTTGATACAATCAGACAATGTTAGCCACAAATGAGCATCTAAAGAACTCCACCAAATACAGGGAATCCACTCTGTGCTGGACAACACAACAATGACAAACATTTTTCATGAGTGTATCTGTTTTATGACTCATTGGTGAGAACAGTAGAGAAACAATACAAGGAATATGTAGTTAGATGAAAGTCTAAATAGGTTTTCTTTTTTTTTCTTCCATTTTTTTGTCATACAAAACACACTTACATATTGGTTATTGCTTTAAGAGCACACTCATACATAAATGAAACCCCAAAATAAAACCAAAAACACACTGTTGTGAAAGACACCTTCAACAGTTCTTCTAGGGAGGTAGATAGCATTCCTCATCATAAGTCTTTCAGTATTGTCCCAGATCATTGCATTGCTGAGAATATCCAAGTTTTCACAGATAATTATCATCCAATATTGTTGTTATTTTGTACAATGTTCTCCCAGTTCTGCTTATTTTGCTCTGCAGCAGTTCCTGTACATCTTTCCAGCTTTTTTCTGAAATCTTGCTTATCATTTCTTATAGCACAATAGTATTCCATTACCAACATGTGCCATAATTTGTTCAGCCATTCCCCAGTTGATGGACATCTCTCAGTTTCCAATTCTCTGCCAGCACAAAAAGAGCTGCTATAAATATTTTTGTACAAGTAGGTCCCTTCCCCTTTATCTCTTTGGGATTCAGACCCAGTAATGGTTAATTAGGTTTTTCATGAAGAAGCAAATATAGAAGTCCTTGGAATTGGTTTCATTGTGCATACAAAGGTAACAATAAACACTTAGTGGTCCTGCCTTGTAAGGCATATGATGAGCATTAACCACCGTGAGGATCGTTGTACTTTGTGTACCTATATCTGTTATAAAGGATGAGAAGCTTCTATAGATGATTCAAGGCCCTCTGAATTAATCTCACTTAAGCTATAAAGCTTGATGTGACCTCAGTACTATGACGAGAAAGGAGAGAATGGTGAAAATAAGTTTGGAAATATGAGTCAAGTTCAAAAAGCAAAAGAAGAAAATGATACAAAAGCTCTGGACCACAATGTCTTTGGTCTAGTAACTGAAAAAAAAACAGTTTCCAAAGACCTTAAAGAATACTCAAGAAATATTTTACTCACTTTGCAACATTGTTTTATAGTCTTAGAAGGAATGGATATGGGGTTTGCCCCAGGGAAGAAGGGACTAGCATATGTAATACCCTGCTCCCTTCCAATTACTCTCACAAATTTTTGCCTCTTTCCCTACTTGATTCCAACTTTTCCTAAATCCTGAGCTGGGACAAGCACTGTTATGAACATGTCTAGTGGGTTAGGACACTTTAACCTGCTTGGCTATTTTCCTAAAGGTGAGGGAAGCCTCCTTTCCCTTAGTCCAAGGGAAGCATATACTTCCTCACTCCTGAAATTCCTTTTGTTTCACTTGCTCACATTGATTTCTTTATTTTATTTTATTTTTTATTTTTAACCCTTACCTTCCACCTTAGAATCAATCCTATGTATTGGTTCAAAGGCAGAAGAGTGGTAAGGCTGAGCAATGGGTGTTAAGTGACTTGCCCAAGGTCACACAGCTAGGAAGTATCTGATGCCAGATTTCAACCCAGGACCTCCTGTCTCTGGGTCTGGCACTCAATCCACTGAAATACCCAGCTGCTCCCTCACACTGATTTCTGTTGAAATCTTTCCCATCTTTCCAGACTCCTTCAAATGCTGTTTCTATAATGAAGTCCCTCAAATCTCTCATAGCACTTTTTCTGGAACTCCCCTAGACACGTACCAGTAAGTTGATAAACATTTGTTAAGCCCCTGCTATATGTCAGGCACTGTGCTAAGTGCTTGAAATACAAAAAGAAGCAAAAAGAAATCTTAAAAAAAAAAAGATCTAAAGGAGCTCATAGTCTAACATTGGAAACTACAAGCAAACAAATATATACACATAACCTATATACAAGATAAATAGAAAATAGATAATGGAGGGAAGGCACTAAAATTAAGAAGAACCAGGAGAGGTTTCCTATAGAAGATGGGATTTTAGCTAGAACTTGAAGGAAGCTAAAGAAGCCAGGAGGAAAAAAGATGAAGAAAGAATATTCTAGGCATAAGGTACAGTTAGAGAAAATGTCTGGAGCCAAGAAATGGAATATCCTGGTTTTGGAATAAGGTTCTAATTTGTACTATAGATATATAGGTCCTTGTCACTTCTTCTACTGGACTGTAAACACCCTGAGAAAAGTGATTGAGTTTAATTCATTTATGGCACCTATCATACAAATATGCAGAACACAAAATCTTCAATAAATGTTTATTGAATTTAATAGAGTTGGAATTTTTTTGACTTTTGACTAGGAGATGAAGGAATAAACAAACAAAAACACAAACCAAAGATTTATGGCTAATAAGATTAAAGTCTAACCACATATTGTTTCAATGGCCACAAATTAATGGGGCATATTTTTCTTCATTCTAACCTCCTCTCATCTTGGTTAGATTAAGTTGGGGAGATTGATAGAATCTTACTTGTAGGATATACTTTTGCAAATCAATTCAACATTACAAAAGGCCCATTGAACAAATAGACCCAGATCTCTCTGTTAAGCTTCAACAAGGAAATCTTTTACTTTTCAATTCAGTATATCCTTGGGGAATATTGGGGTTCAAAAACAAGGCTTGGTGAAGGGAAAGTAGAGAAATACAGAGAAGTATTGGTAAGCACAGAGGTGGCTTTTAAGACACACAATGATAATTTTCCAGTGCATCTTAGGAAATCAAGAGTTAAGATGCAGAAGACGGTTGAAGGCTAAGAATGGCATACAGCAGATGCCTAGAAAATATTTGGTTTGAAAAACTATATTAAATCTGTTATTAAGAGCTAGTAACTTTTCAGTTCTTGATTCTTGCTGTTCAGGCAAAAAGTCATGAAGAATATACAGTTTAGATTCAAGGAAATGATTCATAGGGAAAAAAACCCAAAATTTCACCTAGTGTTAATTTGTTTTTACATTTATTCCCTTTTCTCTAATCCACCTCCTCTCAACCCAGTGAAACAGAATCTATCACACACAATTTGCATTTGGTACAACTGGCAATACTCTTGCTTATGACAAAAACCAGTTGTATTTTCCAAAGCCTATCAAAATTAAAACCAGATTGAGTAAACTGCCTTTCAAAACAAGTTCGAGATCTCTGAAACCCAAGGCACAAGGATGAGTGGATTGTGCTAGAAAACCTTACAATTCTCTCTTAATCTGATTTGCATGTGGAAGGAATTACGCCTCCAAATGGATAGCAGATCTCTCTCTCTCTTATATGGAGAAAGTTGGCTCTATATGCAAGATCACAGTATGTGTTGGCCAGTTTGAGTGGTGGAAGCACATCCATTTTAACATTTCAGATCAACAAAATCAAAGCAACAGTTTTCAGATACATTTTTGTGTCAACTGCAGTTTCTTCAAGGTTGATATTACATAAAATAGACTTTTAAAGGCAAATAGCAACAACTGGGACTACTGTGCTTGACCCTGCAGCAAATCCCTATTAAACTCCCAAACGTCTATGGGATGAACCAGAATCAATTTTGTGCCATTCACAGGTTGGGCTCATCTGTGACTGAACTGGTTCCTCTTTCTTCAAACTAAGACACAAGAGGTACTAGTAGACTTTAAATAAACCCACATACTGTCTCTGTTAAATATGTGGCCATTTACCCAAGAAAAAAAAAATATGATATATTATACCTATAGATTTAACTGATCCAATCATTCTTCTTCAAATCAATCCCTCTTGTTTGTAATGTCTTATTAATGTAACATTCTCAGGAAGATTTTCTTTGATATATGTATGTAGGTCCTCTTTCAAATAATCTAAAAAATAGGAGAATAATCACTTATGTATGAGACAAAACCACACAGATAGTGACCCACAAGTATTTGCTGGAATCTGTACTATTATAATTAGATTGAATGAGTGTTAAATTGTTTTAAAATACTTTAATCTACTTTCTAAAAGTTTGTTGAATAACAAGAATAACAGCTAACATTTGCATAATGTTTTAAGTTTTGCAAAGAGCTTTATATATGCTATCTGAGTTGATCCTTACAACAACTCAATGAGGTGCATGCCATAACAATACAATTATTCAATCAATTAATAATTGGGATTATTCTTTATAATTTATCACTAAAATACTAATTATCTAATAAATACCTGTTGCTTCTTGACTCTCCCCTGGGGGATTTTGCTGCTTTAGCCCCTTATTAATGGTTAGTGAGCAATTGATGGAGCTGGAGGGCCTCTTCTCCAAAACAGTTGCTTTCCTGGATCATGACTGGCGAATTGTTGGGAGGGACCAAAGAGAGATGTGGATATACAGGTCTTGCTGCCTAGATGTTACAGATACTGAATCTGCCACAGGAATCATTATTGTTGCCCCCATCTTCTCTGCTTTAAGGTCCAACTAACAGCTATTTCTTCAGATTCTCAGACTTTTGATTTCTGATAGACAGAAGTAAGTCATAAACCAAGTCAAAAAACATTTATTAAGTTGTTGTTATATGCTAATGGCTGTGTTAACTACTGATCTAAAACCATGAAGTTTTCCAGTCAGGAGGTGGTCAATTCGTTTATTTTAAAATCTCTTTGTTTTAGGAATTGAACATGGACCCCCCCCCCCATTTTTATTTAGAATATATTTCCATGTTTACATGACTCAGGACCCCTCCTCCCTTTTCCTCCCCACCTCCTGAATCTGACAAGCAGTTCCACTGGGTTATACATGTATCACTGTTCAAAACCTATTTCTATGTTATTCATATTTGCAGTAGTGATCTTTTAACACAAAAACCCTAACCATATCCCCATCATACTATGTGGTCAATCATATATTTTTCTAATGCATTCTGGTTCCACAGTTCTTTCTCTGAATGTGGACAGTGTTCTTTCTTATAAGTCCCTCAGAATTGTCCTGGATCATTGCACTGCTGCTGGTAGAGGAGTCCTTTACATTCTATTGTACCACAGTGTATCCATGTCTGTGTATATTATTCTCCTGGTTCTGCTCCTTTCACTCTGTATCACTTCCTGGAGGTTGTTCCAGTTCACATGGAATTCTTCCAGTTCATTATTTCTTTGGGCACAATAGTATTCCATCACCAACAGATACAATTTGTTCAGCCATTCCCCAGTCAATGGATACCCCCTCATCTTCTAATTTTTTGCTACCACAAAGAGAGCAGCAATAAATATTCTTGTACATGTCTTTTTCCTTATTATCTCTTTGGAGCACAAACCCAGCAGTGCTATGGCTGGATCAAAGGGCAGACAGTCTTTTAAAGTCTTTTGTGCATAGTTCCACATTGCTCTCCAGAATGGTTGGATCAATATTCACAACTCCACCAGCAGTGTATTAGTGTCCCAATTTTGCCACATCCCCTCCAACATTTTTCACTTTCCTTTGCTGCCATGTTAGCCAATCCTCTAGGTGTGAGGTGTTACCTGAGAGTTGTTTTAATTTGAACGTGGACTTTTTAAAAAACCTTCTTTGAAAAATTAATTTGTTAGTTACAGTAGAATTCCTAGGTATTTCTCTCCTGACCTCCCTTCCCCTCCTCACACTATAGAAGGAGGCATTGTTTGACCAAAATAAGTATATATAAACTCTGTCTTTTGTGTTTCCTTTTATCTGCTCTTTCTCTGGCAGTTGACATTCACAAATGATTCTTCAAACATTAATTCTGTGGTTGTATATAATGTTCTCTTGGTTCTACTTGTTTCACTTTTCATAATTTCATGTGTCTTTCCATTTTTAAAAATTAAGCTGCTAACAACCACAAAATCAAGAGAAAACATATCCAAGTAAAACAAATCTAAAGGGAACACAAAAGCAGACATTTTTATTAGCATACATGTATAATTTACATATTTTAAAACAAATTGTAAAAAATGTGAAATTTGTGTTTTTACACATACATTTTTATGCATTTATTTAGTTAAAATTTTTGTTCATGGTTAGTATATAATAAAGATAAATGGACTTGATAATGTACAAAAATAAAAAATAAAATACAAATTAATCCACTCATCATTTATTATAGTCCAGTAGTATTCTGGGGTGCTCGGGGAGGGGTAGTATCTCTGGTATGGAGGGCTTGTTGTGCCCTCCTAGGGCAGCTCTCTAGCCTCTGACCCCCACCTGACACCCAGCTCTCACTTGTGGCTCCCAGTAGCTACTAGCATGCAGCAGCGGCCACACCCTGGGCAACGGCTTTGACAGGCCGGCTAAACCTTGTGAGGGTAGCCATCGGGTCATCATCGACCCCTGGTGAACCAGGGCTTTGCTCACCCAGCATGTGAAGACTGTTTCAGCGGAACAGGTGGAAGAAACCAACAAGAAGGTTCAACGGCTGACATGGCGATGTAGCAAGGCACTGTGGAGTGCTTAGGGCATGTTGGAGCACAGAGGACAACACGGCCATCCAATGCAGCTGATGAAGTCTCCAGGTGTAATGACTTTTTGTGCCATTGGACCCAGGCTTCCAACACTGACAGAGTGGGACTATCTCTGTGTATCGACTTTTCCACTTTCTCCTTCACACACAAGTATCTTTGTGCACACTCATCTATCCTAACCCCGTCCACCATCTTCAAGACCTGCGGCGATGGGGGAGTGGTGACGCAACAGGTGGAGGTGACCACTGGCAGTTGTAGTCACGATCCTGCACGTAGGTGGCCCACAGACCAGTGGTCGCTCGGCCCTGTGGGCAGCAGAGACATTCGGCAGCATCCTGGGCGACTGAGCAGCCCTCTCTAGGACAGCACTGCTCACCCTAATCAAGGGAGGGGACTAGAAAAGGTGTCCCAAACATTGTCTGCCCTACAAACACCCGGTCAGCACACTGTGGCTGGTGGTTCATCCCTTTAAGTGGTCGAAATCAAAGAAAACATAATACAAAG
The DNA here is from genome assembly GCF_027887165.1 of Monodelphis domestica. Taxonomy (NCBI): domain Eukaryota; kingdom Metazoa; phylum Chordata; class Mammalia; order Didelphimorphia; family Didelphidae; genus Monodelphis; species Monodelphis domestica. Next base: position 229,381,262 of record NC_077231.1, on the reverse strand, counting down.
AAACTCCTACTAGGAGCATGGAACATCAGGACATTACTTGATAGAGAGAATACCCCAAGACCTGAGAGGAGAACAGCTCTAATCGGTAAAGAACTGGCACTATATAACATCGACATTGCAGCCTTAAGCAAAACACGCTTACCAGAAGAGGGATCACTCAGTGAACCCACCACTGGATACACCTTCTTCTGGAAAGGTAGAGCCTCAAATGAAGACAGAATCCACGGTGTTGGCCTGGCCATGAAGACCAGTTTGCTCAAACAGCTGCCAGACTTGCCTGTGGGCATCAGTGAGAGGGTCATGAAGATCCGTTTGCCTCTCAGCAAAGACCGGTATGCCACAATCATCAGTGCATATGCCCCAACACTGACCAGCACAGAGGAGACCATAGAGCAGTTCTACTCTGACCTGAGTGCCGTCCTGCACTCAGTGCCCACAAATGACAAGCTGATACTACTGGGAGACTTCAACTCCCGCGTTGGCCAGGACCATGAAAGATGGAAAGGAGTGCTCGGCAAACACGGCATGGGCAAAATGAACAACAACGGCCTACTGCTACTCAGCAAATGCTCAGAGTTCGAACTCACCATCACGAACACTGTATTCAGAATGGCGAACAAATATAAAACAATATGGATGCACCCAAGATCAAAACAGTGGCATCTCATTGACTACATCATTGTATGCCGGTGAGACATCCAGGATGTAAAGATCACCAGAGCCATGAGAGGAGCTGAATGCTGGACAGACCACCGATTGGTTAGAGCGACTCTTCAAATGTGCATTGCGCCTCACCATCCAAAACGTGCCCAGACAGTTCGAGCATTTTACAACATGAGTCATCTTAGAGATCCATCTTATTTGCAAACATTCCAGTCCTGCCTGGATGACAAGCTGTCTGCCAAGGGACCACTCACTGGAAGCTCAACCAAGAAATGGAACCAGTTCAGAGATGCAGTGAAGGAAACATCAAAGGCAGTCCTAGGCCCAAAACAATGCAACCACCAGGACTGGTTTGATGAGAACAACACTGCTATTGAAGACCTATTGAGCAAGAAGAACAAAGCCTTTATGGAGTGGCAAAATAACCCAAACTCTGCTCCTAAAAAGGACAGATTCAAGACTCTCCAAGCCATGGCGCAGCGTGAGATCAGGAAGATGCAAGACCGATGGTGGGGAAAAAAGGCAGAAGAAATCCAGCACTTTTCTGATACAAAAAACTACAAACAATTTTTCAGTGCCCTCAAGACTATCTATGGGCCATTAAAACCCACCACCACTCCCTTGCTATCCTCTGATGGTGACACTCTCATAAAAGATAAAAAACGCATCAGTAACAGGTAGAAAGAACACTTCAGACAGCTTCTCAACCAACCCTCTTCAGTCGACCAAAGCACCCTTGACCAGATCCCCCAAAACTGAACAACTTGACGTCCCTCCTTCAATAGAGGAAGTCCAAAAAGCCATTAAACAAATGAGTGCAGGCAAGGCACCCGGTAAAGACAGGATCCCAACCGAGGTGTACAAGGCCTTAAATGGAAAGGCGCTCCAGGCATTCCACATAGTGCTGACCAGCATATGGGAAGAGGAAGACACGCCCTCAGAACTCAGAGATGCCTCCATTGTAGCCCTATACAAGAACAAAGACTCACAAGCAGCCTGTGACAACTACAGAGGCATCTCACTACTCTCCACTGCCAGAAAGATCCTCGCCTGTGTTATACTCAACAGACTCCTGTCATCTGTTTCAGAGCAGAACCTGCCTGAATCACAATGTGGCTTCCGACCAGATTGCAGCACCATCGACATGGTCTTCAAGGTGAGGCAAATGCAGGAAAAATGCCTTGAGCAGAACCTGAGTCTCTACATTGTCTTCATAGACCTGACAAAGGCATTCAACACAGTGAACAGGGACGCATTGTGGGTGATCCTTAGCAAGCTTGGTTGCCCAGCAAAATTTGTCAAACTGATCCAGCTCTTTCATGTCGACATGACAGGGGAAGTCCTATCTGGTGGAGAGACTTCCGATCGCTTCACCATCTCCAATGGCGTGAAACAAGGCTGTGTTCTCGCTCTGGTACTATTCAACCTACTTTTCACCCAAGTATTACAACATGCTGTGATGGATCTAGACCTGGGGGTCTACATCAAATACCAACTGGATGGCTCACTATTCGACCTTCACTGCCTGACTGCAAAAACAAAGACAACAGAGAGACTCATCCTGGAAGCTCTCTTCGCAGATGACTGTGCTCTCATGGCCCACCAAGAAAATCATCTCCAAACCATTGTGGACAGGTTCTCCACCACAACAAAACTGTTTGGCCTGACTATCAGCCTCAGCAAAACAGAGGTGCTGTTCCAACCTGCACCAGGGAGGCCAACGAACCAGCTGTGCATTGCAATTGACAGCACGCAGCTTTCTAACGTCAACACTTTCAAGTACCTGGGCAGCACCATCGCCAACGACGGGTCTCTAGACCACGAGATCAATGCCAGGATCCAAAAGGCCAGCCAGGCACTCGGGCGGCTGCGCTGCAAAGTCCTCCAACACAGCGGTGTAAGCACTGCGATGAAGCTCAAAGTGTACAACGCAGTGGTCTTCAGCTGTTACAAGGGGGTCACTTTAAAAGACTGATATATATTAATTTAAGGTCGCCAAGGAATTCAGCTATGTAATTCCTTAATGAAAACTCAAGTCAGCTGTCAACCTTTTATGGAGTTTAATTTCAATAGGAGGAAGTAATTAGAGATAGAGAGAGAGAAAAGGGAGAGAAGGAAATAGGGCTTAAATACCCCTTCTGTTTAGGCTGGGCCAAAAGGCCCAAGCCCTTAGATAGCTGGGGCAAAGAAAAGAGATCAGTCCCTATTACTCACTTGACCAAAATGGAGAAACAGTCTCAGAGGCCCCCACCTTCAGCTTCCTTCAGAGCAAGCTTCTCAGAGCCCACACGAACCACACCGACCAACTACTCAACCCCCTCTCAAGTCTTCAGACCCTCCTATCTTTCAGGAAACCATCCAAGTTCCTCCCCTCAGTTCTCCCATCTACCAATCACTGTTCATCAATTTCCCTGTGCCAATGGAGGCTCTAGCTTAACCCAGGACCGCCCAGAGGTTTCTGGCTTTTGCACATGTCTCTTGAAGGTCATATTTTCAAATGATTAAATCTTTACTCCTTTGCTACAGCCCTTTCTAAATCCTGTTAACCTGAGTAGGGTAGAGATTGGAATAATTAAATTTTGATCTAGGCTGCAGCCCTTACTCAATCCTGTTAGGACTGAATAGGGTGGAGATTTATTCCAAGTATCTCCATTGTATCAATTCTAAAATCAATCATGACTCAAAGAAATTCCTGTTCTATGCTTAAGCATAGGTCAAAGTCCTTTCCATTGTTCAGCAAAGGGTTTCTGTCCTAAAGTAATCTTAAGAAGGGAAGAGAAGGAACCTCCCATGCCAATGGGGTTCCCATTCCAATAGAGTATCAGTAAGAAATTTTCCAAGTATGAAATATCCCAATGGTGAAATTTCCAACATTTATAAGTCTAAGGAAATTTGAGGTTTACACAGCTCACTCCTGTATGGTTGCAAGTCATGGACACTGTACCAGAAGCACATGAAACAGCTGGAGCAATTCCACCAACGCTTCCTCCGGTCAATCATGCGGATCCAATGGCAGGACCGAATCACCAACCAGGAAGTCCTCGACAGAGCCAACTCCACCAGCATCGAAGTCATGGTCCTCCAGACCCAGCTACGATGGTCTGGACACGTCATCCGCATGGACCCACAGCGAATACCAAGACAGGTATTCTACAGTGAACTGTCAGCTGGACTCAGGAAACAAGGCTGACCAAAGAAACGATTCAAGGATCAGCTAAAGTCCAACTTGAAGTGGGCTGGCATTACACCAAAGCAAGTAGAACTCGCTGCCTCTGACAGAAGCAGCTGGCGAACCCACATTAACCTGAGCAACGTCGATGTCTTGCCGCTGTGCGTGAATGCCGACATCAGGCCACAACCGCACCTCCTGTAACAACGGGCGTCCCATGCCCCATGTGCCACAAACTCTGCGCCTCAGCCTTTGGACTCCAAAGCCACATGAGGGTACACGGTAGATGAAACTGCACAAAGACAATCGTCATTCTCGGTCACTGAGAGACTACCACTACTACGTCACAATCATACAATTTGTTTAGCCATTCCCCAGTTGATGGTCATTCTCTCAGTTTCCAGTTCTTTGCCACCATGAAGAGAGCTGCTATAAAAATTTTAGAATAGATAGATTCTTTTCCTTTTCCCCTGATCAGCTTAGTAATACCCAACAGTGGTATTGCTGGGTCTTGAACATGGACTTTCAAAAGGTAGGGGTAAGAACTGATCACAGGATTTAGGACCTACGGTAATTTCTACCATATAGTGCTGTACACTGCCCTGCCATGAACTGATACTAATAAGAATGGGACACAGGAGGGTAAAAGGATTGATGGGGCAGGACCAATAATGGCAATAACACAAAAATTATTTAGAAAATGAGTCTCAAATCTGGTTCTTCAGAAGCTTTCACTCCACATAAGGTGCAGAGTGATTAAAGACAGAATAAATTATATATACTATTATATCAATATACTACTTTATTATGTGTAATATATTATAAATAAAAATATACCTGACAAAGAGAAAAGGATTTCAGAATGGATCAGAAAGGAAGAGAATTAATAGAGAACAAAGCTCATAGATAAGATCTTCACAAGATGAGAGGTACCATGCTGTAGGGGGAAAAAAATTGGATCTGGAATTGGAAGACGGTTGGCTTGAGTCTTGCCTCTGCTATTTACTGTGTATCCTTTGGCAAATCATGTTTCTAGGCTTCCTTTTTCTGAATTATAAAAGTAGGAGGTTGGATTAGATTAGCTGACTTCAAACTAAAATAGAAATAGATTCTAGATCCCTGCCAGGTACATATTGACTTAGAAAACCACAAAACAACCTTAGCTTGTTGTATTTTTATTTATTTTATTAGGCATTTCCCAATTACATTAAAAAATTCCTTACCTTCCATTGTAGAGTCTATATTCTGTATTCATTCAAAGGCAGAAGATCAATAAGAGTTAGGCAATGAGGGTTAAGTGACTTGACCAGGATCACACAGCTAAGAAGTGTCTGAGGTCAAATTTGAATCCAGAACCTCTTGTCTCCAGGCCTAGTGCTCAATTCATTGAACCACCTGGATGCCTTCCTCCCATTACATCATTACATTTTAATATGGTTTGGGTCTGAGTTTGACATTTTTGGATTTTATGACTTCTAACATCCCTTTTAGTTGTAAATTTGTGATCCTTTCATAATCTCAGACTGGATCCTGGGGCTTTATCGTTGATGAAGGACATTGGATGTGTTGCAGTCTGTGATGAGAGAGAAAATACCTACCTGATGAAATCACATATCCATTGAAAAATTATAGCTCTGCATTTATTGCAGATGAAATGAACTGAAAGCATTTTGATGTTTACACTGTATTACACAAATACAAAAATGTAAAGAAATTGTATGGTCTTAGTTTTTTTGCCAAGTACACTGGCATTGAATGGCACATATGTAAATATGGATTCAACATCCAGTTTATTCAATCAACTTTATGTCATTTAATTTTTTCTAGTATGATTACAAAATAAGACTTTTCTTCTGGCCAACTCTTCATGATCTTCTCTGGGTTTTTCTTGGTCCATTTTCTTCTCCAGCTCATTTTACAGATGAGGAAATAGAAGCCAAAAGAGTTAAGTAACTTGCCCAGGGTCACACAGCTAGGAAATGTCTCAGCCAGATTTGAGCTCAGGAAGATGAGTCTTCTGGCCTCCAGGTCTTGTACTCTATCCAGTATGCCACCTTGCTACTCAGGAAATGATATCCAACCACCTATTGCTCATTGAGTTCTTTGAAATCAAGGTTGGAGCCGGTCAGCTGCTGGTAATTATGGTAACACAAACATCAACAAAACTGACTATATAAAAAGATATTTAGATTCTTTAAGTTTATGCATTAAAGAGAAAAGGAAGAGGAAAAGAGTAAATGGTATTTGCACTGATATTTTTGTCATCTAATTTTTAGTTTACTTAATATTATTCTAACATTTCCTTAGTGACTTAACAGCTGTGTTGATTGAAAAAAAATCTAAAAATGGGCATAGCTTATGGACAAAAGCATAATAGAGAGATTAAACATTACAGAAAAGTGGTGCTACAATAGCAGAAAGAGCATCAGAATGTGAAAATTGTGGAATCCATTTCCAGTCCAAGCTCGGATCCTAACTAGCTGTGGAACCTGGGGGAAGTCACTGATACTTCCTTGGTCTGTTTTAGGTTACATGTAAAATAAGAACTAGAAGATTTCTAAAGTCTCTTCTTTCTCTTCCTTTCTGGGAGTCTCTTGTGTAAGTAAAGGCTATGTTCAGGAATTAACTAACCAATACACATTTTGTTAAGCACTTATTATGGATCAGTAACTATGCAAGACATTTGGCAAACAAAAATAAAAACAAATCAGTCTTTGCTTTTAAAGAGCTTTGCAGAAAGAAGAGTGATGTCCAAGGAATCTGGAAAATGGAAAAAGAGGTTGGGGACAAGTTTCAATGAAGATGAGCTTTAAAGGCCAAACGGAACAGTTTGTATAGTTTTTGTCCTAAAGAGAATGGGGCATCACAGCCAGAGTAAGCTCTTTTCCTTTTACTGTCTCCTAAATCAATTGTGAAATCTCCTTACAAGGTGTGAATTTTCTCTGTCTCGCTTCTGGTTTAGGAAGTCTAGGTGAGGATCATGGAATTGACACTCTGTTATCAGACCTCAGCCTTGAAAAGGAGTTCAAAGTGGGGGTGGGGAATAGGACAGAAATAGACACATTCAGGAGACAGACTGAAACAGAGAATCATAGAGGAACACTGAGGCTGGGCTGTAGGTTTACAATGTATTGGGATTCAAATTCATCAAAAAGGGCAATTGGGGGGGGGGGCAGCTGGGTAGCTTGGTGGATTGAGAGCCAGGGCTAAAGATGGGAGGTCCTCAGTTCAAATGTGGCCTCAGATACTTCCCAACTGTGTGACCCTGGGCAAGTCACTTAACTCCCATTGCCTAGCCCTTACCTCTCTTCTGCCTTGGAGCCAATACAGATTGATTCCAAGATGGAAGGTAAGGGTTTAAATTTTTAAAAGGGGGCAATTAGGTGACATAATGGATAGAACAAATTTAGCCTCAGATACTTCCTAGCTTTGTGACTTTGGGCAATTTAACCTATTTGCTTCAGTTTCTGAAGCTGAAGAAGGAAATGGCAAACAATACCAATATCTTTGGCAAGAAAACTCTAATGGAGTCAAGAACTGGACATAACTGAAAAACAAACAAACAACAAGGATTCTATATGCTAGACACTTTCTTTATCCAGTCACATAGGTTCCATCTGTAAGCCTCTGCCCAAATTTGAATAAGGCTCCTTCCTTGCTCTCTCCTTTCACTAGAGCACCGAATATCTCCCTTTTCTCCCTAATTCAGGCCCTGCCTTCTCTTTCTTATCTATATCTGGCAATGGGCTTTGATGGATTTCTTATTTTTGTTCAATCATGTCCAATTCTTCTTGATTCCATTTGAGGTTTTCTTGCCAATTTCTTCCCTACCTCAGTTTAGAGATGAAGAAACTGAGGTAAATGGAGTTCAATTATTTGCCCAGGGTAATACAACTAGTATCTAAGGCTGGATTTGAACTGAAGTCTACATGATTCAAGGCCCAATGCTCTATCTACTGAGCTACCTAACTTTCCTTGATGGGTGTCTGGGGTGGTCAGAGAGGACTTGAGGTTGGAGAGGATGAGAAAGGAACTGAGTGCTTTTCAGGACTTCTCATCCACTGTTGGAGTCTATCTTTCTCCCACCTCTCACCTGTGGCTCCAAGAAGCTGTCTCACACACACAACAGCCACATCTCAGTAAAACTGTCTCAGCAGACAGATTAAACCCGTTTGCAGGTTATTGACAAACCCATTTGTTTGTTAGGAGGATGTTAACCACAAACATGTGAGGAGCAATTTATTCCAATGGACTATGAAGGTGACAGAAACAGACTCTGTGGAGTGACTAGGGCTTGGTCAGACATCAAAGGTAAGTCATCTACTGTACCACAAGCCATCATCACTAATCCTTATTTTCATCTTGCCACTGGACCTCAATGACTTTGAAGGAGAGAGTGAGGCTGGCTACTTTGTGCAACTCTGTCTCACTTAAATCCAATTCATGCTCAAATCAAGATATCACCCTGTGATAGCACAGATCTTCTTTGGAAGGAAAGATGAACAACCTATGCAACTCCAAGAGAATTAGCATGTATGCTGAGAAGCAACCAGGACCTATCCTTTCACTGGTAGTAAGAGACATGTGGAGTACATAGGTCCAGAAAGAAGGAGGGACCCACTAGGATAGAGAGTTGCTTGATGACTCCTGAAAAGGGGATGGGAAATTTCCTAATTATAGATTAGTATAGGTACTATTTCCTTCTATGTTTTTGTCAAGAGAAATAAAACCTATCTTGTGTTCCCTACTTTATTTTATTTATTTTAATTTTTATTATTTTTAAATTAATTTTTATTATTTTTAAATTTTTATTAGCCTTCATGCTAATTTGGGTAAAGTTGTGAGTCAAATTTTGATGTTCAAGGAATCACTGGTTGTGGGAAAAACAAGCAACAAAGATTATTGAGAGTGGTCCCCAAGGCAGATCATCAGTATCAGGGATTAGGATCTCAATGACAGAAAGGTAACATTTCTACTTCCCAAGGAACGGAAAATCTAGCCCTCTGTTATCTTTCCACTTTTTTACTTTGCTCTTAAGTTTCTCCTTAGAGACTCTGTTTTGGGTCATGATAGCTTTTGGTTTACACTTTCAGCTGTCTGACTTTTTGTCTCAAGTTAGGTAAAGAAATGAAATTATAGTTATTCCTCTGCGTGTGTGTGCGCACATGTGCCACATATAAGAGAGAGACAGAGATACAGACAGAAAATTAGGTGGGGGAGAGGACCAAGGACAAAACCCTGGAGATGGTGGAGGCAGAAGACCAAGGAGATAGAAATCAGAAAAGTAGTAGGGGAATCAGAATAAAAGTCACATTTTTCTAAGTTACATTTCTCTTTCTAAAGAGGGATATAAAGATATTTAACTAAAATATATATCTAGAGGAAAGGATATTTAATCAGTTCTTTCTTATAAGAATTATGTACACAGGAGAAATTCAAGTCAGGAGTATCTATTCTCAGCTTACACATCAACTGCCATTGTTAAAGGTCTATGAATCTTAAGGATGTTAAGCTGGACTAAGAATTACTCCCACTGTCCAGATCTCTAAAACATACACACACACCACACCCTAATGCAAAATTTCTCAAGACTTCTATTGCTTTTGACCCATTTGTGAATAAATCAGAAATGGAACTATATGACATGTGTATTATGGCTTTAAAAGTGGTTGCGTTTTTAAGCTTCTCATGTTTAAGATAAAAAATCATCTTTTCAGTTCTATGAAATTCAAATCCATACACTATGGATTTAAAATCGAGGAAGCAAAGACAACAAAGCAGAGTTTATATGGTCCAATTTCTTGCCATGAATAAGTGTACATAAGCTATGTCAGTCCTTTAAAACAATAGTCTGTGTACTCTTTGGAACTCAAGAGAATAGCATCCATTTGAAGCTTTTGTGTTCACTGTTAGATGATGTGTGCCAGGGTACTTGGAAACAGCTGCTTGCATACCATACCTGTAGTGATGCTTCAAGGGAGTCACTTGAACCATCCATAAATGATTGTGGAGTTCTAGGTAAAAAAAAAAAATCAAACCTAATGTTACCTGGACATGTTCTGGTTTGCTAGAGGGTAATTTAATTCTTCTAAATAAGATGGTACCAAAGGGTTTGCATTTGGATTCATTTAATCTCTTTCCTTTCCTTTCCTTTCCTTTCCTTTCCTTTCCTTTCCTTTCCTTTCCTTTCCTTTCCTTTCCTTTCCTTTCCTTTCCTTTCCTTTCCTTTCCTTTCCTTTCCTTTCCTTTCCTTTCCTTTCCTTTCCTTTCCTTTCCTTTCCTTTCCTTTCCTTTCCTTTCCTTTCCTTTCCTTTCCTTTCCTTTCCTTTCCTTTCCTTTCCTTTCCTTTCCTTTCCTTTTTTCTTTTCTTTTCTTTTTTCTGTTCTTTTCCTTTTCTTTCTTTTCTTTTCTTTTCTCTTCTTTTGCCCTTACCTTCTGTCTCAGTATCAGTTCTGAGAGGTTAATGACTTGCCAAAGGTCACACAGCTAGGAAGTGTCTGAAGCCAAATTTGAACCCAGATTCTTCCAACTCTAGATCTGGTGCTCGATCCACTGTGGAACCTACTTGCCCCCCATATTTGTTCTATTTCATCATCTAGCCTTCAGGGTCTATTGGTCAAGGGCCCATTTAAGCTACATCATGAACCTGTATTTCCTTGTGGATGAGAGTTCATGGAACTGAACCAATTTGGAATGGATTTTGACTTCTCTTTTCCAGAAAAGAAGACACTTGAAGTCATATTCTTACTATGTATAATGGCATATGTTTTTCATGCAAGATGCTAGAACTTGAGTTAATTCAACAGACAGCTATCAAACACCTAATTCTCTGCTATAAGCAGAGGAATCAAAAGCAAATGTAACATTATTCCCTCCATCAAGGAGGCATACAATACAAAACAAGTAAGGCAGCAGAGAATCAAGGGAGGCTTCAAGAGGTGGTACCTCAACTGAGCACTAAAGAAAGAAAAATATTTTTGGAGATGAGGACAGAAGGGAATTCATTATATGCATGAGGAATAGCTTCTGTGTGTGCACAGAGCCAAGAGATAGTATGTTGAGCCTGAGGGACAGCTGGTATTCAATTTGGCCAGAATGTAAAGCATATGTCATAAAATAATATGAAATAAGGTTGAAAGGACCAATTGCAGCCAAGTTGTGAAGAATGAGGAGTTTGTATTTTATTCTAAAATCAATAGGGAGGCAATAAGGTTTTTGAGCAATGAAAAACTGTGGTCAGATCTGTGCTTTGGGAAGATTATTTTGGTCCATATGTGGAATTTTGATTGGAAAAAGAAGAGTAAGATACTTCTGTAGATGCTTGAGTTAAAATGGAAATGAAACTAAACAACTTGATGAAATGTTTGAAGGGATATTCATTGTGGGGTACTGAAATCCAGAAGGTGGATACTGAAATCACACAAAGGTTAAGGTAGGAGGTGAGATGGAGAAGACTCTGAGGTAGGTAGCAAACTTCTTTGGAAAGGATGGAGAGTGACCTGGAGACCAATATAGCAACAAGAATCTGGATGGAGTGATAGATAAAATGATTGTCAAAGGAGAGTTTACAGAGTGATGGCAACTGAGGGCAGATCTGGAAGTTGTAGAGATTGTGCATCATATCCCCCTTCCTGGCCTATGGTATATACTAAGGGAGCATAAGAGATGCAGCACACAATACTAAAGGAGAGGGGCATGAATGCATTATTTCATAGCTAGCCAGATTTCCCTGAGTCCCTGAAGATATGAAAAAGTATGAGAAGAAGAGTTCTATAACAATGGAGTTTGTTACCAGTAAAGGGGTAGGGGAGGCAGGGAATGCCCATCAATTGGGGAATGACTGAACTAGTTGTGGTATAAAATTGTAATAGAATACTATTGTGCTATAAGAAATGATGATCAGCATGCTCTCAGAGAAATCTGGAAAAACTTAAATAAACTGATGCAAAGTGAAGTTAGCAGAACCAGAACACTGTACAAAGTAATAGCAATATTATACAATGATCAACTGTGAATTTCTGCTATTCTCAGCAATACAAGTTCCCAAGACAATTCCTTTTTTTGTTTCCTTCTGATAAAGTAAATTTTATTTAATTTTCTTTTTAAAAATATTTTCCCATGTTTACATGACTCATTTTCTTTCCCTCCCTCCATCTTCCCTCACCCTCCCAGAGCCAACAAGCACTTCTACTGGATTATACAAATGTTAACACTTATACCTATTTCCATATTATTCATTTTTGCAGTAGAGAGATCTTTTAAAACCAAAACCCCCAATCATATATCCATATAAATGATGTCATATGTTTTTCTTCTATGTTTCTGCTCCCATACTTCTTTCCCTCAATGTGGATAGCATTCTTCCTCATAAGTCCCTTGGGATCTTCTTGTAGTAGCAAAGTCCATTACATTGGATTGTTCCATAGTGTTTCACTTTCTGTGTACAGTGTTCTCTTGGTTCTGCTCATTTTGCTCTGCATCAGTTCCTGGAGGTTCTTCCAGTTCATATAGAAATCCAGTTGATCATTCCTTATTCCATCACCATCATATACCAAAATTTGTTTAGCCATTCCCCAATTGAAGGACACCCCCTCATTTTCCAATTTTTTTTGCCACCACAAAGAGTGCAGGTATGAATATTTTTGTACAAACATTTTTAATTATTATCTCTTTGGGTACAAACCTAGTAGTGGTTGATCCAAGACAATTCCAAAGGACATTCAGTGAAAAATATTATCTACCTCCAGAGAAAAAACTGATTGCTTAATTACAAATTGCAGGATACATTTTTTTTAAAAAATATATTTTATTTGATCATTTCCAAGCATTATTCGTTAAAGACATAGATCATTTTCTTTTCCTCCCCCCACCCCCCATAGTCGACGTGTAAGTTCACTGGGCATTAGATGTTTTCTTGATTTGAACCCATTGCTATGTTGATAATATTTGCATTAGAGTGTTCATTTAGAGTCTCTCCTCTGTCATGTCCCCTCAACCTCTGTATTCAGGCAGTTGCTTTTCCTCGGTGTTTCCACTCCCATAGTTTATCCTTTGCTTATGAATGGTGTTTTTTTTTTTCTCCTGGATCCCTGCAGGTTGTTCAGGGATATTACACCGCCACTAATGGAGAAGTCCATTACGTTCGATTATACCACAGTGTATTAGTCTCTGTGTACAATGTTCTCCTGGTTCTGCTCCTCTCGCTCTGCATCACTTCCTGGAGGTTGTTCCAGTCTCCATGGAACTCCTCCACTTTATTATTCCTTTTAGCACAATAGTATTCCATCACCAACATATACCACAGTTTGTTCAGCCATTCCCCAATTGATGGGCATCCCCTCGTTTTCCAGTTTTTGGCCACCACAAAGAGCGCAGCTATGAATATTTTTGTACAAGTCTTTGTGTCCATTATCTCTTTGGGGTACAGACCCAGCAGTGCTATGGCTGGGTCAAAGGGTAGATATTCTTTTGTCGCCCTTTGGGCATAGTTCCAAATTGCCCTCCAGAATAGTTGGATCAGTTCACAACTCCACCAGCAATGAATTAATGTCCCTACTTTGCCACATCCCCTCCAGCATTCATTACTTTCCTTTGCTGTTATGTTAGCCAATCTGCTATACATTTTAAATTTTGGTTTTTTTGCAATTTTTTTTGGTCTGTTTTTTTGTAACATGGCTAACATGAAAATGTTTTGCATGACTGCACTTGTATGATCTAATTGATTGCCTTCTCTAAGAGGAAATAGGAGAAGAAGGGAGGGAGAGAATTTGGAGCATAAAAGTTATAAAAATGAATGCTACATATTAAAAAATTTAAAAACCAGGATAGTAGGGGTTCTACAGAGGAAACATAATAGAAGGGACAGCAGGGAGAGTAGGCTAGTGATTGAGGAATGGGAGGACTGATCTAGATGGTCATGGAAGGACACAGACATGAAGGATTTTGTTTGGCAGATAGTCACTTTGTAGTTCAAAGTCTAGGGGAAGAATTAAGAGATTGATCCTGAGCTCAAGGTTGAGTTCATCTATCCTCTGCTTATTAAAGCTGACTTCAGAATGATTCATGGACTAATATCTAAAAGTATGCGATTAAAGCCCAAATATGTCTGGCATTAGGGCACCTGGAGAAGATACACCACTGTCATAATGAGAAAGATTTCACATAAACCATTTTAGTTTTTAAATAACTTCCAAGTTAGAAAAAAATAATAATGTTTAACTAAAAGTTCCTCTGACCTTTCCTAAGTGGATAATATTGACTTTGACCCAAGATAACTATTTAGAAACTGGTGTCCTATTATTATGCTATCTCCTTAGCTTCATTTTCTTATGCTAAACAGGCTCAAGTCATCAAATCTCTCTTCAGATTTTATGAGTTTGATTCTTCTGACAATTTTGGCCGCTATCTCCTGGACCTCTCCCAAGATATATATGGCCTTCTCAAACACTTCGTTTCCTAAGCCAGACACAGTACAATGCAGGCAGCCCATAATTTGCAAGTGGTTTTTGTTCCAAAAGTTTGTTTGGAAACTCAGAAGAGAATTTTTTCTCACTAAAACAATATTTTAAATAGTGGCTCATTACTTAGCTACCTCATCAAAGCATATCTACCCCAGGGTGTAGCTGAAATGCCTTAATTTTTCTCCTATGATTTAATTCATCTATTATCCCTATACTTTAAAGTTTTCCTTCTATCCCCTCCATTGATCTGGGACTTTTTATTCTTCTTTTCTTTCTGTTCCTCCTTTGCTGTCTTTTCCTCCCATACCATTTCAGGTATACTATGGACTTTTTGTGGACTAGTTTGGGGATGTGTCATTATTGTTTTATGGGGGAAATTCATTCAATGGCTCAGGGAATGTTTATGAGCTTGGCTATAGGCATATTATCACTCCCTGAGGGGGGAACTCCCTCTCCTCCATGATTCTAAGAAGAACCCCAATTGATCCATAGCATATGGACCAGTTATTGATTATCTAGAGATGTTCAAAAACTGGACAATATAAACCTCTGTCATTCTTGTCCACCAGTGGTAAAATAGTTATGATGATGATGATAAAATGTATTTAACTTGTATTAAGAGTATATGACCAAATATATTCCAAGGGGGCATATGAGACAATGGAAAGAATGATAGTTTTAGAGTCAGAAGACAGTTTCAAATACTGGTTCTATTACTTAATACCTGTGTGACCTTGGGCAAGTTACTTAGTTTTATTGGGTCTCTGTTTCCTTAATAATAATAGCTAGCATTTTTATAGCACTTTAAGTTGCCTTAAAAAAAACACCATTATTTAACCTCACAAACAACCCTCGAAGGTAAGTGCTTTTATTACCTCCATTTTACTGATGAGGAAATGAAGCAGCCAAGAGTTCATTGATTTGCCCAAGGTCATAAAGCTAGTAAGTATCTGAAGCAGAATTTGAACTCAGACATTCCTGATTCCAGTTCTAGTCCTCCATCCCTGAACCAACTAACTATAAAATGAGGAGATGGAGACAGTCAGGTTCAGTGGATTGAAAGCCAGGCCTAGAGATGGGAGGTCCTAGGTTCAAATCTATTCTCAGATACTTCCTAGCTGTGTGACCCTGGGCAAGTCATTTAAACCCCTTATCGCTCTTCTGCCTTAGAACCAATACACAGTATTGATTCTATGACAGAAGGTAAGTGTTTTAAAAATGAAAAATAAAATAAAATGAGGAGAGTTAGACTAGGTGACATATAAAGTCTTTTCCAATTCTTAATCTATAATATTAATAACTAAATTCACTGATTTCCTTAAAACTAGCATTTATTGGGTAGGCAATCTCTTAATTGTACCTTGTCCCCTTAGAATTACTGTGCTGGCTAGTAGACATTCTATATAGTCATTCATGCCAGCTGTGTGAATGTCAATTGTCAGAAGAATGAAGAAAAGCCCAATGCCTCAGGGATATCACTGCAGCCCAAGGTAGATGTCAGCTTTCATCTTTAACATTATAGTTCCTTAGCAAATTCACAGTGGTCATCTATCAAAACAATTTCATGAAGGAGATGCTGTGGAGTGTGATCAATGATACTGTACACTGTCCAAACCAAGACAGAAAAGACTTCATTGTAGAAACAAATAATAATGCTGACAACTGGGAGATAGTAGAGATAAAACTTGGCATTAACCCTGTAGACATAAAAATAAGAAAAATATTAATTGGAAAGCCCTGAATGATTCAGAGTCGAATTTACAAAATCTCATATAGCTATTTCTAACATCCTCTGTTTGTCTTTGATCTCATTCTATTTATGATGATAAGAGAAGTCAACATTTTTACAGTAGTTTACAGTTTGTAAAGGGCTTTTGCTTTTAACAATCCTGTGACATGATTAGTACAAGTATCGATATTCCCATTTTAGAAATAGGAGAAATTGAGGTATAAAGAGGTTAAATGATCTGTCCATGGTCATACAGTTAACCTAGGTCTTCTGATTTTATTAACTTTTAAAAATACTGCTATAGTTGAATATTACAACAAAAAACAATAGCTATTAGTGAGTATGTTAAGATGAGTGTAGTGCTTCCCTCATTCACTATTGCATACAAAAGCCAGCATTACAATGAAGATTATTCACTGGCCCCCCATTAAGAGGTTTGACACTGAATACCACTTCTGGGTTGATGCTCATCCTCCTCATAAGCTTCCCCATTGTAATGGCACCTTCTTTCTTGAGATGGTTCAAAGTCCACCAGTTCTACCTGATCCATTTCTTCAGTCTCCTCTACTTCCTTTCAGGCAGTAACTTTTCCAATAAAGATAGCTTATCTGATGAAGGAAAGCCATTCTCTAGGAAGTTTACCTTAAATTCAGTTATTAGAATTCCTTTCTCATAAGGTCTGCAATAAATAGGCATGCCTTCATTCAATACACATTTGATATCTCCATGTTTGATAATCCAACCAGGATGAGAAGTAATGACTATAGTTCGACTATCAAGAGTTGATATTGGTTTTGCAACTCTGAGGTATCACCTCACACCTAGCAGATTGGTCAACATGACAGCAAAGGAAAGTAATGAATGCTGGAGGGGATGTTGCAATGTCTGGACATTAATGCACTGCTGGTGGAGTTGTGAATTGATCCAACCATTCTGGAGGGCAATTTGGAACTATGCCCAAAGGGCGACAAAAGAATATCTACCCTTTGACCCAGCCATAGCACTGCTGGGTTTGTACCCCAAAGAGATAATAAGGAAAAAGACTTGTACAAAAATATTCATAGCTGCACTCTTTGTGGTGGCCAAAAATTGGAAAATGAGGGGATGCCCTTCAATTGGGGAATGGCTGAACCAATTGTGATATATGTTGGTGATGGAATACTATTGTGCTAAAAGGAATAATAAAGTGGAGGAATTCCATGGAGACTGGAACGACCTCCAGGAAGTGATGCAGAGCGAGAGGAGCAGAACCAGGAGAACATTGGACTTCTCCATCAATGGCTTTACAATGTCCCTGAACAATCTGCAGCAATCTACGAGAAAAAAAAAAAAACTATCCTCAAGCAGAGGACAAACTGTGGGAGTAAAAACACTGAGGAAAAGCAACTGCTTGACTACAGGGGTTGAGGGGACATGATCGAGGAGAGACGCTAAATGAGCGTCCTAATGCAAATACCAACAACAAGGAAATGGGTTCAGAGCAAGGACACATGGGATACCCAGACGAATCACGCATGGGCTAGGGAAGGGGTGGGGGTGGGGGAAGGAAAAGAAAATGATCTGTTTCCAATGAATAATGTATGAAAATGGCCAAATAAAATAATGTTTTAAAAACTTAAAAAAAAAAGAAAGAAAAAAAAGAGTTGATATTGGTTTTGGAAAACCACAAGATGCTTCAACCAACTAGATATCCATACATATGAAAAGGTTCCCCCACACACACACACACACACATGTAAATATAGGCTTGTCCTTCTGATCCAAAACGATGATAATATCTCCTGGCTCCTGGTCACCTTCACCATAGAATGTTATCTTCTGACCATCTTTCATGCCATTGTCAATATGAACCTCCAGAATTTTTTTATCTCAAACAATTTTCCTCCCATTACAGCTTTTACATCTATCTTTAGGGCTGATTCGTTCCCCTTGCCCTTGGCATTCCATGCAAACGGATTGAATTTGCTAACCATTCCAGGTCCTAGCTGATGAATTCTTGTTTGCATTTCAGTACCTCTACAATTGGGACAGCTTTCTACATCTCCTTTCTTATCACCCCATCCTTCACATTTATCACAAATTACTTTCTTTTGCAAAGCCAGTTTTCTTGTTGCACCATTATATACATCTCTAAGGTCACTGACAACTGATGAACAACATTTTTACTTCTATGCTCCCTTTGCATTCTTCCACCTCCTCCAAAAATATATATCAAAAATATTCATTGGAGAACCAAAGCTACCACTAGAACCACCCTCTTTTATGGCTTGCTACCCTCTGCTTCTTGCTGAGTTTTCTGGAAAGTTCCCTCAGCACCCTTTTCACTATGCCACCCCGGTTCAATAAATGACAGTGGATAGGGCACTAGACCTGAAGTCAGGAAGTCGAATTCAAATCCTGCGTGACTTGGACACTTAATATCTGTGTGACTTTGGATAAGTCATTTAACCTGTCTGCCTCAGTTTCCTCCACTATAAAATGGGGGCAACAATAGAATCTACTTCCTAGGTTGATTTGAGGATAAAATGAGACATTTATAAAGCTCATATAAATATTAGATATTTAATAGTTATAAATAAATAAAATTATTTATAATATCAGTAGATATTATACACAATTATAGACACTTAAGCATTTATGAGAACTAGCTAGATATTAATAAGATTGATAATAAGCTGTTAAAACATAAAGAATATGGGATCACTTAGTATTTTCTAATATTTTCCAAATAACTTCTCTTTCTATGACTGTGCTAATTCTTTATCCTGTTTTGGCAAATTTCAGAACTGGAAGAGACTTTAAGGATCGTCTTACCCAATTCCTCATTTTATAGAAGATGACATTGAAACCTCAAGAAGCAAATGTATTTGCCAAGGTCCTAAGCATTTTTCATCCAAAAATTGTGAACTTACAGCCTAATTATCATGATGGGTTACAAAGGAGGTCATAGAAGGTGAGCTACGACATCATCCAGCAACATGTCACTGATGTGTCAAGAGTAAAAACTAAAAAGAACATTTGACTTAAAATTTTTTAGTGTGGTAGAGTTGAAAGCGAACTATAGATTTGGGCATTAGGAGACCTGAGTTCAAATTCCATCTTGGGCATTTACCACAACTGTAAACTTGAGTCAATCACTTGACCTCCATGATCCGCAACTTTCTGATCTATAAAATGAAATGCCTTGTACTAGAAGGCTTTTGAGCTCCCTTCAAGCTCTAAGCTCTCTGATCTTATCACTTTAAAAGGCATTCTTTGTCTTTTCCAAACTGATAGTTGACTTGCAAATTATTCAGTTTTCTCTATTGACAAGTCTCCCTTCTTTCAGTCGCTATCCTTCCCATTAAATGAAAGGGAATTTTCTCTCCCAGGTTTGCCTTTCCTTTGTTGTGCACAGTGAAAAGACATATTTTTTTCTTTAGATAGACACAATTATTTCCTGAAGTAATTTAAGCATCCTCAAGTTTCTTCCTCATTGTTGTTGTCATTTCTAATTTGTATTTTTCATGGAAAATAATTTTTTGTTTATTTTTTAAATAGTTACATTTTCCCAATTGCAAATAAAACAATTTTAACATTCTTTTTAAAAAAATTTGAATTCCAAATTCTCTCCCTCCCCCATCCCCTTATTGATAGGGCAAACAATTTGGTATAGGTTATTATAGACATACAAAACATATTTCCATATACATTGATTTTCTTGATATTCTTGATATTTTGTTCTTCCAGAGGAATTTTGGTTTTGTTTTTTACAACTAAATTATTTTTGGTAGTTTTATTGATATGGTACTGAACAAGTAAATTAATTGAGGCAGAAAAATGGTCACTTTTATTTTATTCACTTGGCCTACCCATGAGCAATTAATATGGGAAACAAACTTTTTAAAAGAATTATTTTGGTCCCAATTTAAAAATATATGTTTTATAGTACCAATAGACAAAATTATGATAATTGGGTTTTACATTCTTGACTCTTTCATAATTTGTGTGTCACACAACTTACAACAAACTTTTGGATAATCCTGTTGTGAAGATTAAATTTAACTCTCACCTGATTGTGAAAATGAAAAGAATTAACTCTCCCTGATTGTGAAGATTAAATTGTAACCCCTGTCTTTTTTTAGATTTAATCACCAAAAGTATAAACACTTAAAGTTGAGTGGGAAGATCTGCCCATTTTTAGATTTAATTACCAAATGTGTAAATGCCCTATTCACACTTGAGTGGGGGAGGTCCGTGACCTACATGTGCAATAGTGGGTGACGAATCAGAATTGACTGACTGCTTCCTGGGCAGTCCTCAAGCAGGACTTAAACTGTGACTGGTAGACATAGAATTAGGGGAAGGCACAGGAAGTCATATAAGAGGATGTGTCTTTAAAAGGGAGTGACAACTTTCTGAGTGCAGTTCCACTGGCAGTTCTTTCTTTCTTTGGAGTGGAGGCTGGTGGAGAATCTGCTGACTGGACCCAAGATGTGGTGAGTGAAAGGCTGACTCCCTTCATATTGGATTTTCTGAAGAGACTAGCCTCAGGAGAGACTTCCCCAGGTCCTCAGCATTGCCAAGGCATAAGAACAAACACTCCCTGCCTGGGTTGAGCCAGGGACTGGGAGTAAATTACTTAGTGCTTAAGCTAGATATTTTACCCTAACCTCTCTCTAATTTTCTTACTTCACTCTTTCTATACTTTGTAAATAAATCTCTTTGGAATTAACATGAGTTCCTGGTGACCCTATTTTATTTTATTTTATTTTTTTCCATTTGAATTAGTTTAGTCAATTTAGAACATTATTCCTTGGTTACAATAATCACATTATTTCCCTCCCTCCCCTCCACCCACCCTTCCCACAGCTGACCACAATTTCACTGGGTATTACTAGTGTCCTTGATCAGAACCTATTTCCATGTTGTTGATGTTTGCACTAGGATGTTCATTTAGTCTGAATCCCCAACCATGTCCCTTTGATCCATGTATTCAAGCAGTTGTTTTCCTTCAGTGTTTTTACTTCCACAGTGTTTCCTCTGAATGTGGATAGTGGTTTTTCTCATAGATTCCTCTTAGGTGTTCAGGATCACTGCATTGGCACTAATGGAGAAGTCCATTACATTCGATTGTACCACAGTGTATCAGTCTTTGTATACAGTGTTTTCCTGGTTCTGCTCCTCTCACTCTGCATCACTTCCTGGAGGTTGTTCCAGTCCCCATAAAATTCGTCCACTTTATTATTCCTTTGAGCAAAATAGTATTCCACCACCAACAGATACCACAATTGGTTCAGCCATTCCCTAATTAAAGGGCATCCCCTCATTTTCCAATTTTTTTTTTGCCACCACAAAGAGCGCAGCTATGAATATTTTTGTACATGTTTTTTTCCTTATTTTCTCTTTGGGGTACAAACCCAGCAGTGCTATGGCTGGATCAAAGGGCAGACAG
The DNA here is from genome assembly GCF_027887165.1 of Monodelphis domestica. NCBI lineage: Eukaryota > Metazoa > Chordata > Mammalia > Didelphimorphia > Didelphidae > Monodelphis > Monodelphis domestica. The sequence continues at coordinate 229,359,807 of NC_077231.1, read as the reverse complement.
TCTTTTAGTGCCCTTTCAGCATAGTTCCAAATTGCCCTCCAGAATGGTTGGATCAATTCACAACTCCACCAGCAATTAATTAATGTCCGGACATTGCCACATCCCCTCCAGCATTCATTACTTTCCTTTACTGTCATGTTAGCCAATCTTCTAGGTGTGAGGTGATACCTTAGAGTTGTTTTGATTTTCATTTCTCTGATTATAAGAGATTTAGAACACTTTTCATGTGCTTTTTAATAGTTTTGATTTCTTTAACTGAAAATTGCCTATTCATGTCCTTTGCCCATTTATCAATTGGAGAATGACTTGATTTTTTGTACAACTGGTTTAGCTCTTCATAAATTTGAGTAATTAGACCTTTGTCAGAGGTTTTTGTAATGAAGATTATTTCCCAATTTGTTGCTTCCCTTCTAATTTTGGATGCATTAGTTTTGTTTGTACAAAATCTTTTTAATTTAATGTAATCAAAATTATTGATTTTATGTTTTGTGATTTTTCTAGCTCTTTCTTGGTTTTAAAATCTTTCCTTATAATAAATTGGAGGAGTTCCATGGAGACTGGAACGACCTCCAGGAAGTGATGCAGAGTGAGAGGAGCAGAACCAGGAGAACATTGTACACAGAGACAAACACACTGTGGTATAATCGAACGTAATGGACTTCTCCATTAGTGGCAGTGTAATGCCCCTGCACAATCTGCAGGGATCAAGGAGAAAAAAACACTATCCATAACCAGAGGACAAATTGAGGGAGTAGAAACACCGAGGAAAAGCAACTGCCTGCCTACAATGGCTGAGGGGACATGACAGAGGAAAGACTCTGAGCGAACACTCTGATGCAAATCCTAACAACATGGCAATGGGTTCGAGTCAAGAACACATATGATACCAGTGGAATCACGCGTCGGCCACGGGGGGTGGGAGGGAGGAAAAGAAAATGATCTTTGTCTTTAATGAAAAATGCATGGAAATGATCAAATAAAATACTATAAAATTAAAAAAAAATAAAGTCTTTCCTTTCCCATAGATCTGTCAAGTATACTATTCTGTGTTCACCTAATTTGCTTATAATTTCCTTCTTTATATTCATGTCATTCACCCATTCTGAGCTCATCTTGGTGTGTAGAGTATGAGATATTGATCCAAACCTAATCTCTCCTATACTGTCTTCCAATTTTCCCAGCAGTTTTTATCAAATAATGGGTTTTGGTCTCAAAAACTGGGATCTTTGGGCTTATCATAGACTATTTTGCTGAGGTCATTCACCCGAAGTCTATTCCACTGACCCTCCGTTTTGTCTCTTAGCCAGTACCAAATTGTTTTGATGACCGCTGCTTTATGATATAGTTTGAGATCTGGGACTGCAAGGCCACCTTCCTTTGTATTTTTTCCCCCATTATTTCCCTGGATATCCTTAATCCTTTGTTCTTCAAAATGAACTTTGTTATGGTTTTTTCTAAATCAGTGAAAAAAATTTTTGGAAGTTCAATGGGTATGGCACTAAATAGATAAATAAGTTTGGGTAGGATGGTCATTTTTATTATATTGGCTCATCCTACCCATGCACAGTTAATGTTTTTCCCATTGCTCAGGTTTAGTTTTAGTTGTGTGGAGAGTATTTTGTAGTTGTGTTCATATAGTTCCTGTGTTTGTCTCAGAAGATAGATTCCTAAGTATTTTATGTTGCCTAAGGTGATTTTGAATGGGATTTCTCTTTCTAATTCTTACTGCTGAGCTGTGTTGGAAATATATAGAAATGCTGATGACTTATGTGGGTTTATTTTATATCCTGCGACTTTGCTAAAGTTGTTGATTATTTCCACTAGCTTTTTGGTTGATTTTCTAGGATTCATTAAGTAGAACATCATATCATCTGCAAAGAGCGATAACTTGGTCTCCTCCTTGACTATTCTGAAGCTTTCAATTTCTTTTTCTTCTCTAATTACTACTGCTAGTGTTTCTAGTAAAATGTCAAATAATAGAGGTGATAATGGGCATCCTTGTTTCACTCCTGATCTTATTGGGAATGCATCTAGTTTATGCTCATTGCAGATGATGTTAGCCAATGGTTTTAGATATATACTGTTTATTATTTTTAGGAAAGATCCTTCTATTCCTATGCTTTCTAGTGTTTTCAATAGATTGGGTGTTGGCTTTTTTTGCATCTATTGAAATAATCATGTGATTTTTATCAGTTTGCTTGTTAATATGGTCAATTATGTGGATGGTTTTCCTAATATTGAACCATCCTTGAATTCTAGTATGAATCCTACCTGATCATAGTGGATAACCCTCGTGATCACTTGCTGGAGTCTTTTTGCTAGTATCCTATTTAAGATTTTTGCTTCTATATTCATTAAGGAGACTGGTCTACAGTTTTCTTTCTCTGTTTTTGACCTGCCTGGCTTTGGGATCAGTACCATGTTTGTGTCATAAAATGAATTTGATAGAACTCCTTCTTTGCTTATTCTGTCAAATAGTTTGTAAAATATTGGGATTAGTTGTTCTTTGAATGTTTGATAGAATTAATTTGTGAATCCATCTGGACCTGGGGATTTTTTCTTAGGGAGTTCTTTAATGGCTTGTTCAATTTCTTTTTCTAATATTCAGTTGTTTAGGTAATTTATTTCTTCCTCTTTTAGTCTAGGCAATTTATATTTTTGTAAGTATTCATCCATATCACCTAGATTGTCATATTTGTTGCCATATAATTGGGCATAATCATTTTTAATGATTGCCTTAATTTCCTCTTCATTTGAGGTGAGGTCTCCCTTTTCATCTTGAATACTGTCAGCTTGGTTTTTTCTTTCCATTTTTTAATTAGACTGATTAGTACTTTGTCTATTTTATTTGTTATTTCAAAGTACCAGCTTCTAGTCTTATTTATTAAATCAATAGTTTTTTTACTTTAAATTTTATTAATTTCTCCTTTGATTTTTTTGGATCTCTAATTTAGTCTTCATCTAAAGATTTTTAATTTGTTCCCTTTCTAGTTTTTTTAATTTGCATTACCAATTCAGTGACCTCTGCCCTTCTTAATTTGTTAATATATGAACTCAAGGATATAAATTTCCCCCTGAGTACTGCTTTGGCTGCATCCCACGGGTTTTGACAGGATGTCTCATCATTGTCATTTTCTTCAATGAAGTTATTGTTTCTACAATTTGTTTTTTAACTAATCGGTTTTGGAGAATCCTATTGCTTAATTTCCAATTAATTTTTTATTTCTCTCTCCATGTACCCTTACTAATTATTATTTTCATTGCATTGTGATATGAGAATGTTGCATTTATTATTTCTGCTCTTTTGTACTTGTTTCTAATTTTTTTTATGCCCTAATACATGGTCAATTTTTGTGAATGTACCATGTGCTGCTGAAAAGTAGGTATATTCCTTTTTGTCCCTATTTATTTTTCTCCGCATGTCTACTAGCTTTAATTTTTCTAAGATTTCATTCACTTCTCTTACCTCTTTCTTATTTATTTTTTGGTTTGATTTATCTAGTTCAGATAGAGGAAATTATAGGTCTCCCACTAGTATAGTTTTTCTATCTATTTCATCCTTGAGCTCCACTAGTTTCTCCTTTAGAAATTTGGATGCTATGCCATTTGGTGCCTACATGTTGAGTATGGATATTTCCTCATTGTCTATACTGCCTTTTATAAGGATGTAATTACCTTCCCTATCTCTTTTAACTAGATTTATTTTTACTTTGGCTTTGTGAGATATTATGATTGCGACTCCTGCCTTCTTTTTGTCAGTTGATGCCCAATAGATTTGGCTCCATCCTCTTACTTTCACCCTATGTGTATCCACCTTCCTCATGTGTGTTTCTTGCAGATAGCATATGGTAGGGTTTGGATTTTAATCCACTCTGCTATTCGCTTGCGTTTTCTGGGTGAGTTCATTCCATTCACATTCAGAGTTATGATTACTAGCTGTGTATTTCCCAGTATTTTGATTTCTACTCTTGATCCCAACTTTTCTTCTTTCACTATTTCCTTCTATACCAATGTTTGTTTTAAATCAGTCCCCCTAGTTTACACCCTTGTTTTTCTTCCCTTTCTACCCCCTTCCTTCTAATTCCCCCCTTATTTTCCCTGTAGTCTTTCTAAAATTACACTCCCACCCTCTCCCTCCTTTGTACTGCTTTCCTCCCCACCAGTCCATTTATTACCCTTCTACTCCCCTATCGGGTGCAAATCTATTCTTTGCCCCACTGGATTGGATTGTTTTTCCCTCTTTGGGTCAATTTCAAAGCATGTAAGAGTTGGGTATTTCCTATCTCCAACCTCTTTACCCTTTTAATGTTTTCTCCCCTTCTGCCATGAGTTTCTTTGTGACATATGAATTTACCCCCATTTGTTTCATTTCCCATTTCTTTTAGTATTAACCTCTCTATTTTAGCTCTAGTTGTGTATATATATATATATATATATATATATATATATATATTTATATATATATACATACACACACATGTATATGCATTTATGCATGTATATATCTATATACCTATTTATGTCTTGTCCTTTCATCCTATACAGTTTGTAACTGTTCCCTCTAAGTGTAATTCTTCTAGCTGCCCAGGTTATAACAACAGTTTTTAAGAGTTACCAATGACTTCTTTTCTTATATGAATACATGTCATTTTAACTTACTGAGTCTCTTAAATTTGTTTTGTTTTGTTTTTCTTTTTTCTCTCTTTTTTAATTACCTTTTATGATTCTCTTGAGTTCTGTGCTTGGGCATCAAATTTTCTGTTCAGGTCTGGTCTTTTCTTTACATATTCTTGGAATTCTTCTATTTTGTTGAATGACCAATCTTTCCCCTATAAGGATATATTCAGTTTTGCTGGGTAGTTTATTCTTGGTTGTAGACCTAGTTCCCTTGCTTTCCTGAATATCATATTCCATGCCTTTTGGTCCTTCAGTGTGGATGCAGCCAGATCCCGTGTTATCCTGACTGGGGTTCCATAGTATCTGAATGACTTCTTCTTGGCAGATTGTAAGATCTTTTCTTTTGTCTGGTAGTTCTTGAATTTGGCTATAACATTCCTGGGTGTTGTCAGTTGGGGATTAAGTACAGGAGGTGATCTCTGTGGATTCTATGAATCTCCACTTTTCCCTCTTGTTCTAGGATATCGGGGCAGTTTTCTTGAATAATTTCCTGTAGTATGATGTCCAGGCTTTCTCTTTTCTCATGGTCTTCTGGTAGAAAAATGATTCTCAAGTTCTCTCTCCCAGAACAATTCTCTAAATCCTCTGTTTTACGAACGAGATGCTTCATATTTTCCTCAATTTTGTCATTCTTTTGGTTTTGTTTTATAGTGTCCTGCTGCCTTGTGAGGTCAATTAATTCTAGTTGTATTCTGGTTCTTAAAGACTAAATTTCATCCCATGCTTTTTGGTCATCCTTCTCCTTCTGATCTGATTTTATTTAGAGGTCATCTTTCATTCTCTTTAGCTCATCTCTCATCTCCTTTGCCCCATCTTTCATTTTCTTTGCTTCATCTTTCTTTTCCTTTGTCTTATTTTCCAGCTGGTTGATTTTGGCTTTCAAGATACTATTTTCTGTTTCCAGATGACTTATCCTAGTTTTTAAGTTCTTTTCCCAATTGTCTTAAGCCTCTCTTTATTGCATTTTGAATTGCATTTTGAGTTCTTCCAAAGTCTGTATCCAATTCACTGAGATTTCTGATTTTTCCTTTGAGTATCCCTCCCCCTCTGTTTTGTTCACTCTTTGTCTGTTACCTCTACAGAAGCTGTATATTGTAATTTCTTTCTTCTTTTTCTGTTGTTTGCTCATATTTACCCCTTCTTTGCTCCCTGTATTTGTCTGTGCTCTTGCTCCTCTCATTTTTTTTTGGTTTTCGGGGCTTCTGTCAGTTTCCCCTCTTTGAGCTTTGTCAGATCTCTCAGTGCAGTGTCGGGGGGAGGTGTGTTGGAGTTTGAGCTTCCCTGTCCTCTGGAGGCTTTTGATTGGATTAAAGTCCAGCAGTCAGTGAGGGAGGAGTGTTGGAGCTTGGGCTTCCCTGAGTTCTGAAGACTTTTGATGGGATTAAGTTCAGCTGCTTTGGGCTGGGTGTGCTGAGGATGAAGCCTCCTGGAAGACTGGAGCAATACGTAGGTTCTCTGCAGCTCTGACCATGCTGCCAGTTTTGCGCTCCCTCTCCAGCTCCTTCATCTCCACCTATATTTGACATTCTGAGACTGGCACAGCCCTGCCCTCAAGGTACACCCTTCAGACCAGCACCTTTGCCTGCCCAGAGGTTGCTGCTGCCACTGGAGGCTTAGCACTCTACGTGGGGATGGGGGTGTCCTAGGACCTTCCCTCTGCCTTCCCCCTAAACCTGAGTGTTCTTGGATTCTGGCTTTTTGGGGGCATACCTTTTGAATTGAGTCCAGCAGGAGGGTTCCCTGGCTCTGTCTTGTTGTTAGGTTTGATTTTCAGTCCCCTAAGAGCATTTAGTTTGTGATCGGTAAGGAAGGGTATTCAGAGGTCTGAACTTATGCTGCTTCTAGGCAGCCATCTTGGCCTCTCTCCCTGATGACCGTATTTTAAATATAATCCAGTCCAACCTTTTTATAATAACCCTTCCCCCCTATATTCTTATAACCTGGGGACTGCCATTTCTCATCTCTGTGTAATTTTGGAGGTAAGTTTTTGAGAAGTGTATATGGGAATTCTGGGGAAATGGCAGATTAAGAGGTTTCAAGGTAACTAAGTTCCTCACATTGTCCTAAAAAAAATAGAAATTCAGAAAAAAGGAAAGAAAATGAGTAAAATGAAGAGCTCCGATGCACACATAACAAACTCTAGAAAAGCATAGATATATAAGAAATAAATTGAAGCATATACCAAAGCAGCGCAGATAGATCAAGAGGATGAAGAATATCTAAGAGATGACCCCAAATGTATATTTAATGAGATATTTAATGACTTGGAGCAAAAATTAACTCTGGTACACAAAAACATCATGAATTGAAATCAAAAAAGAAGTTGAAGCTGTTTAAACATTGTGGTAGGAACTGACATGAAGAACTGAATACTTAAAAAAAGAATTAGGAGGAAATAACAAAAAAGAATTCACATTATGACTGTACATAGAAAATCGGAAGATATTAATAGTATTAAGGACTAAGCTAGTATAGATGATGATAAAGTCATAGAAAACACTAGGAATGAGGAAAGGCAAAAAATAAATCAAACTGGTAAACAAATAATTTTTGGAGAAGGAAGTACAATTTTTTAGTGAATACTACTAGAAAACTTGTTCAAATGTTCTAATAATGTGTAAAATACATTTAAAATCACTTTATGGTTGTACCTTACACCTATCAAACAGGCAAAAAAAAGTTTAAAATAATAAAATTCAGTATGGGTTCAGTTTCAGCAATATAAGTTTCACAGCACAATCTGAGCCTGTAACTGCAACAAGCCACCACACAACTGATCAGGTCCTCTGAATGATCCAGGAATCCCACTGCTCAGACTTTATCTTAAGGATGTAGAGGAGGAAAAAAGACCTCTCTAAACAACTATAATCATAACTGCCTTCTTTGTAAGACAAAATAGTAAAAATAAACTATGACCTAATAAGAGAAATAACTAAGTAAAATGATGGTATAGTAATGTAATAGAATACCATTTTATTGTACAGAATGATAAATAGAAGAATGTAAAGAAATATGGAAAGACTTAGAAGATGATGCAGAACAAAGGCCAAGGAACAAGAGCAACATATAGTATACTTGAACTACAACCACTAAAAAGACACATTAAGAACACCAAAACTTTTTAAGTACACAGATAGATTTAGAAGGTGATACCGAAAAGTCCATTGTAGTTGTGATTTTGTTAACATTTATCTTATGTATCATTTATCATATAATTATTTAAATTACTTTGTTATATTATATTATATAATATTATAGTTATTGTGGTATGCTATATTATATTACATTATATCATTATAGGGGTGTATGGGGTGTTCAGGGAGGGGTAGTATCTCTGTTATCTCTGGCATGTAGGGCTTGTCGTGCCCTCCTAGGGCAGCTTTCCAGCCTCTGACCCCCACCTGACACCCAGCTCTCACTTGTGGCTCCCAGTAGCTGCTAGCATGTGGCAGCGGCCACACTCCAGGCAACGGCTTCAACAAGCTGGCTAAACCTTGGGAGGGTAGCCATCGGGTTGTCAACCCCTGGTGAACCCGGGCTTTGCTCACCCAGTATGTGAAGACTGCTTCAGCGGAGCAGGCGGAATAAACCAACAAGAAGGTTCAACGGCTGAGATGGCAACGCAGCAAAGCACTGTGGAGTGCTTAGGGCATGTTGGAGCACAAAAGATAACATGGCCATCCAGTGCAGCTGAGGAAGTCTCCAGATGTAACAATTTTTCGTGCCACTGGACCCAGGCTTCCAATGCTGAGAGGGTGGGACTGTCTTTGTGCATCGAACTTTCCACTTAAATCTCCTTCACGCACAAGTATCTTTGTGCACACTCATCTATCCTGACCCTTTCCACCCTCTTCAAGACCTGCAGCGATGGGGGAGTGGCGACGCAACAGGTGGAGGGGACCACTGGCAGTTGTAGTCACGATCCTGCATGTAGACGGCCCACGGACAAGTGGTCGCTTGACCCTGTAGGGCAGCAGGGATGTTTGGCAGCATCTTGGGTGACTGAACAGCTTTCTCTAGGACAGCACTGCTCACCCTGATCAAGGGAGGGGACTAGAAAAGGTGTCCCAAACATGGCCTGCCCTACAAACACCCAGTCAGCACACCGCGCCTGGTGGGTCATCCCTTTAAGTGGTCGAAATCAAAGAAAACAAAATACAAAGAAACTCCTACTAGGAGCATGGAATATCAGGACATTACTTGATAGAGAGAATGCCCCAAGACCTGAGAGAAAAACAGCTCTAATTGGTAAAGAACTGGCGCAATATAACATTGACATCGCAGCATTAAGTAAAACACGCTTACCAGAAGAGGGATCACTCAGTGAACCCACCACTGGATACACCTTCTTCTGGAAAGGTAGAACCTCAAATGAAGACAGAATCCAAGGTGTTGGCCTGGCAATCAAGACCAGTTTGCTCAAACAACTGCCAGACTTGCCTGTGGGCGTCAGCGAGAGGCTCATGGAGATCCATTTGCCTCTCAGCAAAGACTGGTATACCACAATCATCAGCGCATATGCCCCAACAATGACTAGCACAGAGGAGACCATCGAGCAGTTCTACTCTGACCTGAGTGCTGTCTTGCCCTCAGTGCCCACAAATGACAAGCTGATACTACTGGGAGACTTCAACGCCCGCGTTGGCCAGGACCATGAAAGATGGAAAGGAGTGCTCAGTAAACACGGCATGGGCAAAATGAACAACAATGTCCTACTGCTACTCAGCAAATGCTCAGAATTCGAACTAACCATCACGAAAACTGTGTTCAGAATGGTGAACAAATATAAAACAATGTGGATGCATCCACGATCAAAATAGTGGCATCTCATTGACTACATCATTGTATGCCGGCGAGACATCCAGGATGTATAGATCACCAGAGCCATGAGAGTTGCTGAATGTTGGACAGACCACCGATTGGTTAGAGCGACTCTACAAATGCGCATTGCACCTCGCCATCCAAAATGCGCCCAGACAGTTCGCACATTTTACAACATGAGTCGTCTTAGAGATCCATCTTATTTGCAAACATTTCAGTCCTGCCTGGAAGACAAGTTGTCTTCCAAGGGACCACTCACTGGAAGCTCAACCAAGAAATGGAACCAGTTCAGAGACACAGTGAAGGAAACATCAAAGGCATTCCTAGGCCCCAAACAAGGCAACCACCTTGACTGGTTCAACAAGAACAACACTGCTATTGAAGACCTATTGAGCAAAAAAAAACAAAGCCTATATGGAGTGGCAAAATAACCCAAACTCTGCTCCTAAAAAGGACAGATTCAAGTCTCTCCAAGCCACGGAGAAGTGTGAGATCAGGAAGATGCAAGACCGATGGTGGGGGAAAAAGGCAGAAGAAATCCAGCACTTTGCTGATACAAAAAACTACAAACAATTTTTCAGTGCCCTCAAGACTTTCTATGGGCCATTAAAACCCACCACCACTCCCTTGCTATCCTCTGAAGGTGACACTCTCATAAAAGATAAAAACGGCATCAGCAACAGGTGGAAAGAACACTTCAGTCAGCTTCTCAACCGACCCTCTTCAGTCGACCAAAGCACCCTTGACCAGATCCCCCAAAACTGCACCATTGAACAACTTGATGTCCTTCCTTCAATAGAGGAAGTCCAAAAAGCCATTAAACAAATGAGTGCAGGCAAGGCACCTGGTAAAGACGGGATCCCAACCAAGATGTACAAGGCCTTAAATGGAAAGGCGCTCCAGGCATTCCACATAGTGCTGACCAGCATATGGGAAGAGGAAGACATGCCCCCAGAACTCAGAGATGCCTCCATCGTAGCCCTATACAAGAACAAAGGCTCAAGAACAGCCTGTGACAACTACAGAAGCATCTCACTACTCTCCACTGCTGGAAAGATCCTTGCCTGTGTTATACTCAACAGACTCCTGTCATCTGTTTCAGAGCAGAACCTGCCTGAATCACAATTTGGCTTCCGACCAGATCGCAGCACCATCGACATGGTCTTCATGGTGAGGCAAATGCAGGAAAAATGCCTTCAGCAGAACCTAAGTCTCTATATTGTCTTCATAGACCTGACAAAGGCGTTCAACACAGTGAACAGGGATGCATTGTGGGTGATCCTCAGCAAGCTCAGTTGCCCAGCAAAATTCGTCAAACTGATCCAGCTCTTTCATGTCGACATGACAGGGGGAAGTCCTATCTGGTGGAGAGACTTCCGATCGCTTCAACATCTCCAATGGCGTGAAACAAGGTTGTGTCCTTGCTCCGGTACTATTCAACCTATACTTCACCCAAGTATTACGACATGCTGTGATGGATCTAGACCTGGGCGTCTACATCAAATACCGACTGGCTGGCTCACTATTCGACCTTCGCCGCCTGACTGCAAAAACAAAGACAACAGAGAGACTCATCCTGGAAGCTCTCTTTGCAGATGACTGTGCTCTCATGGCCCACCAAGAAAATCACTTTCAAACCATTGTGGACAGGTTCTCCATAGCAACAAAACTGTTTGGCCTGACTGATGCCTCAGCAAAACAGAGGTGCTGTTCCAACCTGCACCAGGGAGGCCAACTGACCAGCCGTGCATTACAATCGATGGCACACAGCTTTCTAAGGTCAACACTTTCAAGTACCTGGGCAGCACCATCGCCAACGACGGGTCCCTAGACCACGAGATCAATGCCAGGATCCAAAAGGCCAGCCAGGCACTCGGGCGGCTGCGCTGCAAAGTCCTCCAACACAGAGGTGTAAGCATTGCGACGAAGCTCAAAGTGTACAACGCAGTGGTCCTCAGCTCGCTCCTGTACGGGTGTGAGACATGGACACTGTACCGGAAGCACATGAAGCAGCTGGAGCAATTCCACCAACGCTCTCTCCGGTCAATCATGAGGATCCGATGGCAGGACCGAATCACCAACCAGGAAGTCCTCGACAGAGCCAACTCCACCAGCATCGAAGTCATGGTCCTCCAAACCCAGCTACGATGGTCTGGACACGTCATCCGCATGGACCCACAGCGAATACCAAGACAGGTATTCTATGGTGAACAGTCAGCTGGACTCAGGAAACAAGGCCGACCAAAGAGAAGATTCAAGGATCAGCTAAAGTCCAACTTGAAGTGGGCTGGCATCACACCAAAGCAACTAGAACTCGCTGCCTCAGACAGAAGCAGTTGGAGAACCCACATTCACCATGCCGCCACCACCTTTGAAGATGAGCGACGCCGACATCTTGTCGCTGCGCGTGAACGCCGACACCAGGCCAGAACCGCACCTCCAGTAACAACTGGCGTCCCATGCCCCATGTGCCACAAACTGTGCGCCTCAGCCTTTGGACTTCAAAGCCACATGAGGGTACATCAATAGATGATAATGATGATAATGCACAAAGACAATTGCCATTCTCGGTCACCGAGAGACTACCACTACTACTATATCATTATTATTTTTCCTCCTCAAAATATAGATTAATTTTAAAATTCTATTTAGAACTTTACAACAAGCATTGATTTTTTTATTTGTTGAGTTTCCCTATTCTAGGGAAAGAATAAATCACTTTTTTAAAAGGATACATACACATCTGTATCTTAGAAGGAGCCTACCAGTAGCCACTGCATACTATTAATTAGTGACCAGCTTCCTAACTAAAATATTCTACTTATTTGGTAGTACTATAATATGAATGGGAAAAAAAGTTAGATCAGGTTAAACTCTATGTCTTCAAAAAAACTGATCAGTGGAAAAGAATATAGACTCCAGAAATAGAATCAAACCTTTGGAGACCTTAAAATATGACAAAATAGAAGTAATATAATGAGGATAAATATTGACACAGAAGATTTCAACCCATACATCATTCTATAAACAGTAATAAAGTTTAGTAATTAAAAGAATCAACTATTTTAAGAACCAATATTTTAAAAAATGGAATAATGCAAAATAGCATATTCATCTCAACTATACAGAGATTTCTAATGACAAGAGGAATAAAAGCTATCAGATGTATTCAGATATAAAATTTAAAGGCACAGTGGGATTACATAAAATAAATGTCAAAGAGACAAAAGAATGGGTAAAAAAAATCTAACAAGTATTCATTAAGGGCCTACTTTCAGGTACTGTGCAAGAGTATGAGGATTCAAATACAAATAAATTAGAGTAAATCTACTCACAAAACTGAATTTAAGAAGCTTACTATGTAGAATACATGGAAAATCTATACAAATATTTAAGTAAACAATGAGACTGCTTAATAAGTGGTCACAGAGTTGTAAAATTTCACAATTGGAAGGGATCTCGGAAATTTTCTGCTCTAGAGGGCCATTTTGTGTCATACTTCCCTTTTGGGTGTCTCATAAAACCAACAGATGGACCTCTCCAAAGAATGCTTTTAAATATACCAAAGAAAAGGCATAGACATAGAATTACAAATGAAACTAATTTTACTGAAATATATTTATCAAATTAAATAAAAAACTAACATCTCCTGATCTAGTCTAACCCCTTCATGTACAGTTAAGGAAACTGAGGCCTCGTGAAGTGAAGGAATTGCTAAAGGTTGTATAGCTATAGTCAACAAAGCTGGGAACAGACATATGAAGAAATACAAATAACAAATCTCCATGGAAATGTAACACAGAAGACTATACAACACAATTAGCAATTAATTAGCAAAAATGCAAATTAAAAGATTAAGATATTGTTATAAATAACTTAGTTTTGGTCAAGTAGGTGGCATAGTGGCTAAGAGCCTGATGTAGAAATGGGGGAACCTAGGTTCAAAGCTGATCTCAGATATTTCCTAGATGTGTGATCTTTGATAAGTTTACTTACCCCTCTTTGCCTAGCCCTTACCTTTCTCTCTTGGAGTTGTAACTAAGACAGAAAGTAAGTGTTTTAGAAATAAATAAATAGGCTAGCAAAAATTAAATGTCTAAAACTGGTGTTGGCAAGGTAGCAAGGAATAAGTTCACAAATATTGTCAACAGCACTGTAAATTATTCTTATCTTTCTGGAGAAAGATCTTGCAATATTTAGCAAGAGCTATAAAACCACCTGTTACCCTTTGATCCAGAAACCTACCTTTTCTTTCATTTTTCATTTATTATGTGGAAAGTGCTGTACCAGATAGTGTTGCTGTTACTGTCTGGTCATTTTCAGTCATGGCCCCATATTGGATATTCTTGGCAAAGATATTGGAGTGGTTTGTCATTTCCTTCCCTAGCTCATTTCAGAAAGGAGGAAAATGAGGCAAACAGGGTTAAGTGACTTGACTAAGGTCACAAAGCTAAAAAATGTCTTAGACTGGATTTGAACTTAGCTTTTCTTGACTTCATCGGTACCTCTCTATTGTGAAGATTGGATTTAGCTATCTCCTGATTGTAACAATGAAGATGCTTGGCTCTTCCTTTATTGTGATAATTAAATTGTAATCTCCTGACTGTAACAATGAAGGTACTTAGCTCTTCCTTTATTGGGAAGATTGAATTGTAATCCACAGTCTATTTTAGATTTTAATCTACAAAAAGGTGATAACTCAGTATTTTAAGAAGATCTACCCATTTTAACTACAAAAAGGTGTTAAGTAACTACAAAAGGTGAATTAACCAAAAAAGGTGTTAAGTAACCCAAAAAGATATAATCTAACCAAAGAAGGTGTGAACTAAAGAGTAGGCAGTCCGGGAGAAAAGTGTCTGCTGTGATTGGTAGATGTGAAATTTAGGGGAGGTGATACAAGAGAAAAAGATCTTTAAAAAGAGGACAAAGGCCAAAAGAAGATATATTCGATTCTAGATTAGATTCAAGGAGATCGAAGAGCTCTCTGACTCTGATGAGAGACTGTGGAACTGGACCCTGAAGGAAATTGTGCAGGAGACCTCAGATTGTTTCCCATTTTAGATGATCACCTTTGGTGAGTGAAAGGCTGACTTAGTGACCTGGCCTTTCTGGAGGCATGAAGCCTCCAGGAAAGACCCTTCGTCTTGAGACTCTCTTCCCCTGGCTGGGCCTTAGAAATTCTAACTGGTATCAGAGGAAGCCAGAGCTCTATATGTCTCTCTCCCCTTTTCTCTCTTCCTTAATATCTTCCCTCTATTGTAAATAAAGTACCATAAATTCCATTTACTTTACTAACTCATTTGGGATTTAGAAATTAAATCTCTGGTGACCACCTAATTAATATATTTCAGTCTCAACCACAATTAAAATTAATACTATCCATTGTGCCATCTAGCCCCATCAGATAGTGGAGAAGATACATACAAATATAATTAAGAACTGGTACCTGTTCTTAGAAGCTTCTTCCTCATGGAAATAACCCAAAAGAGAAAGACAAAAAAATGATACAAGATGATCATGGTAGTACTGTTAGCTAAAACTTAGACAAATCTCAAAGACTACCATATGCCTTACAAAGCAAATTATAATGAAATGCAGATAACTTCCAGATCAGTGGATGCATATGTATCTGACCTCCTCCATGTTTTCAACTACCTTTGGAACATTTTGAATTGGATGACACATCAGTAACTCGGATTTGGCAGGCCCAAAAAAGAAATCATTATCTTTCTCTCAAAATCTATATCTTTTCTGAATTTCCTCTTCTGTAGAAGAGCTTTCTTTCCTCATTCTTCTTCATTTCATATATTCAATCAATTAACTAACCTAGTGCCTTGCTCCTCACTTTTGCTTAGTAGTTCAGCTCAAGCATCACAAATTAATAGAAGAGTAGTACCAAACTCACTGTGTGAAGAGGACCAGAACCAGATTAAAATCTAATTGGGAAGGGTTTAACAAAAAAAAATAAGAATGCAACATAGATCCTGTTAAATTGTGGTTTTATAAGTCAATGTGTGGCCAGCAGGGATTTGTTTCTATTTGAGTTTGAAACCAGTGTCCTAGTGGTGTAAAATTACATGGCATTAACTTTGTGGATATATTGTATGTACTTAGATGTGTACATGTGGTTTCCTTGATAGAATTTCAGTTTGAGAAAGGGGATTGTTTCCATTTTGTCTTTGTATTTCCAGTGCCTAACTTGGTACCTAGTACATAGAAAATGCCTGGTTGACTGATTAATTGGTGACGGCATATAACTATTTATATTTCATTTTACCTCTTGATATCTATTAAGTGAGGAGATTGTATTAGATATCCTTAAAGTAGTTTCTAGATATAACTTTCTATAATCATGATGATAAATTAGTGGAAAGAGGATTGGGTTGAGAGTCAGGAGACAGAATCTCTAGGTTGGAAGAGACTTCAAAGCCCTGATCAATCTTAATTAGCATCAGGAATCACAGAATCATAGGCTCACTGAATTTCAGTTAGAAGGGACCTCAGTGGCTCCCTGCTTCTATCTGTATCTGAAAAGAATCTTTAATAAGAAATACCCTCAATGGAGAACCCAGTACCACATTAGGCAACCTATTCCACTTTTGGAGAGCATTTTTATTAAATTTTATTTTAAAATATTTTTCCAATACTTATACAAAAATATTTATAGCCACGCTCTTCATGGTGGCAAAACAATTGGAAAATGAGGGGATGCCCTTTAATTGGGGAATGGCTGAAAAATTGTGGTATCTGATGGTGATGGAAGACTATTGTGCTATAAGGAATAGTGAACTAGAAAGACTATTGTGCTATAAGGATTAGTGAACTAGAGAATTTCCATGTGAACTGGAATGAACTCCAGGAATGGATAAGAGCAAAAGGAGCAGAACCAAGAGAACATTGTACACAGAGACTGATACACTGTGGTACAATCAAATGTAATGGACTTCTCTACTAGCAGCAATGCAGTGATCCAAGACATTTCTGAGAGACTTATGAGAAAGAACACCATCCACATCCAGAGAAAGAACTGTGGGAATAGCAACACAGAAGAAAAACAACTGCCTGATCACATGGGTCAATGGGGATATGATTGGGGATGTAGATTCTAAATGATCACCCTAGTGCAAATATCAATAATATGGAAATAGGTTTTGGTCAATGACACATGTAAAACCCAGTGGAATTGTGCTTTGGATATGGGAGAGGGGTGGGAGGAGGGGAGAGAAAGAACATAGGTCATGTAATCATGAAAAAAAATTTCTTAATTAAATAAAATTTTTAAAAATATATTTTTCCATGGTTATATGATTCATATCTCCCTATCATCTTCCCTTCACCCACCCAGCACTGAAAAGCAATTCCACTGAGTTACATATGCATTATCCCTCAAAACCCATTTACATGTTATTCATTTTTGTAATCTTTTAAATTTAAAAAGATTTTGTAATCTTTTAAAACCAAAACCCCAAATCACATACCCATATAAACAAGTGATAAATCATATGTTTTTCTTCTGTATTTCTCACACAGTTCTTTCTCCAGATTTGGGTAGCATTCTTCCTCATAAATCCTTTGGGATTGTCCTGGATCATTGCATTGCTATTAGTAGCAAAGTCTATTACATTTTATGGTCCCACAATGTCTCAGTTACTGAGTATAATGTTCTCTTGGTTCTGCTCATTTCACTCTACATCAATTCGTGTAGGTCCTTCCAGTTCTTATAGAAATCAAGAAATTCACCATTCCTTGTAACACAATAATATTGTATCACCTTCATATACCACAATTGTTGCATTCCACAATTGAGGGATATTCCCTCATTTTCCAATTTTTTTGCCACCATGAAAAGTGCCACTATAAATATTTTGTACAAACAGGTCCATCCCCACTTTTAAAAATCTCTTTGGAATAAAAACTTAGTGGTATTGCTGGATCAAAGGGCATGCATTCTTTTAAAGCCCTTTTGGCATAATTCCAAATAAACTTCCAGAATGGTTGGATCAATTCACAACTCCACTAGCAATGCATTAGTATCCCAATTTTGCCCCGTCCCCTTGGCGAACATTTTTGAAAGAGGTAATGAGGTGTAGTAGAAGGATAAATTGATTGGAAGTCAATGAAAAGATCACTGCCTTTGAAATCAGAGCCTGAATTCAAATCCTCTCTCTTATTTAGATGTAGTAAGGACAATCGGTCCCTACTATAAGATCTTGGGCAATTCACTTAACCTCTTTTCTCATCTGTAAAATAAGAGTGCAGGACTATATGGCCTCTAATCTCTCCTCCAGATCTAAATTCGTAGTTCTTTAGGATATATGCCCTGATGATCTGATTTTAAAAATCAGGGTTTTTCACTTACAACCTGTGTGACTTTGGGTAAGTCCTAGAATTCGGTGTGCTTCAACTTCCTCATATGTAAAATGAGAGAAGCAGATGCTATCTAGGAACCATTTAAGCTCAAAATTCTATCATTTAATTGTAAGAAAATTTGTTCTTCCATTCAACCTAAATTTGATTCTCTGAAATTTCCATCTGTTGTTTCTTAGTTCAACCATGTAGGACCAATTAGCTTAAGTATAATCCTTCTTCCAC
Source organism: Monodelphis domestica (assembly GCF_027887165.1). Classification (NCBI taxonomy): domain Eukaryota; kingdom Metazoa; phylum Chordata; class Mammalia; order Didelphimorphia; family Didelphidae; genus Monodelphis; species Monodelphis domestica. The sequence goes on along the minus strand of NC_077231.1, from coordinate 229,341,717 downwards.
ATGATAGCTTTTCAGGAATGTTTTTGAAGACAGTTATCATGCATTAGGAGTGAGGGATGCCTGTGGGAGGGGGTGGAGAAAGAGAGTGGGGCCTTTTCTTCTGCCAGTCCTTTCTACCAATCCTTGGCATTGGACTTAAGGCCCATCACCATTCTAACTGCCATTTTCTTGACATGCTCTAGCTCAGCCATTTACTTGAACTGAAAACAGTGTTCCAGATATGGTTTCTAATCAGTGAAATAGATTAAAACTATCAATTGATAAACATTTATAAAGTGCCTACTTTGTGCCCAGCATGTGCTAAGCATGGGGGAAACAAACAAACAAAAATACAAAAAAGACAGTCCCAACTCTCAAAGAGCTTACAATCTAGTGGGAGATGGCAGTACTCAAAAGGAAACTGAAAAGTGGAGGGTTAAGAGATGAGCCCTGGGGTAACCTCTAGGGAAGGTACCCAACACCTGAGCATGGTACACAAGTCAGAAAAGTCTCAAAGTCAAGCAGTTAGATGAGAAATGAGATGTTCTGAGCTGACTTCCCTCCTTAAGTGGAGGTTTTGGAGTTTATGACTCCACCTGACAATCAGAGGGACAGAGATATCTCCATATGCCTAGATATTATTCCTCTCTTAATGTAGTCTAAGCCTTTTTGGTTGCCATATCACCTTATTAAACTCAAATTGAGCTTACAGTTCATTAAAACCCTTAGATCTTTTTTTTTCCCTCGGTCTTAATGCTATCTATACTTCTCATATCTCATATTTGTTACGAAAATTCATCGACTCCATGTAATAGACTTTTCATTTGTGTGAAGGAAATTATTACCTTGTTCACAAGGATAGAATCTAAACAATGGTGCCCCGCTGGCATCAGTGGGAAAGCCAGAATTTAAGGTAGGGGGCAACAAGGCAGGGGGAATGTCCTCTGGGCTGTACAAGCTAAAGAGGAAGGGTGACAGTTGGCTCTCAAGATGTGACATGTAAGAATCAGTTGGTGGAGAGAAAGTTAGATAAACTGAGGTTGGAGCAGTTTGTGCTCTCTGGGGAATATATATTAATCCTTTCTTAAGAGTGATCTTTCTTCTCTCTCTCTCTCTCTCTCTCTCTCTCTCTCTCTCTCTCTCTCTCTCTCTCTCTCTCTCTCTCTCTCTCTCATCTTTCACCTTATTCTTTCTATTAATAAATCATCAAAACCTCTGGCCTAGTCCCACATTTTTATAATAACACATTTATTACTACTAAATTTCACCTTATTAGTTTCAGTCAAATTTGGGATCTGTCAAGATCTTTTTGGAATCTGACTCTTTCATTCAGTGTTAGCTATCAAGGGATATTGATCTTCTAAGATTTGCATCAATGGCAACTTTGATAAGGATGCTGCCTCTGCCTTTATATAAATCATTGATTAAAAAAAGTTCAATAGCAGAGCCAAGCACACATTCCTGGGGAAAATCCATAGAAAAACTTATGTCTAGGTTGACATAGAGCCATTAATGATCATTCTTTGAATTTTATCAGTTCAGAATTTATCAGAATTTTATCAATTCAATCAGTTTTGACTCCATCTAAATGAACTTTTGTATAAGCCATACTACTATATTTTTTATCCAAGAATAGCATGAGATATTTTATCACATTTTGGCTAAAAGCTATACCCCTCAAGCTATAGTATTCACCTAACCTACCAGTATTTAATAACCCTGCCCCCCAAAAAGAAAATAATCTTAGCTTGGCAAGACCCATTTATGATGAAGTCATGAGTTGTCATCACTGCTTCCTTTTCTAGATGTTTATTGATTCACTCCAGGATTTTCTGAGGAATCAAAGTCAAGTTAGCTCATCTATAGTTTATAGATTTAAACTCTTCTTTGAAAATGGAGGCAATATTTGAGCTCCAGTTCTACAATAACTCTTTTGTTCTTCATGAACTTTCAGTTATAACTATCTCAATTGCATCTGCCAAGTCTTTCAGAACCCAAGGATATAGTTTATCAAAGTCAGATGATTGGAATTCAGCAAGAGCAGCTAAATACTTTCTTACAATCTCTTTCCTTATCTTCAGTATAACTTCCCTTAGCCACTTTTGTTCCCTTCTTACCAATACCAATGGTCATTCTTGTCAAAAAAAAAAGAAAAAAGAAAAACAAAACAAACAAAAAATAGGATTAATTAGCTCTGCTTTTTCTCTGTTGTTGAGAGAAAAGGAAGAAACTCAGTTCAAAAGAGCTTTTAAAGCAAAATATAAGAAAGGTCAGGACTTTCACAAAACATCTGAACTGTGGCAGCTTTAACATTAAATGTGAGTCCTGGATTGGGGCTGATCATTCAAAAAACCCTGACCTTCATGGTTCCTAGTCACTAAATGGTGTCCAGTAGACTGGCTCTGAAAGCATTTATGATATAGGGAATCAAAATCCAATCCTCAACAGTCCAACAAATATTTCTAAATCCTAACTAGATATTAAGCCCTATAGGAGACTCTGAGGACACAAACACTTAGAAAAATAGACTCAAGAAGTTTACAGCATACTAGGGGGATGCTACATGTGAACATAAGTATTTACATGATGTTTGGAGGAGAGAAAGAGCACCAGTAACTAAAGAGCCCAAGGAAAGGTTGCTGTAGGACATGATTGAGAATGGACCTAGGAATCTGATGACATGGAGGAGAGAGGGTGTTCCATGCATGGGGATAAAAATAGAGAGCCTACACAAAGGACTGAGAACCAAGTATGAAGAACAGCAAGTACTATAGGTCCTTTGGGCTGGAACAGAGATTGTGGAAAGGAGGTAATATGTAACAAACTTGTAAAGGTAGGCTAGATCCAGATTGCAGAGACTTTAAATGCCAAGGTAAAACATTTGTTTATTATCTTTGAGGCAATAGGAAGCCACTTAGGTCTAAGACCAACTCTTAGACCTGAATTCAGTCACCATAAATCAGAGTTCACATGTCAAGAAAATATAAACTGCTTTTTAAAGTTTACTACTCTAATAAAGTATTTCCTAATTAGTAATGCTAGAAAACTATGTGAATCAACAACAACAAAAGAGTCTAGTTCAATCAACACATCTCAAAGCTCTAGTGGTAATTTTGCATCTCTCCAAAGTGACAAAGCCTAGATATATCATTTTCCAGATGGCATCCTAATAAAGGTAGCGCTCTCCCATAAGAGTTCTCTTTCTCTTAGTTAAATTTCGACAAAAAATGATTTGGACATTTTAAAGAAGATATTAAGCCAAACGCCAAGGATAAAGATCTTGGGACTAGGAAGACCTCAGTTCAAATCTTGCCCTAGACATTTTCTAATTGGGTGACCATGGGCATTACCCAATCTCTTCTAGTCTCTGCTTCCTTTGTAAAATAGGGATAACAATAGCTCCTACCTCTCTGCAAATTATTGAGGATCAAAAGAGATAAATTGTCAAGCATTTTGCATACATTAAAGTTTGCAAACTATTATTATTAATATTGCCAAAGATCACTGAGAGTGGCTCAGCAATAAGATCTGCCAGCCCCTTCCATACAAGACAGAGGTTGTAGTTTATCTGAACCAAGTGACCTGAACTCATCAGGGGCAATATGGCATAGCACACAAAATGCTAGACTTGGGGTCACAAAAACTTGGGTTCAAATCCAGTTGTGTGACCTTTCCTCATCTGTGTGCACGTAGGCAAGTTATTTAACCTCTTTGGGCCTCAATTTTCTTATCTTTACAGTGGAGATAATAATAGCCAGAGTCCCTATTCTATTGGATTATTGTGAGGATCAAATGAGTTAATGAATGTAAAGTCCTTTGGAACCCTGAAAGGGCTCAATAAATGTCACTTAGTATTATCTCCTCAGTTACCTTGGGTAACAACTTGCAACTAAGACATTATTGTTCTGTCTTTTTCAGTCCAAAGACCATCTTCCACGAAAGAACCAGAAAAATATCCATCCGTGGCTATCAGTCAGTTGTTCTGCTAGGTTTTTCTTTTAAAAACCCTTACCTTCTGTCTTAGTATCGATAATATGTATCTATTCCATGCAGAAGAACTGTAAGGGCTTGACAAAAGGGGTTAGACTTGCTCAGGGTCACATGGCTAGGAAGTATGAGACTACTGTGTTTCCTTTTAGCAGTAGCAGTAAGCATTTCAAACCTAAAAGATATTTTGTTGATTACTTTAAATTCTGTCCATGAGAGGACTAGAAAAATATCAATCTCTGATTATTATCCAGAATTTTTCTACAGTGTTTCTCTAGAAACTGTGTTTCTATTGTGTTTCTCTGTGTAGATAAGAAATCTCCAGTCTGACTGCTGTTGGACACTTAGAGTGTATCAGAGAATAATACCCCAAAATAACAAACACATTTAAAACAGGGAAAAAAGGTTTGAAAAAAATATTTAAATGGCCTATCTGCAATTGAATGAAGTGATTAAAGTACTTGATTAAAGTATTAGCATCTTCTGCTTGGAGCCCAATTTTACATACCTACAACATGAAAAGTTTCAGAAGACATTTTTAAATCCTTACCTTCCATTTTGGAATCAATACTCTGAATTGATTCCAAGGCAGAAGAGTGATAAGGGCTAAGCAATGTGGGTTAAGTGACTTTCCCGGGGACACACAGCTAAGAAATATCTGAGGTAAAATTTTAACCCAGGACCTCCCATATCTGAGCCTGCTTCTCAGTCCACTGAATCACCTACCTGTCCCCCACAACATTCTTAAAATACAGAAATTTATTTAGAAACTGTTTAGACCTAACAGAATACACGAGGTAGAGTCTGTTTTCCATAATAAAGTGGAATTTAGGGTAATAGAAGTCATTTTATTTCCTTGGATCTCAATAAAATAGAGTTTAAATTAAATGATTTCTAAGATACCTTGATAGCCCTAATAATCTGTGAATTGATGATTCCAAGTTATTTTGTTTCCAGTTAGACTCCATAATTTTCTTCTCTGGTCATGTAGAGTAAGGGTGTTATTCTTCTGCCTTCAGATCTTTCAAGGGCAAATGCAAAATTCATTTTAAAATAAAACTAATTAGAGTTTTTGTCTTTTACTAACTGTGGCAGCATTCTTCACCTTGACTTTTCAACTTAGTTGCATATAAAGATCAAAGGGCAAAATATGTTTCCATTATTTTACTCTAGATGCATTCCTGGTAGTGTGGGGAAAAGACTATTCGATATACATCAAAATGTAAAGCAAGAAAGTGGCTTCAATTAGTTTCTTGTCCATCACTGAATATTTGCTTTTCAACAGTATAATGAGTAAACCTCTGAGAGCTTATTTCTTGTTAACTGAATTTTTTTTTCTCAAAGAATAAGTCTATGCAATAACTATCCACAGAACAGAATAGTCTAGAATGTTGCTGGGATTTGCAATCAAGTTCACTCACTGGACTGTAGTTTTCCAAAACCAGATTATTTGCCCTTCTCCAGGCCAGTAGCTCCTTTGCTCTAAAATATTTCAAAGACAGTGACTTAACAACTACATCTCTTACATTTTTTAGGACCTTGAAATATATATCCATACACATATCCATACACACATATACATACCTATATATATGTACATACATACAGGTGTCACAGAAGCAATAATGTAGTTTAAAGTTTTAATAGTCTTTTTATATCTCTCTCTATATATACACATCTCTCTATCTCTCTGTCTATCTGTTTGTCTCTCTATCTATCTATCTACCTACTTATCTGATAACTGCCATTTTTGTTCAGTTCTTTTCAACCCAACAATCATTCTGCATCTTTAGCAGAAAAAACAAAATTGATTCAGAGTTGAGTGGCTCTCCTTCCTCCATCGACTTTTATCATCATTTCACCAGCTCTGGCTACTTATTCCTCTCTTCTTTGATCTTTCTATTCTCTGAAATAGCTTTTAAAGCAGATTCCATTGATAATAACTTTCCTTCTAGCTTCGGCTCATTCTGATTGTTAGTATTCCTATCACCTTGTTAGAGGAAGATGCCACATTTTCATATTTTACATCATGTTCATATTCCATGTTTTTTAAATTTAAATTGGTTTCTGAATTCCCCATGTAGCCAAATTAATGTCTTTAAATAGGTCCCCGTTTTTCTTCTCATTAAAATTGTTTCATTTTGTATCTTCAGAATTTAATTCTTGAGAGAATTCTGTCCTTCCTAGGATATCTTCTGTAGAATTTTAGTCGGTTGAACTCTTCCTATCTTTACCCTGAACTCTTTAAAAACTATGCTTTCAAAACCAAGAGGACATGTTAGACTATATCTGGCTTTCCTGTCCTTTAATACATTTTTTAGATATAATTATCAATTCTCAAAGGTTTCCACAATTTCTGCTTCAACAACCAGTTCTTCTTGGGTGGTCAGAATCAAGTCTAGCATAGCAATTTCCTTCTTTGGTTATTCTGCTTTTTGAAGGATGAACTTATCTCTAAGACACGTAAGGAATTTATTAACTATTCTGTTTTTGACAGAGAAAGCTATAGTAAATTTTTGGATAACTGAACTCTCCCATCACAGCTATATCATGCTTCCAAGATAGGCTTGTGATATTTTCCCTCAACTATTCTTCTGTTTCCTCTTTCTGTCTAGGTGATCTATAGTATATTCTGATTTCTATTCCTATTAATATTTATACAAATGTTCTCCACCATATAGCTACCTCTAATCCCTATGTTACATACATATTTATTTATTTATGCACATATGATGTATATTGCCCCCTTTAAAAAAATCCCATTTCCTTTGAATAAAGTATGTTTTTCCCAGTCATATTCTAGTTTGGGTTCCCAACCCACAGAGTCTCAATGAAACCTATGAGGTTAAATTTGCCTCTACTCTACTTTGCACATTCCCCACATTTTGAACATTTGGGAAGGAACAGACATCTATGGCTACGAGCTTTACTGCTGCTTGCTTGAATTTTGTCATGTCAATTTCTGGGTATCTCTACTGTTGTTGCTCTTACATTGTGGTGGATAGAGGTAGTTTTCTCTTTCTTCCTTCCCTTTCAGTTTAAATCACCTTTAAAAGGATTCACTGGAGTCCAGGCAGATAGTTTACCAGTCTTTTCTGGTTGTACTCTATCCTGGGCCAAATGCTCAATTACTTTTATATCAGAGGGTCCCCAAGCCCCAATCTCATTCTCAGATCCTATCTTCTTAACCCACTCTTCTCTTCACTTCCTAAATGCATTTCTCTTTTAAAGTCTATACCTTTGATAAGCAATAGTGACCAAAGCAATTCATACACCCCTACAGCCTTTGACCTCTCCTTCAGGACTTAATGATCCTAATAATTTAATTGCAATCTCAAACTGTTCTCTATCACCAAGCCATTCTCTTACCAATATTTTCCTGATAATACTATATGGCTACAAATCAGGGAGCAGTCTAATCTCAAAAGAATTAGTTATAAATAACTCAGAGAGCAATGTGGTGACAAATGATAGGCCCAAGCACGTTGAAAAACATGTTACCAGGGATGATGTGCTTGCAGAAAAGAGGTATAAAAGAGATTACAGATCATATGTATGACCATAAAATTGATAAGAGTCTGACATAAGGGGAGAATGGGCAACTCAGATGGCATATCAGTCTTCCAAAAATACTTACAGGACTGAAGGAAAATCTCCAGGGCATTTTAGTAGATTCTCTGTGGAGGATTTATGGGAAAACCTGGCCAAGATTGATAGAGAAGGTATGGATCAATCCTGATCTGTGTCAAAAGGAGAAATGAAGTCATGGCATCTTGAAAAGTATCAAAATTAAATATAGCATCCAAATTATCACAGCTTCATTTTAAGCTTAATGTCTTTTGTTCTACCTCACTGTTTGTCATAGATAACTGAAGACAGTCTTTAAATCACCTTTCGTCAAAAAATTCTCTTTTCCAACCCTTTATTGATTTTGATTCTACCCCCACCTCCAAATTCTTATTCATTTATCCACATCTAGAAGGATCCAGGCTGCCACTTGCCATGAGAGGCACTTGGTCCAGGGTGATAACTGAGATATCTCCTTGCCTGGCACCAGAATGTGATGATTCCCAGAAGTCACTAATAGTCTGAAGCAATCCAAGAACAAAAACAAAAATCAAAGTTGTGGGCCAATGCAACAAATCAGCAAATGACAAACAAAATGGTCAAGAGAAGGAATTCATAGTAGTTGAAAAGAGCCTATTTGCAGTGTCATCTTTTGAAGAACATGTTTGGATTGTTAAGGTAAGGGCAAGGGTTCAAGGGCTATTTCTCTCACTGCTCCATCTGTACTCCCTGCTAGGCTATTGTTATGACTGATGTCATCTTTCCTCCACAGTCTCCAGAATGGGAGAAAGAAAATGTTATGTGTATCAGAGTCAATAGACATATCACCATTGCATCAAATATCAAGACCAGAATGGGACACAGTTCTCTAATAATGATGTCTACATAAAGTCACAGAAATGTAGTCATGCCACTAGAATTATGAAATCTAATTTTTAAAAAGCTAAAATGAGTTTTTACTCTGAACAAAAGGATAAACTCCTGAGCAACATTCAGTTGAAAATCCAATTCAGAAAAACATTTTCTCTAAATTTGCCAATGATTAAATAAAATTATGCTCTCAAAATAGCTAATAATGGAAGTAAAATCCACTTACCCAGTTCAGGAGAGATCACTGTGGGTTTTTTGTGGCTTCCATATCCTGAACTGACTTATTCCCAATGTTGTTGATTTTAATTTGCCTAGGGAAATTGGAAGAATTGGAAGAGAATTTTGTAGGAGATGCCTGATGAGATCTAGCACTCTTGAGGGGTATATCCTTTAAAGATTGTTTCATTTCAATATAATTGATATAAAAAATGAATAGCATAGCCCAGATCAAAGATGCTAAAATGCACCAATGGCCAAAGCAGCGAATCTTGGCATTTTTCATTGTAATTTCAATTTCCTGAAAAAGAAGGAAAGAAGAAAAGATCTTTTAGATGCCTAAATGTACTTTCAAATAAACCACTAGACTCCAATTCAATATCTTTAAAAACAGCTTCTCCAATGAAAAAAACAATAATAGCCCCAGAGAACAAAAATGAAGTAAAACTCCCTAAAGAGAGAAATGGAGGACTGGGAGGATAGAATGCTGCATACATTTTCAGACATGGCTGCCACTTTAGATGTTTTGTATGTTTGGTTTTTTTCAGGGAGTGTTGTGTAGACATAGTATACCCAGAAATGACTGTGGTATAGATGCAAAAGTCATCAATAGAATTTATTTAAAAACACACACATGTACACACATAAGCATCCCTTTGAAACCAAGTATTTCCATGTAACATTTATGCCTGAAAGCTATTTTCATTTCACCTAAATAATGCATTCCATTATCTTTTTTTCTTGTCTGTCTGTGCCTGTCTCTCTTTCTACACACACACACACACACACACACACACACACACACACACACACACACACACGTGTAATTTTTATAAGGATCCACAAATAAGGCACTATTTAAGGATCCATAGAGGATACAAAGCTAATGGAGATAGCCCTTGCCTTTAGAAGCAAAAGGCAAATATACAAATAACTGTATAGTATGTAGTGTAATGGGAAGCATGATATTTCCTTGATCTAGCCTTTCCTTCAGCTCTACCCAGGTTCATGGTACTTTTGAGGTGTTCATTTATTCACAGAGTTCTGAACCAGTGCTTCCTCCATCACCAATGTATCTCATTATAAAAGGCTAAGTCATGTGACAGATTAAGTCAAAGAAAAAGGCATTTAATAAAACAGAATTCCAAGGTAATGAGAAATTGAATCAGTCATGTTTACTCCATGAGTATATTAAGAGCTCATGATCTCCATTCCCAAATGTCTCTTACCTCCATATGTGTCTCAGCAGCATTAGCCCAATGTTTTTTGGTGTCATGGACCCTTCTTGGCAATGTGGTAAAGTCTATGGACCCTTTCTCAGAATGATGTTTTTAAAGGCATCACATTACGAAGACATATTTTGAAAACTATATTTCAATATAATTACTTTGTCAAAGGAAAGCAATTATGTTAAAATCTATTTAAACCCCCCAAGTTTATGGACCTCAGGTTAAGAATCTCTGCACTAGTTCCCAAAATGCTTTTCTATTTCTCCAATTCATCAAGAGGGGGACACATTAATTCATTCACAGAAATGTGCTAGGAAAATTTGTCATAGCTGCAGTCTTGGGAATACTGATTGCTCAGCACAGCAACTAGAGTGCATCATAGGGATCACTTTTAATTCTACTTGGAACAGTTGCAGTCCACAGGGCCATGACCTCGCTTGGTGCTGTACCCTAGGGTATATTGACCTCTCTTGACACTGTAGTCTTGCTGCCATATTCGCCTCTGGTGTCAACTTGAAATGCCCCTGCCATTTTTCTTCAATTCCCTCTGCATGACAATCTACCAGGCACAAGACTCCCCAACCTTTTAAATTGTATGCATTAAAAGTCTACCTGCTCAATCAGAATACAGACTGGCTGACATTATGAGATGCTCCAGGCTCAGCTCATTTTGGGGACTTCTTTCCCTCCCCATCATCAGCCTTGCCCCTTTAAAGATACCCTGAAGGCTGCTCTTGGGATTGATGAATCCTTACTCCAGCTTGATTCAATCAGCAGCCTTGAATGGGTACCCTTCTCCCATCCCACTTTTTCCATCTCCCTTTTATATTTTGTCTTCCCATTAGAATGTAAACTCCTAGAGGGTAGGGATTGGCTAGTATTGTTTGGTTTTGAATCTTTAGTGTTCAAGATTATTATCTGGCACATGAAAAGTGCTCAATAAAATTTTAGTTAGCTCCTGTGTAGTCCATGCACACATTTCTGGTAGCTGTAGCCCAAAGAATATTTTCTTATTAAAGAATGAGGCTCTCTTAGCCCTAAGCATTATGGGAACTTGGTTCTCATGCGTGGATAAACTCCCTCCTCACACATGTAATGATTTGTTATGATTTGTAGCTCATCCTCAGATCATGCATGGTGGACTCTGCCTATTGACAAATCATGGAGGAAGTGAGGCTACTTCTCTGAGCTTATGATAATGTATAATGGAAGAGTCTTGGTCTTTACTTCAGAGCATGCATAGGTATTCTACAACTGATTCTTGTTGCTGAGTCAGAACTTGGTGAGATACACTAAGATGGTAATTTGGCAAATTACACTCTTTCTTTCCTTGTGGTGAACAAGGGCTGTAAACATGCAGGTGGGAAGACAGGTCGTAGTAACGGTAGCAGCAGTCTCCTGCTATCAGCCACCTATTTCTCCACCCAGAGTGATAGGTAGCCATGAATATGGTGCCCCTGTTTGTTTCCCTCTTTGTAACTGTTTTTTCCTGTTCTTCAGGAGAATAGCAAAGAGAGAATAGACTATGTTGCATCTCTCTAAGTTTCAAAGTTCAGGAGAACCACTGGCTCTAAGAACCAGAGTTCCTAGTAGGATTCAGCAGCAACCAAACCAAGTGACTGTACTATCCTCAGTAATAAGAACTAAAAGAGAAACAGGCAGATTGCTAGTGTAACAAGAGGATTGGGATATGCACAAAGTGCCGCTGATTCAATTCTCCATGTGGAAGAGGCTGGGGAACCTGCTTCTGAGAGATATAATAGTGTATAATGAATGTGCCTTAGAGAGGCTTTAGAGATATGCAGCTATTCTTTAAGTGTTTCTGATACACTAACCACTTAGTGAATGGTAGCCTCTTTGGAAATGGTGGTGCCTTCAAAAGGTATTAGTTGTTCTTGATCTCTCTCTGTTGATTGAAACTTTTCTCTTGCTTTTACCTCTTTGCCTACATTGATGAGAGATAATGCTGTGGAGAGAGTCTACAGCACTGTAAAAATGAGCCGTATGGATCTTTGGATCTCTATGTTCATTCATTTTAAGTGAATGAGATTGATTTGGTGGTTATCACCTTGTGAGTGTTGAAAGGTCAGAGAAATGAGCCATGCAAGAGTTCAGGAATCCTGGAGTTCAAGAGTCCAGGTGAATGAGAGCTGGGTCTACATTAGGTTTTGTGGTCAACTCTTCATTAATTCCCCAAGGACCAAGGATCAACCTATAGGATCCAGGCCAGTGGTAGCTGAGATGAGAACTCAACTGTTGGCAATGTCATATGTAGACATAAATTCAGTGCAACTACTGATATGTAGAAAATACTAAGTCAGCCTAGTTGCTCTGCCCAGAGACTAAGGTATTGAGAGGAGGAAATGTTCCTACTTCTTTTCCTGCTTCATATTCAAAGTACATATCTCTTTGTAAAAGTTAATTGATATTAACTGATTAAATGAAACTCGGGTACTAGTCACTGATGGATAACTGTGAAGGATAGTCAGAATAAGGTTTGAGCCCATACCATTATAAAGGAGACTCTCTTACTGCTCAGATGTACACCTAAGAATCTAAGGCAGTGATAGCAAACTATGGCATGTATGCCAAAGATGTTATGTAGAGTGCTCTCTGTGGGCACATGCCCTCTCCCCCCCGCCCCCCGAGTTCATTACTAGAAAGGCAGGTTGTAAGAACAGACTGGATCCATGTTGAGGAATGCCCTAAATAAATTACTCAAATTATATTACCAGCCCCATAATACAAACTCATTAAATAAGGGACTACTGATCAAGATAACATAATTAGCTTTGGATGAAGAAGTTTCATTTAAAACCATAGGCACATTCATTGTGCTCTGGCAGCCATATTCAGCAAAATAGAGACGTTATGCTCATTCATGCTTGGTTGACTTCTGGTTTGTTTTTCTTTCTAACATCACTTTTCAGAAGGAAAAATAAAAATATAATCATTAACTTATTATAGTACATAGTCTCTCTCTCTCTCTCTCTCTCTCTCTCTCTCTCTCTCTCTCACTCTCCACCCATGGAGCTCAAAATACTTTGGTTGGGCAAGTAGCATTCCCTCCCAAGGAAATCTTTTATTATTAAAATGAATACTGTTGGAGAAGCTAGGTAGTGTGAAGATTGAATTTGGCTATCTCCTGGTTGTAACAATGAAGGTACTTAGCTCTTCCTTGACAGTGAAGATAAAATACTAATCCCCTGTCTATTTTTAGATTTTAATCCCCAAAGTGTTACCTCAGTATTTAAAGTAGACCTACCCATTTTAACTACAAAAGGTGTTAACTAACCAAAAAAGGTGTTAAATAACCAAAAAGGTGTTAACTAACCCCCCAAAAGGGTTAACTAACTATAAAAGGTGTGAACACCCATTTCATACACTAAGTGGGCAGTCCTGAAGAGGAGCATTTGCTGTGATTGGTAGACATAAAAAATTAGGGGAGGTGACATAAGAGAAAAAGGTCTTTAAATAGAGTAAACAGAGGCACACAAGGATCAATCAATAGATCAAGATCATTCAGTCACTCAGAGTTGGTCTGGAAGAAGACACTCAGAGTTGGAGTGAAGACACTTGGCTGTGGAACTGGACCCCTGGAGGAGCTTGTGCAGGAGACCTCATACTGCTTTCCTTTTATGTAGTCACCTTGGTAAGTGAAAGGGTGACTTAGTTTCCTTGCCCCTCTGGAGGTGTGAGCCTCTGAGAAAGGTCCATCGTCTTGAGACTCCTTTCCCCTGACTAGTGCCTTAGAATTTCTACCTGGCTCAGAGGAAGCTGGAGCTTGCCTCTCTCTCTCTCTCTCTCTCTCTCTCTCTCTCTCTCTCTCTCTCTCTCTCTCTCTCTCTCTCTCTCTCTCTCTCTCTCTCCCCCCTTCTCTCTCTTCCTTAGTATCTTCCCTCTATTGTAAAGTGCGTATGGTGCACAAGACATTGTGGTAGCCACTAGGAATATAAGGTTGAAAAAATTCCAGAAATACAGTCCCCAGTCTAAAGGAGCTCATTCTCTGTTGCTGTTGTTGAATAGGGGCATGGAGGAAAAGGTTCCTTCCACGGAAAGCCTATAATTTTGACCTAGTTATAAACCATCTTTGAGATAGCCCTAGTCACTGGAATACCCTATGTTACTCCAGCAAAAATATCAATCAATGAGGAGAAAGCTCTTGCCTTGCTCCAATGGAGGTGCCCCAGTCCAACAAACCAGGGATTCTTCTGAGTACATCTGTTCCACTTGGTATTGGCTTTTTGGCTCATTAATCAAGAAGGCATCATAGTGAAATGGATAGAGTACTGTACTTGGACTCAGAAAAGACTTTGGTTCAAATCTCATCCCAGACCCTTACCCACTATGTAACTAGGAATGTTATTTAAACTGTTTGAGTCACTGAGTCAGCTAGTTGCTCCTTTATGTTATGCTTTCAATGATTCTAAACTTTAATTCTAAATAACCCTTTTTTTGGTAAATGAATAAATTGCAGTTGTCCTATTTCAGTTTTATCACTCTTTTGTTTCTTTTCTTTCCCACCATAATTTCTGCCTTCATAATAGTTCTTGACCTGGTCTTGCCATTTGCCCTCCACCTCAATCTTTTCACAGAGTAAATGCCAGGCTCTCTTAGTCTTCATTCTATTCCACCTATTCCTTTAAATTCTAGCTTTATTTTATGCCACTAAAGATTCCCATCTACCTTATGGCTAACCTTAAAAAGTCTTTAATCACAATTGGAAAACAGTGAATAAGACCAGAACTTTATAACCATTTAACAAGCAAACTTAATTTTCTAAAACAGCTCTGAGAACTGAGAGAGGGGGTGGGAAATGGGATAAAAGGCTTCTGAATAGTCATAATAGAGATCATAAAATCTAAGCTCTAAAATGCATTTTTTACTTATATGAGAATCTTTCAGACCCACCTAAATCAAACTATTTGCTCTTACAACAAGGTTGGTTGCTAGTTCCCCCCAATCTCAGATTTCAAGCAGCAAATTAGAAGGGAGAGGAGTGGAACCACAGGAGGCAAACATACTGACACCAGCAAAGAATCAAAGGCTGAAAGCTAAAGAAGAGCTACAAAATCATAAGAAAAATAACCAAGAACTCCAGAAGTACAGTAGTCTGGGGCCATTTTAGAAAAGGACAAATTATTTTCTATATCTTGATAGCCCCCAAGGGATATAAACTGATTATAATACAATAAAATAATTAATGCTCAAAAGATTAATCTTACATTATCAAAAAACTTCAGTGTCTTTGGTTTCCTTTAAGTTTTTAAATAAAGTATTTAATGTGCTTTATTAAGTTTTCCATACAAATTTTGTGAACTGTGTTGGTTGATTGGTTCTGTAGAGGCTAAAGTCATACTAGCAATTTTCTTTATGTTTTTCTTTTCCCAAACTATGTGGAATGAATACTGAATATACCTTTTGCAATTTTCTAGCTCTCTTGAGCCTTTCAAAATGAGACATCCTTGATATCAATTTAGAACCCATTTTTTTTCTAATTGAAATGCTTTAGTGCAGATCCTCTTTAGTGCAAAATGGGAGAAGTAGATGAATAAAATACCAAAAAAACTGTGGGTGTGGAAATAAGGAGGTCGTAATCTGCTTCCTTTCTAATGAACTGAAGGTTTGCAATTGAGCTGGGGATAGAGTTGAGTGGGAGGAAGATACTAAGCATTTGAGAATCACAACATACTTTCACAAGGACCATCCATCTAGAAATGGTGCTTAAGGCTTAGGAGTCTTAAAGATCATCTAAAATAAATTCATTTTATAGATGAGTTCTCAAAGAGGCTAAGCAACTAGGACATGATCAAGACATGTAAACTCTCAAAGGCCCATGTAATTCTCTAAAGTGTAGAGAATTTCCATAGTGATTTTATTTTATTTTATTTTTTGACTCAATATTTTTTCAGGTAATTTTTTAATGTTATTTGTTGTTAGCTACTGTAGGAATATAGTTAGGGATGGTTTGGTTTTCTAGGGTTAGTGGAAAGAAGGGAATTTTAAGATAAGTACTGGGAAAGGATTCTGGGTAGCAAGGAATTGTGGGAGTCTAAAATTGAAAATAACTGAACTTCACTTCCTTCTTGGATTTTATCTGAGCTGGGAGTGGGTTTTGTTTCTGCCTACAATTTCAAATTAAAGGAGGAGTTTTGCTCTAAGAGATTTTCCCTGGACACTCAGTATTTTTGTGGAGAAAATCTTTGACATCCAGGTAGAGGATTTACTTAGAGAACACTAATTTCCCTGAGTACAGTCATCATCTGGCAGTGATCCATCTACCAAGATTCCTACTGGCTAAGGTAATTCAAAGCTTCCCACCTATAACTTTGAATTAATTAGTACAGCAGCCAAATCCAGAGGTTTTTCCTCTTCTTTCTTTAATAATTACTGGTGGGAAGATTAGGGTTAAGTCAGATAGCCTGGGAAAGGGTTTTAGATAGCATAAGGAGGTGTAGGTAAGGGCTAAAGAAGAACAGAAGGCTCTCCTTATGCAGGAGACTTAGGAGCCAGGTGGAGGATAGCTTGAAGAGTGTCAGGGTCATACCTACCAGTTCCCCTTCTCCCTTTTTGTTAAAATAAACTTTGTTTCATAACCAAAGGGTTTTGGTGCTTAATTGACCCTGAGGAGTTCCTAGGTATGTTAAAACATCTTACATCCCTCTAGGATACTGCCACATTATACTATATCAAAATTCCTCGATATCTCCCTCTTCCCCTCCCTATACTATCAATTCCATAACAATTTTAATACAACAATTAGAAGCACCTCTAACAATTTTTAAGAAACCTTAATCTATGTTGAAGCTTTGTTAAAAGTGGACACACATTTTGGCAGCAGAAATCAGAATGTGCCTGGGGAAAGTAAAAACAAATCATTTGGCTTTTGAACTAATGTTTTCCAACTCCCAATTTTCCTTGAAAATTCTTCGTAGTAATTTCAACAACACAGTTTTTAGCATTTTTGATGATATTCAGGGTATGTTCTACGCAAAAACTAAAAGTACAAAGGTTCATATTAGCTCATAGGCAAAGGTCTAGGTCACCCTGAATTTAAGCACAGATCTTAAGAATCCAATCTCTTGTATAGCTAGCATTGCCTTCTCTGATTTAGTTTGCATATATATATATATATATATATATGGAATCCCAAGACCTTTACTGAATTCTAGGTACTTGTGACCCTCAGACAAGATTGTATCACATTGTGAATGTAAATCAAGAATTATAACCATCTAAGAATTGGGGAGGACCCAAAGAACATTGGGAAGACACATAATGAATGTTGGTCGTTATAGCATTAACAGCAAGGTCTAAGAGAAATTGCATCAGAGACAGCATCTAAAAATTGTATGATTGGAAAAGAATGAGATCAAGAAAGACACTTTGACAGCTTATTGCCCTGAAAATATTAAAGGCCTAGAGGAAAGCTTTTAGTATATTGGACAGATCTTCTGTGATATAGAAGAAAGAGCCCTGGATTTGGGGCCAGAGGACTTAGGTTTGATTCCCAACATTGTAACTTACTACCTGGAACAAATAACTATAAAACAAGATGTTGGAATAAGTAATATCTAAAATCACTTCCAGATCCAAATCTATGACTATGATTTATGGAAGGGTATGGACAAGAAAGTGAGAAGATGTGAATGTGCCGTTGTAAATGGTATCAATAAGATCACAGATAAGTTATAAAAATATATGTGATGTGGGAGTACGAGGAGGTGAAGGGTTATTTCCCTAATATCTCTGCCCAGCCCTTTCCACCACCCTGATCTCACTTACAGTTTCGGTGACTGCTTGACTTTGAAATTCTATTTTGTGGTCAAAGTAATTCCCATATAAGATGGAGAAGAGACATTAGGGAAATGTATAGTATAAGGTACCAGATATAATTCTCCCTTGGGTCACACACTGCTGTCTCCTGGGACCCAAACATATTATATATTTTAATGGCTGATCCTGACTCTATGGCAGTGGATAAAGTCCCAGGATCAAACAACCTCATATGGCCTTAGTGACATCACAAAAGATATCAACAACCACTGGATACCTAGTCTGTGGGTGGAATAATATCAGGACAGGGATTAAGAATTATCTAGTACAACCTCTATTTTATAGAATGGAAACTAAGCCTCAGAAATTTTTAGTGAGCTAGAACTAGAATTTGCCTAATTTTGGGGGTGTAAGAGTCCAAATAAAGCTAGCCTCCCTCAAGTTTTTTGAGTCCCTGTAACTACATGATTGATAGATCAATCAAGAAATATTCATTGGGCATTTGTTATGGATGAGGTAGTATATTAGGTACTCTAGTAAATACAAAGAATAATTAGATAAGGTTCCTGCTCTTGAGGAGATTAGTTAGGAAGATAAGCAACTGAGATATAAAAAGATAGAGATAACTCTTTTCCTTGCTCTCTCCTAAAAGGAGGTGCTGCATATAGTTATCTATCTTGAGATTTCCCTGAGGGATGAGGTAAGAGTCATTTCCCTTAATCTGTCAAAAATGGCAAGCTGCTCACATGTGGCAGGTAGCATATGGTTTGGGCTAGGCAAACTTGGGACTGTATCTCAAAGCCCTAGATATTCCTTTTACTCTCTGTTTCTTTCCTGAGCCTGGGTATCCTTATGGCAAGCCACAGGTGGACATTTCTAGCCTTGAGTAGTTGACAGGTAAGGGATGGAGTTTCTGGCTCTTTCAGTGGATACTGGCTACACTATGAGAGGTGCTCCCTAGATCCATTATAGCTCTTCTGGAAGGAGCAGAGAGCCAAGTAGAAAGGATGAACCCTAGCCATGGACAGAGTAGCACAATACCCTGAGTTGTTGGATAGCACAGTCAAGGAAAGTGTGAAATGGCTATTTGTCAGACCTACAAAATGTTACGCTTTGGGGGGCAGCTGGGTAGCTCAGTGGATTGAGAGCTAGCCCTAGAGATGGGAGGTCCTAGGTTCAAATCTGGCCTCAGACACTTCCCAGCTGTGTGACCCTGGCAAGTCACTTGACCCCCATTGCCTAGCCCTTACCACTCTTCTGCCTTGGAGCCAATACACAGTATTGACTCCAAGGCGGAAGGTAAGGGTTTAAAAAAAAAAGTTACACTTTGAAGTTTTATCAGTCTTCTAGGAAAGTAAAACAAGAATCAGAACTTTCTCTCTCTCAATTTCATTGTTCATGCATACTTTTGAATTTTGTGTTTTTAGCATTTCATTTATGTGGAAGAAATAGTCATACTTTTCCTGGAAAAGAAAAAAATGACAGCAGCACTCATTTCTATAGCATTTTGTCATTTGTAAATACTTTTCTCATAACCATCATATTAGAAAGACTTTGTAAATCCTATGATCTCCATTTTATAGATGAGGAAACTGAGTCTTGGAGAAATTAAGTGAGGTTCAAATATTTTACCTGCTATGTACTGGCTGCATGATGTAGAATAAGTACCACCCTCTTTCTGAACCTTTATCTAGATGCCATCAAAGATCTCTTCCAGCTCAAAACCTATGATCCCATGATCTCTAAGAAGACTTCAGGTTTTAATTGCATGAGCATGGGAACAAAAATGGTTTTATAGGCATAAACTAAGGAGAAGAGAAAGAGATGGGCAGGGAGGAAGAGCTAAGGAATAGCAAAATTGCTCTAATGAACCAAAGAGAATCCCTAGATCAATGATTCCAACAAGTAGAACTACTACAAGGGACACAGGTCTTCTTTCAACTTTATCTTATTTTCAGTGATTGATATTGCTCCTTCTGATTCCTTCCCAATGAGCCATTCATCATTATAAAGATATTAGAATTGGGGAGAGGAAGCAATTCAGCAAAACTATTCAAGATATTGACCATACCTGACAACATATTTTATCAAAATAATATTTTTAACTTTAAATCTAGTCATATCATTAATCTTCTCAAAAAATTCAGTAGTTTCCTATTGTAGAACGAGTAAAGTGTTTCTGTTAATCATCTAAGGCCCTTCAAAATCTGATCACCCTTTCCTTTTCAGGATTATCTCTCCATGAATTAAATACTTTGGTCAAACCATATTAATCTTTAATCTCCAAATATCCATAGTGTTTTTCACATCTATGTCTTTGCTCAGTTTATGCCATACACAGAATGTCCTCCCTTTACCTCTTCACTTGTTAAATCCTATACACTCTAAAGCCACTGTCTCTGGAATCAAAACAATTTGCATTTGAATTCTACTTGTGATGTCTACTACCTTTGTAATCTGGAGCAAGTCACTTAATCTATTTCCTTATTTTAAAATGAATAATTTAAACTAGATGACCTTTGAGGTCCCTTCTAGCCCTTGATCTATGAACCTACAATCCTCCATGAAGCCCACCATGACCACTCCCTGATGGCAATGACTTTCCCTTCCCTGTTGGTTCTTCCATGATTTTGGATTTATAATTCTCTAAGCTACTTACCATTTAATATTGTGTATTGAAGTGACCTGTGATTGCCTCTTATAGAATGAAAGCTCCATGAGGACCAGAAACAATAAACTTTCTATTTTCCCCAGCACATGACACTTTTCTGCACATAGTGCCAAAAAATGTTTGTTATAGTTGCTGCAGTTGGCCATCCTCTGGGATACATATATGCTTATGATATAAAAGGCAAAAAAGAAAATCAGCAGGCACAAATAATCTGTGCAATGGGTAAAGAGTCCCAAGTAATACTTTGAAATTTTCAAAATCTTCTTCCATTGTCTGATCTCAGCCACAGATGTGTGTCATGGATCCCTCTTTGGTATAGTATAGTTCTAAGGACTCCCATAAGGGGGAGCCATCAAACAGTTCAGAAGACAGTCAAGTAATGAAAATAAAAGGCAATCTTTTAAGGTAGAAAGATGGTAAAAGCTTCCACTAATTGTGGCTTGCTTAGTTTCACTTCCTGTCCTGCTTGCTCCAACATGTGGGCCCTCTTTGCAAGGTCGCACATCCACTGAATAACTCCTGTTGTAGTCTGGAGAATGAACTGAGAGCATTGGGGAATGAGACTTTCTGGTGCCCATCTGTTAAAACTTACATCATTCCTTATCACCCTATCATAGTGTCTTTCTGTCTAGTTATTTGCACATTGTATCCTCCATTAGATTGTGAGCTCCTCTAGGGCAGGGATTCTCTTCTGACTTTCTTTGTAACTCTAGCATTTAGCACAATGCCAGGCACATAGTGGGTGCTTAAAACAAATAATGCTGATCAAACTTTGAAAAAGGAAATAAATCATATCAAAAGTGTTTTGTCATAAGACAAATGGTAGAAAGGAATCAAGAGATACAAAGATGAAAAAACAGGAAGGTATAAAAAGGGTTTTCTAGGAGAACAGAGCCTCAAAGAGAAAGTTCTCATAAAGCATAGCACAGTAGATGGTAGAATCAGAGGATGTAGGTTCATGTACTTCACTGGCTACCTACTAGCTGCTTGATCTGGAGTAAGTTCCACCTTCTTGCTAGACCTCAGTTTCTCCTTAAAAAACTGAGAGGATTAAACTAGTTGGTTTCAGAGGTGCCTTATAATTCAAATGAAATGATCCTATGACTTCCAAGGTGTCTTCTGGCTTTGATTGCATGAGTTTATAAACAGATTTCAGGAGACAGGAATAGAGAAGCATAGAATAAGACGTGGGAGATAGGATGGGAGAGACCAAAGAATAGCAAAGTTACTCTAATGAACCCGAGAGAATCCATAGATCAGTGATTCCAACAGATGGAACTATTGCCTACATTTCATCAAAAGACTTGATGTGATAAACAGCCAACCTATTCATAGCTCCAAACCTGTAATCCTATGTTCCTTCCTAACCCCAATGACAGTAAATGATGTTCCTTCCATCTATCATATTACTATTTTTCAAACTGTAGCGATGCTATGGCAATTAATAAAATACAAATACATTAAAAATATTACTAAAGGCAAAATAGCTTTTGTTAGACATTTTCTCCCAAATGTCAAGCATAAGAGACCCCATGCTGCTATGGCCCCCATGGAGAGTTAAGAAATTTGAAGGAGATTTCAGTTTTTCCAGGATGGAGTACCCTTTAAAATGGAATGACAGATCCATTGAAATATTGTTCTTCAATTAAAAATGGCACAGCGACTGTCATGTTAAGGGGGAAATCTAGAAAAGAAACATTTTCTAGTTGGAAAAAAAAGCAGGTCCTCTAAATCAAAAAGGTTGTCCTGAAGTGCTTCAAAGACAGAGCAAGTAAAAAATTCAGAAATGCAATGTAGAAATAAAGGAGTTATTTGCCACTAAGAATACATTATAATTTCCAAAGGAAAGAGAGTCTACAAAATGCAAGGTAGTGCTGTCACTTTTGCAAGGGAAAGAATTCTGGGTTTGACATCAGGGGAAGTAGGTTCAGATCCTTGCACTGTCACTTACTACCTGTTTGATCTTAGGCAAGTCACCTTCTCTGAGCTTCAATTTTTTTATCTGTATAATAAGGGAGGTGGGGTTATACTAGATGACTTCTAAGAATCCTTAACAATTCTAAATCCTATGATCCCTCTTCTAGTGAATACATGAAGATAGGAAGATGCTATTCACAGAGATTAATTTTTCCCACTTTTTATAGATTCAAAGCTCTATCATTAGGGGTGAGTGTGGCAAATCACAGAATAAGAACCAGTATTTTTCTACAGGCCATAGTTGACTAAAACAAACATGAACAATTTTAATCAACAGAACTAAATTGTACATAGGGTTCCTGGTCAGGAAAGACCTGAGCAATTGTTTTGTCAAATGTCTTCATTTGCAAAAAAGGAAACTAAGGAGGGAAAGTGTCTTGAACAAAGTCATACTCTGCTGCTAATTGACAGAGCTAAAAATTAAACCTTTTCTTTGACTAGAAGGGGTGAGGTGTAGTCCTCAAGAGCCAAAAGGTTTTATAAGGATCAAGAGTGCTCCCTATTAATTTTATTTTACATGCTATCATGAAAAGTATTTTAATCACCTACCTACCATTACCCATACCCAAGGATAGATATGCCCACCATAATATTTAGGTTGGATACACTGCACAGAAATTGTAGAATCATGTGACTGGAAGTAGTTGGGTTTGGAGATAAAACTTAGGTTTGAATTGTGACTCTTAGATTATCAGGGTGATCTAGTACCTGGCAAAATCATTATTCTCTCTGACCTTCAGTTTCCTCATTTGTAAAATGAGGTGGTTGGAACAGATGACTCTTAAGGTCCCTTCCAGCTCCAAATCTAAAATTATGATAATATGATAATAGTAATAAGAATTATAATGAATAACATTTATATAGCACTTTAAGGCTTGCAAAGCCCCTAACATATTTTATTATTTATCTCAATTGATCCTCACAACACCCTGTGAGATAGGTGCTATTGTCATCTCCATTTTAGAGCTGGGGAAACTGAGGCTGAGAGATCAACTTGGTTAGGATCATATACCTAGAAAGTGCCTACAGCAATATTTGAATTCTTGGAATAATAATACTACTAATCCTGAGAATAATTCTGTCTATGTCACAATAAAAGATAATGTAATAACCATAATTTATAGCTGTACACATTTTAAAGGAGGAAACTATCGATTTCAAGTTTTAGCCCAAAATGTCTCCTTTCCCTTGCCCCTTACACACACACACACACACACACACACACACACACACACAAAGTTGGCCCAATTGTTGGGTAGGTTGCCTACACACTGAATTATGTTGTAGAAGCTAAGAGTGAAATTCCTTGCCTCCCTTAATGTGTGCCAGGCTCTTGCCAGATTGGAACCAAGAGTAGGTGCCAAATAATGTCAGGCTAACACACTCCTACATAATGAATGTAGGCCATAGGGTACTGAAATATTACTATATTGCTATTAATAATTTTATTCCATTTTTAATTTTCTTAGTGTTAACATAAATAAAACATGAAACTTTGAAGTTTTAGTATTTGTAAGGTACAAGGATGTTAGGGATGGGAAGGACTATATCATGAAGATCTTTGTCTCTGTTTACTGAATCTTCACCCAACACACTTCTGCCACTTTTACAGTAATGTCCTCTTTGTCTTACATGAGATAAATCATAGAAACTTAAATCCTAGACCAGAAAGTTCTAAGGGTCCTTGAGGTCACCTGGTCTAACTCTCAATCAAATCATAAATAGCATCCCCGGCACATGGTGGGCCAATAGTAGTACAAAGAATTTGGTGAAGATGTTTTCAAGGCTGACATAACCAAACACTTTCAAAAGGATACACACCAGAAGCCAATAAATTGGTCAGTCAGTAAGGCTTTATTAAGGGTTTACCACTTAATCACTTCTCTCCATTGGATTCTTTGGCCTTGTTTTCCATTAGGTCAATTTTTTTTAACTCTTTTCTTCATCAGATTCTTGTGCTTCTTTTTCCAGCTGACCAATTTTGCTTTTTAAACTTATTTTCTTTTTGCATTACTTTCATTTCTTTTACCATTTTTCTTTGACCTGTCTTATTTGATTTTTGAATTCCTTTTTGAGTTCTTCCAGAACCCGAGAACAATTTACATTTTTTTTGGAAATTTTACATGAAGTTGCTTGGATCTCACCATTCCCTCATGGTTCTATGCTTTGTTTTTTATCCTCTTGGAAATGTTTGAATGTTAAGTGTTCTTTTTGCTGTTTGCTCATTTTCTCTGCCATTTTTTTCCCTTGTAAACTGGGAATTCTAAAAGTTGATGATTCTGTCTTCTCTGCTACTGGCTTGCAGGGCTCAGCACCGTGGGTTATTTTGCCCTGGGGCTAGATCTTCACTGCAGCAGCACAGGCTTGAAAGGTCCCAGCAGTATTGTTCTCAGTGCAGACTGATGCCAGGGACTGGGACTTCAAAAGGTGGGTCTTAGGTGTTCTTTTGTTGGTGTAGCCTGTGTCCCAGCAACCTTAAGTTAACTTATGCCCAGTCACGTAACCTGGCACAGTAGGTGGGAGTGGTGGTCAGCTAGTACTCGGTTTGCTGTTTTACTTCTGGTTCCCTCTTATCCCATGAAAATTGATTCTCTCCACCTCCCTTTCAGGTTGTGTTCAGTGAGAGGGCCCCCTCACTCCATCTTGCTGTTGGCTTTTGACTCCTGACATTTTGAGACATTTTTTAAAGATTTGTTTGGAAGGATTGTCAGAGCAGTTTCAGCTTTTGCTGCTACTATGCTACCATGTTGGCTCTGTCCCACCTTGATCATTTCTCTCTAGAATGCACCGAGTCCTTCTCTAATGTGCCTCTTGAAGCTTGAAGCTTCAGTCCAATCCTGGAATTCATACATTGGAAGTATCTTCCACTTCTGAGTCCTTTCCTTCTGACTGGATGATTGGATGGCTCCTCACAGAACTTCCATTCAAGGAAAGCTCCTAAGCCAGTCATGTCTCATTCCTATCCAGATTTCCTCTATCATGTCCTTCTATGGGTATTTTCTTCCTCCACTCCCTCCTTCCCCTTTTTCAGTTTCTTCTTATATGTTGTCTTTTTCCATTAGGATATAAGTTCCTTGAGAACTTATATCTTTCTTTCTACTTATGACTTTGTTCCCAGGACTTAGCACAGTACCTGGCACACAGACTTCTTCTGATGGGAAAGTCACTACTTCATATATGTAGCTTATTTTAATTTTACACAGCATCAGTTGTTTGGAAGAGCTAAAATCTGCCTCACTTAACCACCATCCATTGGTCCCAATTCTGCCCTCTAGATCCAAACAGAACAAATCAAAGCCCTCTTCCATATGATCATACTCCAAATATGTTAGTTACTTTATTTCTCAATCTTCTCTTGTATAACATGGTTTTGAATTTCTCTACTATAATGGAAGCAACATGAGTGGCACCCATAGTAGTAAACCTCATTGTGATCCCAGAAATTTACCAAAATGGCCCAAGAAGACTGGAAGGTCCTTACCACATTGACCAGTTTGTTTTAAAAGTGTCAAAGCTACCCTCAAGACTTTATTTAGTCCAGGGGATTCAGCTTATAAAAGAGAGTAGTTTTATTGTTGCCTAAAATATAAAAATCCAATCCATAGGCAGTTTCCATTCCTCAGGCCTTGATTCCTTTCTGACCAGGTTTGCCATTATGGCAAATGTGGTGGCTAAGAGGAAATATACCTAACAGAGCCAACACTGTATATTTGCTGTATATCCTTTCCATTTTATTATAAAATTCTTTATTAATTTTTAAAACATTTAAAATGTTTTATTAGTTAATTCACTTATATTTGTGAATATTCTTTTGTTAAGTATTACATAATCTATAAGTATCTGATTTTATGCTAACTCTGAGCTTGATTTTCTGGACCAACCTGAGTAAGGCCTGGCACCGAACCAAAACACCAACCATTCTGGTTACCTTGCCTATGTGCACTTTAGCTTGTTAATATACTTTTTGAAGGTTCGGAACCAGACTTGATATTCTCCATGTGGTTATATGGTCTGAGAAGCACAGAGTTTGAGAGGACTATTATTTCTCTTATTCTAGATATTATACTTTTACTAATATGACCACTAATATTGGCCACGATCAAATTAAGTCTTTTGGTCACACTATTGACTCATCTTGATCTGGAAATCTACTAGAGGGACTAGGTTCTTTTTTTCCTTTCTTTTATGAAAACTATTGTACCCTGAGACATATTACTCCAGTCTTGTATATGTGCAATAGATTTCATTTTGAAGCCAAGTACAGGAATTTATATGTATCTTTTTTAACATTTCAACCTACCAAACCACCATCCCAGCTTGTTAAGACTTCTAAAGATTCCCATTTGGCCATCCCTTGTATTTCTCATCTTTTCCAATTTCACATCTCTTGCAAATTGGATAAACATGCTGTCAAAGCTCTCAACCAAGACATTACTAAAACTGGTCCAAGACAGGATCCATCAAGTAAGGGAACCAACTCTTCCTAGGGCTTCCCTTTTCTCCTAAAACAGCTAAAAATCACTGGTATTGTGTCTGGCATTTACCCCAGTGGGCTTTGGCTTCCTAAAATTATTCTCATTACTCTTTTCTATTTATCCTTAATTATCTGCTCTCACCTCTATCTTTCTTAAAAGTCTGAATTTATCAAAGAGTCTTCACTCTTTTTTTGTTGCTCTTGTACTCAGCCCCACTTGGCTGAAAGAATGAAAGGGTAGGGGTAATTAATACCAGTGCCACTGGGGCAGAGGTAGGAGAAGAGAAGAGAAACATTGCTTTTTCTTGGATGGGTCTTTTAAGATCTCCTTTAGTCATAAAACACTGACAGCCTATCCACTGGTGCTATTTCTACGAACCTACTTTTCTTCCCAATAGCAGCCTCAAATTCTCACAATGAGTAATAAGGTGGACCTTGCCATCAAATGTGGCCTCTACCCACTATCAATTTGTAAATAAGTCATTCAAATATTTATTAAGCATGTCCAATGTGCCAGTACTTTACCGGTTTCTGAAGATGTAAATATAATAGAAAAATTCTTAACTATCCAGGAATAGTGACTTCATGACTGATTTCTAATACTCTTATTTCTTCTTACAGAAAAAGCAGAGGATTCTTTCTCCCTCTTTTGTTCTCATAATGGAAAAAATAATGAAGTTATTTCTTTTGGAGGCCTTCTCCAATTCTAGTTTAGATTTTATAGGGTAAAGAATTTGTTGGTTATGTCTACCTCATATGAAATAATTTCTTCCCCCTTATTCTACCTGTATCTATATAAGGTTCTTTTCCTATTAAGGGGAAAGTGGCATCAGGGAGGGAGTTTAGGGTCCTTTGAAGTTATCACTTGTTTCATTACATATTAACATCTGTCCTTGTGAGAAAAGGGCATGCTGTGAGTACAGGGAAGCTAATTATTGACCAGGTTACAGAATCAGTTCATTGATATGGTATATTTCAACGTTTTGCTCACGATCTGAGAAGAATGATTAAACTTGCAAAAACCCAGTTTCTAAGATGTTTTTAAGTTGAAATGAATAATGAATATTTTTCCTAGTAGAAATAGGTTTTTCACTTTGTTTTACTTTAATTAGCCTGGTCAATGCTATATTTTAGGTTGATAGATTAGACACTCTCCTCTCAGATCTCGCCCTTCTCTTCAGACAGTAAGTAAAAATATAGGCATCTATTTTGCCTCCTGTGTTTATAGTCCCACTACAAACATAATGGATATTGCATTGGGGCTTCATATAGAGCTTCATTATTCTCTGAATTTAGGAGGGAACTATAATGTGTCCTTCTGATTGTGGAAGGAAGAAAAGCCTGTCTCCAACCCCTCTAGCACGTTGTTTTCCCCAGGTGTCAGGCTTCAGGAGACAATGTTCTGCCTTCTACCAATGACCTAATGATGACTAGTGGCAGTTAATCAATCAACATGCATTTTTAAGGTTTTACTATCTCTCTTCCAGGCACTGTGCAGGGTGCTAGGGATACAAAGACAAAAGCAAAACTAGACCTTCTCTCACAGAGCTTACATTCTATGGAAGGAGACAACATGGACACTAGAAAATATATGCAAAATATGGAGATCAGGAGTTGATGTAATGCAGCTCAGCACTTTCTCTTGAACCTATAGTCTTAGTGAATGCCCTGGGACATTTAGGGGTTCAGTGATTTGCCCATAGTCACCCAGAGAGTACATTCCAGAAGCAAGATGTGGACCCTGACCTCCCTTGCCCTGAGGCCACCTCTCTAGCCACTGCATCCCACTGCTTTTTACAACTAGTATACAAAATAAAAACAAAGCAATTTAGGGGCAGAGGGAAAGGTACACCAGTTGCTAGGCAAAAAACAGAATGATGGTCTGCCTATCCTAGTCACTGGCTCTGGCTATGGAATGCCTTTGCCAACATTCTTTTTGGGCTCTATAGATGGAAATGGATACAAGTAAAGATACCCTATCAAGATATACCCTACTCCAGGGGTCCCCAAACTTTTTACACAGGGAGCCAGTTCACTGTCCCTCAGACTGTTGGAGGCCCAGACTATTAAAAAAAAAACTATGAACAAATCTGGGGTAACAGAGGCTGCAGCACTGGCTGTGGTGGGCCTGTCACACCTTGCACAGGACCATCACTGCCACCACCATACTGGGCAGCAGCATATACAGAGTGGAATCCCCTTCCCCAGATCGCCACTCACCATGCTGACATCTTCCATTGTGCAGCCACATAATCCTTTACGGCACCTCGTTCTCCTTCAATTACTCTCAGAACAAGGCACCACACAAAGGATTATGTCACTGGAAGTAGTGCTGTATGTGAGTGATGCTGCGCTTTGCAGAGCTGCCACATACAGTGCTCCTCTCACTGACCACCAATGAAAGAGGTGCCCCTTCCAGAAGTGCAGTGGGGGCCGGATAAATGACCTCAGGGGGCCACATGTGGCCCATGGGCCATAGTTAGGGGACCCCTGTCCTACCCACAGAAAAGTCTTTCTCCCTATTTACAGCAAACACCAGAATCTTCTTGCATGATCTCTATGCTCCAGGAATCTAGGTGGAATAGTGGATAGAGTTCAGGACTTTGTGTCAGGAAGACCTGAATTTCAATCCTGCTTTGGCCACCTACTACTTGCGTGATCCTGGGCAAGCCTAGTTTTCTTCTCTGTGCCTCAGTTTCCTCATTTTCAAAATGGGGAAAATAATAGCACCTACCCTATGAAGTTGTGAGGATCAAATGAGTGAACATAAGTAAAGCATTTTATAAGCTTTTAAATGCCATATAAGTGCTAGTTACTTTTATTATTATTACTCTCATCAAATTAGGCTGCTCTTCATTCCTCAACGCTTTTTGACTTTTTCTGTACCTGAGTCTCTGCACCTACCCACCCCCTCTCCATGCAATGGACTTAACCCAATCTGCTTACATTTATTGACATCCTTCCTCTCCCGAATTTCCAGTTCAGGCACTACATCTCCCTGTTATATGTTATCCTCAGCTCATTTCATGTCACAGATTTCTCTGTTTGACCTTTCCTATGCATTCAATCATGTTGGAATTTGTATTATAAGTTACTTATGTCCATTTCATCTCCCTGCTATTTACTCTTTGAAGGTAGTCATATGACTATGAAATTGTTTCATTTTTTTCATCTTGATATCCACAGCCATGTACACAGAAGATGCTTAATGAATGTTCGTTTAATTGAGTTGTACAGAATTCAATTAGAGACATTATTCCATACTTAGATAGTACTTAATATTTACAGAGTACTTGGCTCAGTATTCATAGAGGGAGCTTGGGATACTGCAAAGCCAAAACAGCATCGAGCTAAAACTAGGAAACCTTGGATGGAGTCCCAGGTCTGCTGCTGACTTGCGTGATTTGATGAAGGTCATTTAAACTTTTCTGAGCTTCGGTTCTCCCTATTGTAAAATGGCTATTGTGATACCTGCTCTTTCCTGCCTGCATGGAATGTAGTCCATTGTAAGTTCATTCCTACATGGAGGAGAGAGTTATTGTAAAGCCAAATTAGATCATATCTATAGAGTACTTTGGGATCTTGTAATAGAACTAAAGCATGTATTTGTATTGTTGCAGTTCAGTGAAGTAAGTCAGCATCATAAAAACTCTTTTATTACTAAAGGAACAGAGACACAGACCTTAATCTGGCCCTTGGGTATCAGAGAAAATGCTAGACTTCAAATTCAAGGCTTAGGTTATTTTCCATTTTCCAGGGAGACCTATTGAGATGAAAGAGGCCATGTAGCACAGAGTAGGGAAGTCTTTTTGACACCCCTTTTTCTAAAAAGGGAACAACTTCTTTCCTAATCCCTCAGTCTGAAAACCTTACTCTTATTGTGTCCCTTTGTCATTTAGTCAATAGCTAGGTCCTTTTTATCCTTTTTTTAAAAAAAAAAACATATTTCAGATTCTTTTCTGCATTTGCGTTTTTCTCTCTACCATCTTAGTTTAGGTCCTTCTTACCCAATGCCTGCATGCTTGAATTACTGAAATAACCCAGGAGCTGACACACTACAACCACAGGGCCAAATCTGGCCCTCTGCCTGCTTTTGTTTAGCTGACAAGCTAAGAATAATGGAAACCATTCTTACCTTGTCCAGTTTTATAAAAATAGGTGATGGGCTACATTTCTCCTTTGGGCCATACTTTTTTGACTTCTACAAAATCTCATGGTCTTCGAATACTGATTATTCAAAAATTTTCAATGGATCCATATTGCCTAAATAAAGTCCCAAATTCATTAACTTGTCATTTAAGCCTGGATATCTTGGAGACATCTCAATTTCAACATGGGCAAAACTGAAGTCGTTAGTTTTCCTCCAAAATCCATCCTTATTCTAAATTTCCCTATTTTTGTTGAAGGAACTAGCATCCTTGTAATCTCTCAAGTTCATAACTGTAGTATTATCCTAAAACTCCTCACTCTCACCCCACAGTCAATCAGGTATCCAATCTTGCCATTTTCATCTCCATGACCTCTTTCATGTAAGATTTCTTTTCTCTTCTCACACAAAACGTCTACCTTAGTTCAAGACCTCCTCACCTCTTGCCTAAATAGTTACAACAGTCTCTTCACTACTTTTCCTGCCTCAACTCACTTCCTGTTCCAATCTCTTCTCCACACAACTACCAAAATGATTTTCCTTAAACGCAGATCTGATCACATCATAAACTATCCTCATCAAACTCTGCTAGCTTCTTATTGCCTCTGGGATCAAATATAAACTCATTTATTTAGTTCTGAAGGTTTTTTTTAACAACCTGATCCCACCTATTTTTGTGGCCTCACTATAAACAGTTCCTCATCTTGTAGTCTACAATCTGCCCAAACTGTCTTTTTTCTTTTTTCTTTTTAAATATTATTTTGTTTCCCCCCAAAATACATGTAAAACACTTTTAACATCTTTTAAAATTTTGATTCCAAATTCCTTTCCTCTTTCCCACCCTCTCCACTCTCTGAGACAGTAAGCAAATCTGAGACAGTAGTGCAATCATGTAAAACATTTTCCCATGTTAGTCATTTTGTGGAAAAAAAAACAAAAAAAATTAAGAAAGAAAGTGAAATATAGTATACTTTGGCCTGCATTCAGACACTGTCAGTTCTTTCTCTGGAGGCTAGTGGCATTTTTCATCCTTTGGGATTGTCTTCGATCACTGTATTGCTGAGAATAGCTAAGTCTTTGACAGTTGTTCATCAAATGATAATGCTGTTACTGTGTACAATGTTCTCCTGGTTCTGCTTACTTCACTTTGCATCAGTTCATATAAATGTTTCCAGGTTTTCTGAAATCCTCACCATTCCTTATAGCACAACGGTATTCCATTACATTCCTATATCACAACTTGTTCCACCATTCCCCAATTGATGGGCATTCCCTCATTTTTCAATTTTTTGCCACCTCAAAAAGAGCTGCTATAAATATTTTTATATTTTTCTTTTTTTAAAAATCTCTTTGAAATACAGACCTATAAATGGGTCTTTTCTCTTCCACACATATACAACACTCTAACTCCTCTCTGTGCCTTGGCACTGGTTGTCTCCCATGCCTAGAATGCTCTTCTTCCTCACTTCTATCTCATAGAATCATTTTCCTTCAAGATTCAGCTCAAGTACCATCTTCTACGTGAAGCTTTTCCTGAACCCGTCTCCTAGTATCAGACTACCTTGCACTTAATGACTTTGAAATTATTTTATATTATTCTCTTTATCTATTCACAAATGTATGTGTGTTCTCTCCTATTAGAATATGTGCTATTTATGAGTAGATTGTTTCATTCATTTTACTTGTATCTTCAGAGCCTCATGCAGTTGCCTGGTACATAATAGGAGCAATAGAGACAAAGAAATAGACACCACTTTTGGCTATATAACTCCAGCTTCCATTACCCTACCCCAGCTGAAATCTGAGAACTGATTATAATGATAATGTTTAGTAGCCATTAAACATAGCATCTCTATTTTGAAGTAACATAATATTTTCATTAATTGCAGTAAAAAGATTTTAGTTGGTTAGAAAATCTTAGCCATCAATCTGGTAAGTGTCATGTATAAAATCAAATCCCTTCTTGATTTACAAATGCTTTAATTCTAGATCCACTCAGTAAAGATGAAGATAGAACCAGAATTAGTTAAACAATCATACCTGAGTCTTACAGCTTATGAATTTTCATTTATGTTTTATATATGTTACATATATGTTTTTCAAACTACTAGATGGAACTAGGGTGTGTGAATCAGGAAACTGTGAAAGAGAAAAGAACTACAGTTTGTAAGAGCAAAATCTCAGAACTATAACCAAGGTTGGATGACTGGAGTTTTGTTTCAGGGCATTGAATTTTAGAAGTGATAATAGGTACCTCCCTAGAACATATGTTTACCCCTAAACTCTTATCTTTCAAGAGCTTGGAAACTTAATAGTATTTTAGGATATGTTTCCTTTCCCTCTGGAAAATACATCTTAGGTGAATATTCTCTCTGTTCTGTGTGCTCACCCCACATTCCAATCCTTGTTCTACTTATTATGCTCCCTCTTCCTTCCCCTACTCCCCAATATTTAGCACAATTTCTTGACCTAGGGGCAACATTTTCTATTTGTGTCTTTTTGATATCTATGGGATAGAAGAAATAGGTATGGGGGCATCTGGAGGTTCAGCAGTCCTTGGAATATTGGAGAACTTGGGCTGAGACAGGGGAGGCATTTAGGGATTTTAAAGTTTACAAGCCAAGAGAGACAGTTTAAATTCTTTCATATGCTATTCCAAAACTGTTGAAAGACACAAGTTCAAGGTCTTGGTGGATCTTTTCTCAAACTCTCAATACCAGAATAAGCAGCCCCATAATAGTGTTATTCATTGACTAGATTATTAGACAGTGACTGTACCTGGCAGTGGAAGCTCTCCCAAAGACGGTCATTTTCTTGAAGCATCTAGAAAATCTGTCAGTGAATGTATTTCTGCTGTAAGAGAGTTCCCCAGTGTGTGTGTGTGTGTGTGTGTGTGTGTGTGTGTGGTCTCTTTCTGGTCACATATTATACTGCCCAATACTTAATGAAAGGGCCAAGAATTGCTTTTTCCATAGACTTACTATCGTCACCACAATTTGTCTGCCTTCAGAGTAAAAATTAAGCTCTAACATAGTCATTGTAAAACCTTGTCATAAGCACCAAATGAGGTTATGACTTGGAGTGTAACTGTAGGGACTTGGAAAGGGGCTCTTTGTGTATAAACCTACAAGAATTCCTGCAATTGGGGAACAATGTCTTTTGTTTCACAAAGACAATGATCCACATTTTTAGTTTTACACTTCTGTTACAAAACAACTTACTGACAACCTTGGAATTATGGTTACCTGACAAAAAAGGAATTTCAGGTTTGGAGAACCCAAATCATAGCTGCAGCCACACAACTAGAAAGAACCAAAGTCTGGATTAGAACTCATCTCTTTTATTTTATTAAAAAAAAAACCCCTCACCTTCCACCTTGGAGTCTATATGAAGTATCAGTTCCAAGACAGAAGAGCGGCAAGGACTAGGCAATTGGGGTTAGGTGACTTGCCCAGGGTCACACAGCTAGGCAGTATCTGGGTTCACATCTGAACCCAGGAATTCCCATATACAAACCTGGTTATCTATCCACTAAGTCACTCAGGTCTCTTAAATGGTAATCTGTTTTCATTGGGGAGTGGGGACACTTTCTTATTGTCCTAAAACTCCCAGATCCTTTTCAGGCCAATGACTGTCTAAAACTTCATCTTGAACTTGAGAAGTTTTTTTTTTAGTACAAATACAAAGTGTAAGACTTTACTTTTTTTTTCTGAATCCAACTGTGATTTCATCCATGTGGGAATCTCCTTCATGTAGAGACTCCCTTCACTGATACAGGTTAACAACTCTGTAACATACTTAGAGATGGCCTGGATCAGGAAAGGAAGAAAGCAGGGAGTAAGATCTTTTTGTTTTAAGTTTATAGATTTTTGGATCTCCACTAAGGGCCTGCTCTGATGTGTCATTGGGATATGGAATTGAACCTGAGTTCTCAAAGACTTTTCTAGTTGAGGACCAGCTCTGGTAGATCATACCAAACTAGAAATGGCCTGAGACAATTTTCTATTGTCTGAGACATAGCTGTAGAACTAAGAGGGTCCTCAGTGGTCAAACAGTCCAATCACCTTTTACATATGAGAAAACTGGGGGCCAGAAAAGGTAAATGATTTACCCATGGTCACTCAGCTAATATGTACCTATAGGACTTGAAACTGAGTCTTCCTGACTCCAAGACTGCACCATGCTGCCTTTCCAGGTCTGACATTTATCCATATTAAATTCCATCTTACTAGAGTCAGCTAAACATCTCGCATACCAAGATCTTTTTGGATCCTGACCCTGGCATCCAATGTGTTATCTAGCCCTCTCAGCTGTATTTCAACTGCAAATTTGATTAGGATGTGATCTCTGCCTTCCTTCAAGTCATTGATAAAAAAGAACAAACAGCATGAAGCCAAGTACAGATGTCGGGGAGGGCCCCATTGGAGATCTTCCTGGATGACCTTGAACATTTAATTAATGACCAGTCTGTGGGTCCAGGCATCAATCAATTCAGAACTGATCTAATTGTACTGTGCTCTAGCAGAATTCTCTCTATCTTTTCCATGAGAACAATAAGAAATAGTAACAAACTTTGGGAAAATTAGAATGATGAGAGTTCCTTAATCAATTTGACCCACTAACCCTATTAATAATAAAAAAATAAGTTCAGTCTGGCCTAACTTCTGGATGAAGCTATGCTAGCTCTCTGTGGTTATTGCTTTCTTTTCTATATGTACACAAAATATCACTTTAGCAATATGTTCTGTAATTTTGCCTGAAGTCAAAGTCCAGACCATTGGTAATAAAAAGTCTGTAGACTATTCTCTTCCCTCTTTTGAAAATTAAGGCAACCACTGCCCTTCTCCAGTACTGTTCTCTTGCCTGCTCTCTGGGATCTTTTAGTTTATGTTCCTCAGTAGCTAGTGTAGATTCACACTAGCCTAAAGCAAATTTTTGCCAATTTGCCAAACTTTTACAAACATAAGTCCTTATTTCCTAAAATGTATAACACTTTAGGACCTGTAATATCATGGTAAGTGCTCTTTACATTTGCACAGGTAGAAACCCTTCTATAATTTAGTGGGCAGCCTGTGAGAGTTGCTGTAGCCAAAAGAATTCATTTTAAAATGTCTAACTAAATAATAAACCTTTCTGAGTCAGTAGAGGACAATGGGAAGAACATTGGTGTTGAACCAAAATATTAGGGTTCAAATTGCCTTGACCAAGCCACTTAATCTCTATGGCATTCAGTTTCCTCATACTTCAAGTGAAGGATTGAACTAGATTAACACTGAGGTCCCTTCCAACTCTAAATCTATGATGTTTTGAACTTAAATAGGATAGTACTTGAGCAAAAAACATATAAGGCATGACTAGAAATATCACTACTGTCCTTGGACCATAATAGATATATAGGTTGTCATAGATCCTATGACTTTAGCTTGATGACATCACACAATAAGACATAGAGGGAATCATGAGATCATTTCCATTTTGGTAGAACCTGTCAGATCTGGCACTCTACTGGAACAGAATCTTAGAACTTAAGTCACCCCAAGCTATGATGACACATCAGATAGGTCTATCACTTTTTAAAACTGACTCCTTCCCTTCCCTTTCTTCCATTCTCCTTTTTCTACTCTCAGACCCTTCCTTCTCTTTGACTCCAATTCTCTGTCTTAGCTTCTGAGAATAAATAAGAAAGAAAAGCCATTTGCAATAGATAAATTAAATGTCTTTGCCAGTGTGTGTTATAGTTTGGCTTGGGAAACACAATCACAGAAAGTTTGACTATTACCAAAAAAAGAGTCAAGGACTCTATACTGACACATTCTAGGAGTGAACTCTTAGGGGTATGAGAATGTAACCTGAGTCTAGGCAGAGCCAACGTCTCATATCTGGATTATAGGATCATGTTGTAATTAGGATTGCTTCCTAGTGCAACTCTAGAAACTCCCCTAAAAGAACTGTGGAGGGCATAATTACCACCAGGGGGCTCAGCAAAGATATGGCTATGAGCTGCCCTCCATGATAGTGCTGAGAAAGTGGCAATGAGCTGTCCAGGTGCTGAGGGACCAAGGAATAGTCTGAGAAGGGGGCAGTTGGCCACCAAAGGGAACCCTGAAGTATCTTGCCTTGCCACAAATTCAGCAAGGAGAGGTTTTTACCACTGGATCTAGACTAGAAGCTTTGAATCACCTAAAAAGACTATAATCTGTAGCCTAATAGTCCCACCCTTTCATCTCTCAGTAGAAAGAATGATCAAGGAGAGAAGGTTACACATGTGTTTCCTGAATGTCTACTATGTTCGTTCATAGCACTGTGCTTAGGACATAGGCTGACACTATTCATAGAGAAATCTGGAAAGGACTAGTTGGTATAGTGAATGGAGTGCCAGGGCTGGAGTCAGGAAGATTCATCATCATGAGTTCAAATCTGACCTCAGGTACTTACTAGTTGTGTGACCCCAAGCAAGTCATGTAACCCTGTTTGCCTCAGTTTCCTTATCTGTAAAATGAGCTGGAGAAAGAAATGGCAAAGCACTCCAATATTTTTATCAAGAAAACCTCAAATAGGGTGATGAAGAGTTGGACACTACTCAGCAACAACAACAATCCAATGAATTTTGTTTTATTATTACAATTTCATTTACAGTTAATATGACACCCAGAGAAATAAAGTGATTCATCCAAGTCACACAGCTTGTGTAGCAACAGAAACCTCAGACTACTTTGTGATTGGAGGCACAAAGTGTACATATATGAAATAGATGTTCATGTAATACATTGTGTGTTTGGGCCAAAATTAGTGGCATGGTTTGTAAAAGTTATAGGAGTTTAGTGGGGAAATGGAAGATCATTTTGAAATGAGGAAGGGGAGGCATTCATGAAGGGCATAGGACTAGGGATGAACCTTGTAGGAATGTAGGATTTGATAGGAGGACTGTATTCAGAGGGGCATTCCAAGTAAGGGGTGAAGCTTGATCAAATTTTTGGAGACAGAAATAAGAAAAGGGTAGATTGTGGGAAATAAGATTCAATATGGAAGACGTAGATAGGTTATGAATAGCTTTGAATGTCAGCTGAAACTGGCTCAAGCAAAAGCCATAGAAATAGCTGAGTATCAAATATTATAGAAACACATTAGTAAAAGTCCAAATCCAGAAAATGTGAGCCATTGTATTTGTCATGAGGATTCCTAAGTATTCTTATTAATGGACAAGAAAAATTACTGTTTAGTTGTAATAATGCTTTCACTGTTGATAACATGGAATTTAACTAAATTAGAATTATATCTCAAAAAATATATGTAGAATACATTTGAAACATGAAGCTTTTATTATATTTTTGCCTATGGAACTGCTAAATGCCATGGGGAAACCCTCTTAATTGAAGAAAAGTCAGTGCTTCTTGCAGTTACTTCCATGGTCAAAGCAACACTTGGTAAATCAACCTTAAGGAGCTTTAAATAGTCCCACTTAGAGATAATATGATTGGGATAACTATCCACGTATCTGAAAATCTTTATGATCAATTAGTTGAGAATCTAAAATATTCTGATTTTGAATTTTAAGTGGAGAAAGCAACAGATATAGTTCAAGATATTCTTTACATTACATAGATTTTAAAATTGATACTAGGAAAGATTTGTTACACAAACCTTTTTATATTTTATTTTCCCAATTTCTTGTAATAACAATCTTTTACATTCATTTTCTGAAACTATCAGATCCAAATTGTTTTGCTTCCTGTTCTCCTCCCAGAGATAGTAAGCAGCTTGGTGTTATACATGTCTGATCATGCAAAGTATATTTCTATATTGGTCATTGTTGTGAGAGAATACTTATGTTCATCTGTAATAGATATTATTGGAGGGGGTATATTTGATGGATAAATGATAACTAATAAATCAGATAGTTACCTTTCTTTTGTCTTACCCTCCTCCCTCTATACCTCCCATTCTCCCTCTTTCAGCCTCCCTTTCTCCCCTTTGCTTCCCTTCAGTTTCCCCTTCCCCTGTTCTTCTTCAGCCTCCTTCTAAGTCACCCAGGGTGAGCTATGATGTTTCAAATGACACAGTCTTTATCTTTCTATTATCTCAAGTAATGGTTTATTGGGGGAAAACAGGAAAAGATGGAAGATGGAGATAAGAGGGTCGGAGGTTTCCCTATTATCTCCAGTGAGCCTTAGGTTGGAGGATATGGAGAGAAATGGTAATTCAGCCACTAACAAGAAACAGAGTAAGTCAGAGAGAGATATATGGACTATTGTCCTTCTTCTTCTGCCTTAAAATCAGCCAGGCCACCTCCAACTTGATTATTCCAAGTCCCAGAGATAAACCCAGTTTCTTCCTTCAAAGTCACCACCATCAGCCAAGAAGCCCAGAAAATCAGTCACCAGTTGATTCTTGCCTTCAATTGTTTCCCGGTAACATTCCAAATAGAATCTTCCTTTGATTGACAGCTGATCAACCTCCAGCCATTGCTTCTTGTCCTTTTGCATGCCTTATAATTTCTCTCCTTTCCACACTACTCCCTTTTCGTCTTTAAAAATGCAACCTGCATTTTCCAATGATACTTACCTTTTGGATATATTTTGT
The DNA here is from genome assembly GCF_027887165.1 of Monodelphis domestica. Taxonomy (NCBI): domain Eukaryota; kingdom Metazoa; phylum Chordata; class Mammalia; order Didelphimorphia; family Didelphidae; genus Monodelphis; species Monodelphis domestica. Next base: position 229,302,244 of record NC_077231.1, on the reverse strand, counting down.
TATATTTCTAACTATCTAATTCTTAACCCTATACTATCTTAAATATTCCTTTACCCTCCCAAAATAACAAATCCTAATCTTATCTTAGCTATTCTGTCTGTCTAGTTCTATACTAAGTTTGGGTATAGGATAAATGGTTTAGGTAATAGTGATTTTACATGAAATATAGTTTTGACATAATAACTCATGTAACAATTTTTAAACAATTTCAACAATTTCAATAGCATTTTGAATATGTAACAGTCTTATCTCCTATTGTCTATAAATTCAACTAAGTAAAATTTTCTATTACTAACAATTGCTAACCTAAAATCATAATGTAATCTAACTTTCTATACTTAAGTAGTTCCTATGTCTGCCCCTACTTCCCTAAGACTGTGAACAAATTCTCTAAGCTGTTCCTACAGTTAGTCATTAGAACATTAATAAATTATTCTAATATAGTTAGTTTGTTAGTACACTAGTATTTACATGTGTACATAGGTTGTACTTAGACAGATTTACATATGTACAAATATAATACTTATTCTTGATTTCTGAGCAAACTCATGTCTGTTTGAATTTCCCACAGAAATTTATATATCAGAGTGACTTTTGAGTTTTGCAACTATGCATATGTTGTATACTTACCCATTCCATGAGATATCTTCCTACATTATATTTTGTGTAGCAAGTGTATGTATATACGTGATGTTAACATGTATGTCACATTCTTACATAACCTCATGATCACAAGTCCAAACTTTCAAAGTCCTTCCATGTTGGTTGTACATACTCTGTGTGTCTAAATCTCTGTACATCTGGTCAGCATATCACTCTTGTCTGCTGTCACTCTTGATTGTAGTCCTGCGTTCTTCAATTCAGGAACAAACTGGAACACTCAGGAACATACTGGAATAATCAGGAACATGTATGCATGTAAGGTTTTTATATGTGCATATATGTAAGATTAAAATTTTCATTGTGCAGAAGTAAGCTATGAGTTTTTCATGAGTGTCTGTCAAAATTCATCAATTATTCTTCATGTGTGGAAGTAAGCATTACATATGTCAATCTTCATGGGTGGGTGTAAGCAGTATAGTATAAGTTTTTAGAATTTTGTTAAGAATATGAATTTGAAGTTTTCTTATCTTTTTGCTGTTTGAATTTTCACAAGGAGATGTATTGTATGCTGTCTTTAGTTATGTCTTGGAGATAGAATTTAGGTATACTCGCCTGATCATGGAGTATGTTTTAATTTGAAATAATCTTGTTACTTTCTTTGCTGTTATTATTGTAGGCAGAGAGTTCGTATAAAATATGTAGAGATGGACTTCCGGGTAATCATGGCTGCAATCTAGATGCCACACGCTTCCTCTCCCCAGCACCGAACGAAATAGACTACATCAAAGGAGCATAAAATCACCTTTGGAGGAACAGAAGGACTCCCCAGTACCCCACAGAGGCAAAGGTACGTGGGGCTTGAACATTTCCACACTAAAATAAGAAGGAAAAGCTTGCACAGAAAAGTGAACTGAGCCGCCCTTCCCCCACCCCACCTCCCCCACTAAACCAGGGTGAGCTACCTGAGCGCTCACCGGGACAGCGAGTGAGTGGGGAGCGTCTCTGTCTGGGGGGGCACTCCAGGGTCCTTGGGATCTGGGGACTGCCAGGAAAAAACGTCTCAGGGCGCTTTCACTGGAGAATCCAGCGGACCTGGACTTGGGGCGGGCTGCGCTGAACAACGTGCGCTGATTATCTGGGCGGAGCTGAATACCTGGGCTCGGAGGCTGGGAAGAACTAGTCTGAAGCAACCTAAATTCACAGAAAAACCGCTCTTATAACCCAGACCCCAGACCAAAAAGGAAAGGGAAATAAAACCACCAAAGGGATGGCTCACATGGCCCAAAATCAAGCCTCCAGGAAGAAAGGGAAAAAAGTGACTATTGAAAACTTTTATGGTGGAAGTACCCAAGGAAAAGAGGAGAATGAGGAGGAAATCCAAAAAAATTCAGAACACGCCTCCCAAAATGGAAACTATCAACAAGCTCTGGAAGATCTCAAACTGGAACTTATCCAAAAGATGGAAACCTTCTGGAAAGAAAAATGGGAGAAAGAGATCAGCTGTCTGACAGATAAGACTGCTCAATTGGAAAAAGAACTCGAAGCATCCAATAGAAGGGCAGACAAGGCTGAAAAGCAAATCCAGTCCCTAATGACCAGAATTAAGCACCTCGAAGAAAGTGAGATGATAAAACAGCAAGAATCAATAAAGCAAACCCAAATAATTAATGAATTGGAAGAAAACATAAAATATCTCACTGAGAAGGTCACGGACCTGGAGAACAGAGGAAGACGAGAAAATCTCCGTATCATCGGTCTCCCAGAAAAACCAGAGGTAAACAACAAATTGGATATTATTCTAGAGGAGATTATAAAAGAAAATTGCCCCCACGTTCTGGAGCAAGGGGGCAAAATAGAAATAGAAAGGATTCATAGAACACCTTCTATACTAAATCCCCAAAAGACAATGCCTAGGAATGTAATTGCCAAATTCAAGAGCTTCCAAGTAAAGGAGAAAATCCTACAAGAAGCCAAGAAGAAGAGCTTCAGATATAAGGGGGCTCCCATAAGGATCACACATGACTTAGTGGCTAACACACTAAGAGACCGCAAAGCATGGAACACGATATTTAGAAAGGCAAGAGAGCTGGGTCTCCAACCAAGAATCAACTACCCAGCAAAACTGACTATATACTTCCAGGGGAAAGTATGGGCATTCAACAAAATAGAAGATTTCCAAGCATTTGCTAAGAAAAGACCAGAGCTCTGTGGAAAGTTCGATATCCAAGCACAGAAAGCAAGAGAAACATGAAAAGGTAAATATGAAAGAAAGGGAAAAGGAGATAAATCTTATCTTTCTCTTTAAGTCAAACTCTCTTCTATAAGGACTACATTTACATCTAATTATATATATTAATATGTGGGGAAAATGTTTTGTGTAACTCTCATAAATTGTATCATCATAAGAGTAGTTAGAAGAAACATGCATAGGGAAAGATTGGGGAATTAAGAAGATTTGGGGAAAGTTGGGGCAAAAAAAGGAAAAGGGAGGGGGGAACTGTGATAATACTAAGATTAACTTCAAGAAATAGGGGGGGAATCAATAGAATAAACTTTCCCATATAAAGATACACATGGGAAGGGGAGGGGAAGAACTCTCATACGAGAAGGAGAGGAAGAGAGCGTGAAGTGGAATTACTTAAACCTTACTCTCAGTGAAATCAAATCTGAGAGGGAAGAACATCTAGATCCAGTGGGATCCTGAATTCTATCTTATCCATTAGGGCAAGAAAGAAAGGAAAATTAAGGAGGGGGAGGTGGGAGGGAGTACAAAAAGGGAGGGAAAGAGAGGGGGGAGGGGAAGGGAACATAAAAAGGGAGGGGCTAGAAAGGGAAGCATCTCAAGGGAGGGGACTAGGGGGACTGACCTAAAGTAAATCACTGGTTCAAAAGGAGAAAGCTAAAGAAGAAAGGTCAGAACTAGGGGAAGACATCAAAATGCCAGCGAATCCACAAATAACAATCATAACTTTGAACGTGAATGGGACGAACTCACCCATAAAACGCAGACAAATAGCAGATTGGATTAGAACACAAAACCCTACCATATGTTGTCTTCAAGAAACACATATGAGACGGGTTGACACTCACAAGGTTAGAATTAAAGGTTGGAGTAAGACCTTTTGGGCCTCAACCGATAGAAAGAAGGCAGGAGTTGCAATCATGATATCTGACAAAGCCAAAGTACAAATAGACCTGATCAAAAGGGACAGGGAAGGTAAATATATTCTGCTAAAAGGAAGTATAGACAATGAGGAAATATCACTAATCAACATGTATGCACCAAATGGTATAGCATCCAAATTTTTAATAGAGAAACTAGGAGAATTGAAGGAGGATAGAGACAGTAAAACCATATTAGTGGGAGACTTGAACCAACCACTATCAAATTTAGATAAATCAAATCAAAAAATAAATAAGAAAGAGGTAAAAGAGGTGAATGAAATCTTAGAAAAATTAGAATTAATAGACATATGGAGAAAAATAAATAGGGACAAAAAAGAATACACCTTCTTTTCAGCACCACATGGCACATTCACAAAAATAGATCATACACTAGGTCATAGAAACATGGCACTTAAATGCAGAAAAGCAGAAATATTAACTGCAGCCTTTTCAGATCACAAGGCAATTAAAATATTGATCAGCAAGGGTACATGGAGACCCAAATCAAAAATTAATTGGAAATTAAATAACATGATACTCCAAAATCGGATAGTTAGAGAAGAAATCATAGAAACAATTAACAATTTCGTTGAAGAAAATGACAACGGCGAAACATCCTTTCAAACCTTATGGGATGCAGCCAAGGCAGTACTTAGAGGAAAATTCATATCCCTGAGTGCATATATTAACAAATTAGGGAGGACAGAGACCAAGGAATTGGAAATGCAAATCAAAAAACTTGAGAATGAACAAATTAAAAACCCCCAGAAGAAAACCATACTAGAGATCCTAAAAATTAAGGGAGAAATTAATAAAATAGAAAGTGACAGAACTATTGAGCTAATAAACAAGACTAGAAGCTGGTACTTTGAAAAAACAGACAAAATAGACAAAGTACTGGTTAATTTAATTAAAAAAAGGAAAGAAGAAAGGCAAATTAATAGCATCAAGGATGAAAAGGGGGACCTCACCTCAAATGAAGAGGAAATTAAGGCAATCATTAAAAACTACTTTGCCCAACTATATGGCAATAAATATACCAACCTAGGTGATATGGATGAATATTTACAAAAATATAAATTGCCTACACTAACAGAAGAAGAAATAGTTTTCTTAAATAATCCCATATCAGAAATTGAAATCCATCAAGCCATCAAAGAACTGCCTAAGAAAAAATCCCCAGGGCCTGATGGATTCACCAGTGAATTCTATCAAACATTCAGAGAACAGTTAACCCCAATATTATACAAACTATTTGACATAATAAGCAAAGAGGGAGTCCTACCAAACTCCTTTTATGACACAAGCATGGTACTAATTCCAAAGCCAGGCAGGCCAAAAACAGAGAAAGAAAACTATAGGCCAATCTCCCTAATGAATATAGATGCAAAAATCTTAAATAGGATACTAGCAAAAAGACTCCAGCAAGTGATTAGAAGAGTCATCCACCAAGATCAAGTAGGATTCATACCAGGGATGCAGGGCTGGTTCAACATTAGGAAAACTATCCACATAATTGACCACATCAACAAGCAAACCAACAAGAATCACATGATTATCTCAATAGATGCAGAAAAAGCCTTTGATAAAATACAACACCCATTCCTACTAAAAACACTAGAAAGCATAGGAATAGAAGGGTCATTCCTAAAAATAATAAACAGTATATATCTAAAACCATCAGCTAATATCATCTGCAATGGGGATAAACTAAATCCATTCCCATTAAGATCAGGAGTGAAACAAGGATGCCCATTATCACCTCTATTATTTGACATTGTATTAGAAACACTAGCAGTAGCAATTAGAGAAGAAAAAGAAATTGAAGGCATCAAAATAGGCAAGGAGGAGACCAAATTATCACTCTTTGCAGATGACATGATGGTCTACTTAAAGAATCCTAGAGACTCAACCAAAAAGCTAATTGAAATAATCAACAACTTTAGCAAAGTTGCAGGATACAAAATAAACCCACATAAGTCATCAGCATTTCTATATAATTCCAACACAGCTCAGCAGCAAGAACTAGAAAGAGAAATCCCATTCAAAATTACCCAAGACAAAATAAAATACTTAGGAATCTATCTCCCGAGACAAACACAGGATCTATATGAACACAACTACAAAACACTTTCCACACAACTAAAACTAGACTTGAACAATTGGAAGAACATTAACTGCTCATGGGTAGGACGAGCCAATATAATAAAAATGACCATCCTACCCAAACTCATCTATCTATTTAGTGCCATACCCATGGAACTTCCAAAAATTTTTTTTACTGATTTAGAAAAAAACATAACAAAGTTCATTTGGAAGAACAAAAGATCAAGGATATCCAGGGAATTAATGAAAAAAAATACAAAGGAAGGGGGTCTTGCAGTCCCAGATCTCAGACTATATTATAAAGCAGCGGTCATCAAAACAACTTGGTACTGGCTAAGAGACAGAAAGGAGGATCAGTGGAATAGACTGGGGGCAAGCAACCTCAGCAAGACAGTATATGACAAACCCAAAGATCCCAGCTTTTGGGACAAAAATCCACTATTTCATAAAAACTGTTGGGAAAATTGGAGGACAGTGTGGGAAAGATTAGGCTTAGATCAACACCTCACACCCTACACCAAGATAAATTCAAAATGGATGAATGACTTGAACATAAAGAAGGAAACTATAAGAAAATTAGGCGAACACAGAATAGTATACATGTCAGACCTTTGGGAAGGGAAATACTTCAAAACCAAGCAAGAATTAGAAAGAATTACAAAATGCAAAATAAATAATCTGGATTACATCAAATTAAAAAGTTTTTGTACAAACAAAACCAATGTAACCAAAATCAGAAGGGTAGCAACAAATTGGGAAACAATCTTCATAAAAACCTCTGACAAGGGTTTAATTACTAAAATTTATAAAGAACTAAATCAATTGTACAAAAAATCAAGCCATTCTCCAATTGACAAATGGGCAAGGGACATGAACAGGCAATTCTCAGCCAAAGAAATCAAAACTATTAATAAGCACATGAAAAAGTGCTCTACATCTCTTATAATCAGAGAGATGCAAATCAAAACAACTCTGAGGTATCATCTCACACCTAGCAGATTGGCTAACATGACAGCTATGCAAAGTAATGAATGCTGGAGGGGATGTGGCAAAGTGGGGACATTAATTCATTGCTGGTGGAGTTGTGAATTGATCCAACCATTCTGGAGGGCAATTTGGAACTATGTCCAAAGGGCGATAAAAGACTGTCTGCCCTTTGATCCAGCCATAGCACTGCTGGGCTTGTACCCCAAAGAGATAATGGACAAAAAGACTTGTACAAAAATATTCATAGCTGCGCTCTTTGTGGTGGCCAAAAATTGGAAAATGAGGGGATGCCCCTCAATTGGGGAATGGCTGAACAAATTGTGGTATATGTTGGTGATGGAATACTATTGTGCTAAAAGGAATAATAAAGTGGAGAAGTTCCATGGAGACTGGAACAACCTCCAGGAAGTAATGCAGAGCGAGAGGAGCAGAACCAGGAAAACATTGTACACAGAGACTGATACATTGTGGTACAATCGAAGGTGATGGACTTCTCCATTAGTATCAATGCAATCCCTGAACAATCTGCAGGGATCTAAAAAAAAATACTACCCACAAGCAGAGGATAAACTGTGGGAGTAAAAACACCGCTGAAAAGCAACTGCTTGACTACAGGGTTGGAGGAGATAAGACTGAGGAGAGACTCTAAATGAACACTATAATGCAAACTCCAACAACAGGGAAATGGGTTCGAGTCAAGAACACATGTGATAACCAGTGGAATCATGCGTCGGCTATGGGAGAGGGAAAGGCAGCGGGGGGGGGGGGGGGGGGGGGGAGGGGAGGGGAGGAAAAGAAAACGATCTTTGTTTCCAGTGAATAATGTATGAAAACGACCAAATAAAATAATATTAAAATTAAAAAAAAATATGTAGAGATTTTTCTATGGAGTTAAAATTTTAAATGCATACTTTCCTTTTGTCTGTGTTACTGGCTGTATTTCTTTTTGAAGCTGTTTTATTTGCTTCAGAGATGCTTTCCTGTTTTCACTTTAATATGTGTAATGCTCTTTTGTCTGTACTATCTGTAGATATGTACTCTCATGTGTGCTTTCCTTTATCTTCCATTCTTCCATAGGAACTGTTATTGATTGTTGATTATTTTCCTAGGGCTACTCATGTTGCTGTTCATGACGAGGGCTTTTTTTTTTTAATCAGAGATCATTTGTATGTATCTTCATTGGTGACATGATCACATTGTTGTTTCTTGTGAGGTATCTGAAACTCTGAGGTAATATCTTCATATATACCCTCTCTCTCTTCCTTCCCCTGGTAGAGATTATTTAGGGTGAAGGTTGAGAGATATGGATAACCTATTTAAGTTCTCAACTATAACTTGATGTTAAAGTCTTTGATAACAAATTCATCCAATGTGAATCTATACTTACATATGTTTGTGTCTGTCATAGTTATGAAGTTGGAGTTTTCTGCTACAAGCATAGGAATGTGAGGTGGTTCATCAGAGTTGCTATGAAGTCCATTTCTTTAGTCAATAGTGATTTGGAACATTTTTTCAAATGATTATTGATAGCTTTGATTTCTTCATCTGAAAATTGTTCCTTGGACCATTTGTCAATTGAGGAAATAGAATCCCAGATATAGGCAATATAAGGATAGTGCCTAGAGTTATTTTAAATGCAATTTCTCTTTCTATCTCTTTCTCCTGGGTTTTATTGGTAATATATAGAAAGACTAAGGATTTATGTGGCTTTATTTTGTATCTTGTTCACAAACTAACTAATGCTAATACCATGTCAAGAGAAAATTTCAACATAAGTGATGGATTTTTAAAATGAACATTTAATAAGGTTGGATAATTATAGTGAATTCTGTAGTGGACAGAGCTCAATCAGTGTCAGGATAAAACATAGGTCTATTAGCAATAGTCATCAATCAAGTCAACAAGCATTTGTTGGATGCTTACTAATAACCAGGTACTACCTTTGGGGTTCTTTCCAAAGAAATACAAAAACAGTTCTTCTCCTCAAAGAGTTCAAGATATAATAGGGGACACAACATGTGAATAACTGTGCTCAAATATGACATATACAGGATAAAATGGAAATAATCTCAGAGGGAAGGTCATAGCTAATAATGTTGCTCATATAATTTTGGATATGTTTACATTTACTTTACATTTATACTTATTGCTTATACTAAGAAATAAGAGAGGACAGCTATATATATGTACATATTTTATAGTTATATGTAGCTAAAAAGTATTTATAGTTTTTCAAGTTGTTGTAAGAATAACAATAGTTTATTTAAAAAAAAAAACCTTACCCTCTGTCATGGAATCAATACTAAGTATCAGTTCCAAGGCAGAAGAGTGGTAAGAGTTAGGCAATGGGGATTAAGTGACTTGCCGAGGGTCACACAAGTTATGAACTATCTGAGGCTGGATTTGAACCCAGGACCTCTTGTCTACAAGTATGTCCCCATCCACTGAATCACCTACCTGCCCCCAAAATCATTCATTTAAAGAAAGTAAGTTTGCAAAATTATGTGACAATCTGAAGGAAGAGAAAAGGGCTCTTTTATGTTATTGTGAAACACGCTCACTTTTTCTTATGAAAGGACTTACAAGGCTGTTTGAACTAAAAGAAGAAATTGTCATTTTCTCTTGATGAAAAGAATCACACAAAGAATATTTATTTTATCACAAATATTTTCCTTAATGTATGGGTTGAACTAAATGTAAACTGACATCCCTTCCAACTCTCAAATTTAATGATTATGAAGGTCTATGATTTTGACTGAAATTTGTTAGATTTAAAAAAAAACCTGGGTACTCTAAATAAACCAGTGTTAAATCCTTGAATTCATACTCTGATCCAACAAGATAAAGTAATTGCATTTATGAAAAAAATTAAGCTATGGATAATAAATTTACAAAATAGTATTTTAATGTTTTGCAATTTAAAAGCTACTTACCCTGCAAATGAAATTGAAGATGTAAGAACTACTTGTTAATCACTTGATTGTTATACAGAAATAATTTTCATTTTATTTTAAAGACCTAGATATTTAAAATATGAATGGATATAGGAACTCATTTGTTACAGACAAATAGAGTTCATTTGGTATTATTCCATCTAAACAAGAATTGTTGTTTATGATGGTGAATTGTATAAGTACTTGAACCTGAAAACTTTACCTCCCTCTCATAGAACTTCCTTCAAAAAACCTCAATCCACTGCTAGTTATCCCCCACTCTACCCCATCATAATTACCCTTTACATTTGTTTTGCATTCATTTTCTTTATACCTTTTCTTATGCATTTATAGATGCACATGTTTTCTGTCCTCCGAAGCTTTCTGAGAGTAGAGATTGTTTTATTTTCTGTCTTTGTAATCCCAGTGTCTAGTAGAGCATGTGGCATGTAGTAGGCATTTGAATGCTTATTAATTCATTGATAGACATATTTTTGCTTGAGCTCCCTAGTTTATCAAAATGATGTAAATTTTACTATTGTTCATAGCATCTTATTTGTGTAAAACAAGGTTTTCTGCTGTAGATGTTATAAAGACAAAATATTGATCCTGGTTAGAGGTTGGAAGATAATTATGAGCATCAGTGCCAGTACTACATTTTAAAAAACTTTGTACTGAAAAATAAGCCCACCAATCATATTAATAATATCATTGTAGTTGTTTTTATAATTTGTAAATCTGAACATCATAAAGGCTTTTCCAAATAAATGTTACTTTATTTGCACCTTATGTTTATGATTTATTTGTGTGTTGTTATAAGAATTGTTATAAATGTTTAATTACATTTGAATAAAATATGAACCATGGAATTATTTGCATAAATTATTTTATGAAAAGTGTGATGAAACATCAAAATTGTTCATTAAAGTTTGGATTGAAAGATTTGAACAAGAGAATAAGAGGAAGTTGAAACCAAGGGATGAGAGACTTGAAAACAGATATATGGTGATAACCATATAGCAGGACAAGTATAAATTGAAGAGGGATCAGTCAAGTTAAATAGCACAGGAAACAGAAAAGAAGGAATATGAATATAAAAAATAATCTCACCTTAAGAAAGGACAAATGTGAAGAACTCAGAAAAGCTTGCAAAGACTTATATGAACCAATGCAGAGTAAAAGGAGCAAAATCAAGAGAAATGTTTTTTACCCCAAATTGCAATAATGTAAGAAAAAATAACTTGGAATGGTTTCAGTACTCAAATCAATTTAGTGACTGAGCTTCACATTTCAGAAGAAAAATGATGAAGCCTTCTTTCAGCCTCTTGGCAGAAGGATGAAAGAAGAACTAAATGTAATATAGTATGAGAAATATGTTTCAAAATATGAAACAAAATGTTGATTTGCTTGCTTAATCATACTTTTACAAGCAAGACTTCTGTTTGGGGAAGGAAGCTAAGATAAGTAGGGAACGATAAAGATCTTCACAAGTACCACCAGTTAGCACCATAACATTCAAAAATACTCAGAAGAGAGATACCACCTTACACCTAGCAGATTGGCCAATATGACAATAAAGGAAAGAGATAAATGTTGGAGGGGATGTGGCAAAATTGGGACACTAATGCATTGCTAGTGGAGTTGTGAATTGATCCTGTCATTCTGGAGGGCAATTTGGAATTATGCCCAAAGGGTGCTAAAAGACTGTCTGCCCTTTGATCCAGCCATAGCACTGCTGGGTTTGTACCTCAAAGAGATAAGGAAAAATACATGTACAAGAATATTCATAGTTGCACTCTTTATAGTGGCAAAAAATTGGAAAATGAGGGGATGCCCTTCAATTGGGGAATGGATGAACAAATTGTGGTATCTGTTGGTGATGGAATACTATTGTGCTCAAAGGAATAATGAGTTGGAGGAATTCCATGGAGACTGGAACGACCTCCAGGAAGTGATGCAGAGTGAAAGGAGCAGAACCAGGAGAACATTGTACACAGAGACTGATACATTATGGCACAATCAAATGTAATGGACTTTTCTACCAGAAGCAATGCAATGACCCAGGACAATCCAGAGGAACTTAGGAGAAAGAACTACTCTATCCACATCCAGAGAAAGAACTGTGGAACCGGAAATACATTAGAAAAATATATGATCAGCCATGTAGTGCTATAGGGATCTGATTAGGGTTTTGATGTTAAAGGATTACTCTATTGCAAATATGAATAACATGGAAATAGGTTTTGAACAATGATACATGTATAACCCAGTGGAACTGCTTGTCAGCTTTGTGAGGGGGGGAAGGAGAGCAAGGAGGGGGGATTGTGAATCATGTAACCATGGAAAAATATTCTAAATTAAAATTTAAAAAAATACTCAAAAGAAAGCAAAAAAGTTCAGTCGGCCATACAATTAAAAAAGGCGATTTTGTTATTACCTTGCTAAATGCAATAGATATGTAAAAAGACACATTTGCTTAAGAGAGCATCTTATTTGTTTAAAATGGGATTTTCTCCTATAGATTTTATAAAGACAAAGTATAGATCTTGATTTAGAGACTGAAAAAGAATTACAAGTATCAGTGTCAACACCACATTTCCCCCGAGAGACCTCACAGTTTTATTTTTTTTAAGGCACATATAGCTAGCTGCCTCTGCTCTGTTCTCACTGTCATCACCAAACACAATGACCCAGGGAGATACTCTGATACTCTGAGCCCCATGTCCATTCCATAGTCCCTCAGGGGAAGAAGGGCAAGGGCCAGTGGGTAAGGTGGTCTGCCCCACATTGTGTAGATGCCTCTTGCTGAAGGTGGGCAGAACCAGCCAGTCTGGGAGTTTGGCCCCTACCAGAATGAATCTCTATTGGAGGGGTGGCAGCAGAGGAATTGCTGCCTTTCCCTCCTGAAGGCCAGGGCCCTTCCCACCAACAGGAGGATTGGTAGCATATACGAATCCTCTTTTCTGTTCTTCGTAGATTGAGGTGTTTGTTGTTGATTATTGTTACCTTTATAATTTAAAAAAATGTTTTCTTCCAAAAGAACCACCCATGAGAGACACTTTAAAGAATTGATGGGACTTAGTGAGTAAATGGCTATGCAGTAAATACAAGAAGCTTTCAAGAATAAGGAGTCGAGAGTCCCTGGTTAGACCTCATCTGGAGCTCAGATGTTGGAGCCACATCTTAGAGAGGGAAGAGTGAGTGGGGAAAGGCAACCAGAAGGGTGAATGGCCTCTAGTTCATGCTTTAGGAGGATCAGCTGGATGAGATGGAATGTTTAACCTAAAGAAGAAATTACCCAAGGGAGAACTTATAACTGTCTTCAGGCATTTGAAGGGTTGCCATGTGAAAGCATTTAACTTGTTCTACTTAGTCCTGGAGCTTGGAACTAGGAGCTACAAGTGGAAGTTACCATAAAGATTTCAGAGTCAACAACATGGAAGTGTTTGTTGAAGCCTTAACATAGCCTTGCATTGGGGAAGGAAAAAAAAATAAAGGAGCAGAGAGTCAGGCATGAGCCTTGGGCAATCAGCAAGGAGACTCAGAAAAGTGAGAGAGACAGAAAGAAAATCAAGGTTGTCCAGTGTTTTGGAAGCTAAAGACAGAGAAGTTTTAAAGAGGTCCAGAGTAAAAGCTGTATCAATAGTATCCAAAGTTGAAATGAATTCAAGGAAGATTGGGTCTTCCTAGAAGAAAGGGCAGGTGAAAAAAACATTAAATATGGAGAGGGAACTGAGAGTTTTGGTTCAGTAAAGTGATGGAGATGCAGCGATATAAAAAGGGTGGAGAAATAGAAACAGGTATAGAGCATTCGTTCAAGAAGTTTAATAGCAATGGGAAGGAGATAATTGGGAAAGCAGTTTTTTCTTCTTCTTGAGTGCTCATTATTTGGGCTTTTTGTTTGATTTTATTTTGTATTTATTTATTTTAGGAGCTTGAGCCTCCCTGTGTCACCCAGGCTAAAAGTGAAATCTCTATTCACTTTCCTGATCCCATTACTAAAAAGCATGGGAGCTCAGACCTTCTCCATTTCAACCCAGCATGCTTCACTCCTCTTTAGACAGTGCTCAGAGCCTCCCTATTTCTCAAGGGTTTAATGTGGACACTCAATCAGCCTTGGGCGCTGCAGTTCAGAACTTCCAAACTGTGGTTATCCACCAGCCTCAGCCTTCCCAGCAGCAGGAATCAGAGGGATGAACTATCACATCTGGCCTGGGTTTTTTTGTTATTGTTACTTTTTTGTTTGCTTGGTTGTTTTTGGTTTTGTTTTTTCAAGGAAGGGGAAAGCACTTATTCATGTTCGAGGGCAGAGAGGAAAAACCAGAGGATAGGGAAAGATTGGAGAGCCTATAGAAAAAGAGAATCCGCAGACTCCTGCCCAAATGGAAAAGATTCCCCCCCTCAATGTTTATGCCTGAAGCCTATCACAGCTCACCATTTCTGGGCTAACCAGCAACCTCATATAGAAGATAGAAGAACAGAAGAACTGTCTTGTTTTCTTAGAAGAGGCTCCAAATCACTAATGTGTGTTGCTAATTAAATACATTTGTATCATACACAGCTTGTGAAATCACCTTAGCCAAGTCTCATATGTACTTCCTGCCTATGTAGCTGTCTTCTTAACTTTGTCCCTTTCTCACACATCCAGCTTCCTCGGTATACTATTTCTTTGCTTTTCTGGACATGTGTCAACTTGTTGATTCCTAATGCAAGATGCTTTCCCTTTCAAGATCTCTAAAGAATCCAAAATAGTCTATAATTAAATTGACTGTCACTGTGTAGAGCTGAGTGCAGAAGACGAATCACCCAGTAAATAAACAGATTTCAGGAAGACCTTTATTCATGAACTGGATGACAGAATTTGGCACAGAGAATCTTATTGTAGTCGGAAAGAAGTGATATATTTTTCCCTTTTAATAGGAATCATGAGATTTTAGAGAAATAAGTGTTTGGATAGGGATAGGCAATGAGGGGGATGCTAAATCTGCGATTTTTATCACTGTAGGAACCCCCTTGGGGCAGTGAGATGGCACAGAGGATAGGTCCTGAGTCATTTTCATGAGTTCAAATCTGGCCTCAGACATTTACTAGCTTTGCGACCCTGGGCAAGTCACTTAACTCTGACTGCCTCAGTTTCCTCCTCTGTAAAACAGCTGAAGAAGTAAATGGCAATGGCAAACCACTCCTGTATCTTTGCCAAGACAACCTCAAATGGGCTCACAAAGAGTCAGCTTGGACTGAGAGCAGCTGAACACACAGGGACACTTCCCCCATTTTCTCTAGGAAACTTCTACAATCAATGACAAATGATAATTTTTCTGAAACTTAAAGTATTAGGAAGGTACCTGGGATAATGAAAGGTTAAGTGACTTTCCCAGGGTCCCACAGACTATATATATATATATATATATATATATATATATATATATATATATATATATATATATATATATATATATATATCCCCAAGTTAGAACTTGAGACCAGATCTAGAGTTCAGCTCTCTATCCATCATAACAGAGTTCTTATAATACTACAAAGATAAAGATGAACACTGCATGTCCTCAGATCATTGACACTTGTATTTTTTCCACTGAGTTACCATTTATCACTCACCTTAGCAACAAAGCCAAGTCCTAAATTCTTGTCTTGAACAGTCCATAATTATAGTCCCTTGGCTCAGACTGTTTCCTCTTCCTTATAATGCCCTTCCTTTTCCTCTCATTATTTAAGGAAGGCAGCACAGTATAGTAGAAAGAGCCCTGAATTTCAAGTCAAAACACCCAGGTCTGGATCTTGCTACACTTGATACCCACATGAAGCTATTGAGCAAGTCACTTCCCCTTTGAGGGATTTAGTTTTCTCATCTATAAAATGAGGAAATGAGACTAGATAATCTTTGAAATCCTTCTCAGTTCTAAATCCTTTTTGTATTCCTATCCTTTCTTCAAATCCTACCTACCTCCAGACCCACATTTTCCATGAAGCCTTTCAGGACCATCTCAACTCTATTGTAACGATTTCCTACTCTGAACCCTCACAAAACATACTCTCCTGATTACTTGAAATTTGTCATCAGCTCCATTTTGTTTTATTTGTGTTATGTGCCTGTGTCTTCTCTTCACTGCTGGATATAGAATGGCTGAAAGTCAAAGAGACTTCTTATCAGTATCAGATATCAATATATAGATCTCATTGAGTATAATAAAAGGAGGTATTTGGAACAAAGGATTGAGCTGGAGGGTGATGCCTAACTATGATTGTACTCTCTTTTTTTTCTGTCTATTTTCTCTTCATTTACCTAAAAAGGTCATGGGAAAACTAAAGACATTCCTAGGTCTTTACATGTGGTTTATTAGAAGTTTGCCTCTGAAATCATTAATAAGGGACATAGGTTTGTAATCAGTAATTAAACAGGAATTATAAGAACTTTCTTATCCTAAGTCAGATAAAGACTTGGAACAAGTTATCTGAGAGAGCAAAATGATAAGTGTTCAAAGGCAGACCTACAAGTTCTATGTAGTTGTCTGGCTGTTCTATGTTCCAAAGGAATTTTATCCCTGAAGGCTAAGACTCATGATGCTAACAGAAAGGAGAGAAAGGAGAGAAAGCAACCTGGAGTTTTTTCCCCAATGCTCATAACTGGGTTTGGGTGTAGGGTCTACATTTCTCAAGGAAAAAATTGAAGCTTATGCCTCTGGGTTCTATTATAAAAGAAAGATGACAAAGCTCACTCCTCTTAGGAGGAAGAAGTGTCTCAGTGGAGGACTCCAGCGAAAGCCCAAAGTCAGCAGCAGACAAAAGCTCCAGCACCACATGCCCAATGGAGATTTTCAGCAATAAACCGGAGACCAATGAAGCAATCAATGCCCAGCAGTAACCATGACTAGTGGGAGTAGCACAATAGCAACAACAAGACAGGAGCATAGCAGCATTAGGGGTATGTGTTCCTCATTGTGTATGTGGGGGTTCTGACCAGATGGTGTCCTTACATGGATTCATCTATACATGTGTGCCCCAGCCACACATACTTCCAATGTGCTAGTCTTATCTTCCACATTCCATAAGGGCATCTATTCTTTCCACTGTTGCTAAGTGTATTTGTGGAACAGTGCATTCCATGCTGATTGGGAAAATGTTCTACTGATACTTTCTTAGAAACAAAACAAAACAAAGCCCTTACCTTCAGTCTTTGAATAGATAAGTATCAGTTCCAAGGCAGAACATTGGTAAGGACTAGGCAATGGGGGTTAAGTAATTTGCCCAAGATCACCCAGTTAGGAAGTGTCTGAGGCCATATTTGAACCCAGAATCTCCCCCTCCCCATCCCAGTCCTGGCTGTCTATGCACTGAGACACCTAGCTGCCCCTGATACTTATTCTATCAATAAGAAGCCCACAAGTTATAGTTTTGAGTGAATACAGCTCCACACAGTACTTTAAACCTGAGCAGTTTGTCCAAGGGACCCTACATGCTCATAGGATGGTCCATAATTACTATAGCACTTTCAATTTCCTTTGAAATATCTCTGGAATATGTTCCCATCTCTCTTTAATGCTGCCACCACTAAAGTACAGGCACTCATTACCTCACCTGAGTTACTGAAATAGTCTGCTGATGGGTCTGCCTACCTCAAGTTTTTTCCTACTCTAACTTTAGCAATAAGAAAAAAAAAGAAATGGAAAGAATTAAAGTAGGCAATGAGGAAACTAAACCATCACTCAGATGCAGATGATAAGATGGCATGCTTAAAGAATCAACTAAAAAAACTAGTTGAAATAATTAGTAACTTTAGCAAAGTTTTAGGATACAAAATAAACCGACATGAATCATCTGTGTTTCTATATATTACCAACAAAGTTCAGTAGCAAGAGATAGAAAAAGAAATCCCCTTTAAAAACCCTAAACTATATAAAATACCTGGGATTCTATTTGCCAAGACAAACACAGGATTATATGAACACAATTATAAAATACTTTTAACACAATAAATTAGGTTTTAAACAACTGAAAAAACATTAATTGCTCTCTCATAGGCCAAGCTAATACAATAAAATGACAATTCTACCCAAATTAATTTACTTATTCAGTGCCATAGCAATCAAACTATCAAATAATTGCTTTACAGAACTAGAAAACATCATAACAAAATTCATCTGGAAGAACAAAAGGTCAAGGAAATTAATGAAAAAAAAAGTGAAGGAAGATGGCACCCGATCTCAAATTGTACTATAAAGCAGTAATCATGAAAACAGTCTAGTACTGCCTAAGAAATAGAATGGTAGACCAATGGAATAGATTAAATACACAATATCAGAGGTAAATGATCTTATCAACCTATTGTTTGATAAACCCAAAGAATCCAGCTTTAGGGATAAGAACTTACTCTTTAACAAAAACTGCTGGGAAAATGGGAAAGCAATATAGCAGCAACTAGGTATAGACCAACATCTCACACTCTATACCAAGTTAAGGTCAAAATGGGTATATGATTTAGATATAAAGAGTGATTCCATAACTAAATTAGGGGAACACAGAACAGCATACCTGGCAAAACTATGGAGAAGGGAAGAATTTATGGCCAAACAAGAGACAGAGAGCATTATGAGATATAAAAATGTTGATTATATTAAATTTGATTATAATAATGTTGATTATATTAAAATAAAAAGCTTTTGTACAAACAAAACCAATTTAACCAAGATTAAAAGGGAAACCACAAATTGGGAAAATTTTTATAACAAAGTTCTCTGACAAAGATTTTTTTTAAACTGTAGAGAACTAAGCCAAATTTATAAGATTATAAGCTATTCCCCAATTGGCAAATGGTCAAAGGATACAAACAAGCAATTTTCATTAAATTTTTTATTTTTAATTTTTTCCATGATTCCATAATTCATGTTTTCTCCCTCCCTTCATTTCTCCCCACTCCCAGAGTTGACAAGCAATTCTATTGGGCTATACCTACATATATACACATATATATAATCACTCAAACCTATTTCCATATTATTCATTATCCTTTAAAACCCCAAATCACATATCCATAGAAACAAGTGATAAATTATGTTTTCTTCTGGATTTCTATTTCCACAGTTCTTTCTCTAGATGTGGATAGCATTCTTTCTCATAAATCCCACAGAATTGCTCTGGATCATTGCATTGCTATTAGTAGCAAAGCCAATTACCTTTGTTTGTCCTACAGTTTTACAGGTTCTGGAACAATCAATTTTCAGATGATGAAATCAAAGCTTTCAATAACCATATGAAAAATGTTACAATTAGATTAAATCTCAATCAGAGAACTGTACATTAAAATAGCTCTAAGGTATCACCTCACATCTATCAGATTGGCCAATGTAACAGTAAAGTGATAAATGTTGGAGGGGATGTGGCAAAATTGGGACACTAATGCATTGTTGGAGGAATTGTGAACTGATCCAACCATTCTGAAAGGCAATTTGGAATAATGCCCAAAGGACTCTAAAACTGTGACCCTTTGATCCTATAATACCATATTTGGTCTGTATGTCAAAGAGATCATAAAAAAGGGGGGGTATGTATAACAGCTTTTTCTGTGTTGGCAAAGAATTGGAAATTGTAGGGATATCCATCAATTGGAGAATGGTTGAACAAATTGTGGTATATGTTGGTGATGGATATTATTATGTTATAAGAAATGATGAGCAGGATGATGTTAGAAAAAGATGTTAAAGTCTACATAAACTGATGCAGAGTGAAATAAGCAGAACTGGGAGAATATAGTGCACATTGATAGCAATATGGTTGGATGATCAGCTGTGAAAGATTTAATTACCCTCAGCAATGCAATAATCTGGGAAAATTTGGAAAGTTTTATGACAAAGAATGCTACCTATCTCCAGAGAAAGAAGTGTTAGAGTCAGATGCAGATCAAAACATACTATCTTCCACATTCCTGTATTTGCAGTTATAATGTGGGGTTGTGAAGAATGATTCAAACTCTCTTTGTCTACCAACCAGCAACTTTTAAGTTAATCAATCAAAAACTCAAGTACCCCTATTTACTTAGTACCTTACCAGACACTAAGTATGAGAGTTCACAAGTCACTTGCTAGAGTGGGTGAAAACTCCAGAGGCCACTGCCCACCTCCTGGGCAGTACTAGGGAAATTTAAAAAAAAAATTGTGGTTCCTGTAAAGTGGAAGAGTGACAGGAAGTGACATTGAGAAAACTGATTTTAAAAGGCCAGTTCAAGGATTCAGTCATTCTCTCTGTGTGGGTGAGCCAGACTTGAAGAGGTAACTCTTTCCTTGGATCCTGTGGTGGTGAGTGGAGTGATTCCTGCCTTGGTTCTTTGGTGAGGAGACCCTCTCTGCTCTTGGCACTTGGGTGAGACACTCCCTTCAGTGTGAGTTCTGATGAGATCCTTGGTGGTCTTAGTCTTGGGTACACTGAAGGTTCTTGGTGGATTCTTCAGCCAACTCCTGCTTCTTCTGATTTTGGCTTCCTAATTAGGAGTTTGGATTTGCTTTGGTGAGATTCGCTTTCAGATTCACATTTGTAGTCTGGAGTCATTAGGATTAAACTTAGGGTAGTTGTAGCTAGGCAGTACTTTCTGCCTCTTTATCTACATTTTCCCACTTTCACTCTTTCCACCTCTTTGTAAATAAAGCTGCTAACAGGCATTTTGACTTAAGCTGTAATTTTTTAAATTGGCGACCACAATATTACTTTAGAATTCTCATATTCAGCATAAAACCTTAAATTTAAACTCTTACAGGGTTTTGGTTTCATATGAGTATTTATATGAGTATTCTCTTACAATGTCCTATATGGAAGTACATTTTGCATGATAAAATATGTATAATGCAGATCAAGTTGCTTATCATCTCTGAGAGGGGGAAGAGAAGAAAGGTAAGAAGGATCTTGTAATTTCAGAAAATGTACATTAAAAATTTTTATTACATGTAATTGGGAAAATAAAATACCTTTGATGAAGTAAAAATAATTTAAAAAATAAAGTCTTTCCCTAATCCAATTCAACTTTCATTCAGTCACTAAAATGATTTTCCTAAAGTACAGATATGACCATGTCACCTTACCTTCTCAGTAAACTCCAGGTATTTCCTATTGCCTCTAGGACCAAATACAAAGTACTCTATTTGGCAAAGCCCTTCATAACCTGACCCTTTCCCACCTTTACAGTCTTTTTATGCCTTACTCCTAAAAATATACTTTTACAACCAATGATACTAGTTTCCTGGCTGTTTCAAGAACAAGACACCCTATCTCTTGGCTCCAGACATTTTCTCTAGCTGTCCTCCTATGTCTGGAACCTTCTCCCTCCTCTACTCCACCCACTGACTCCCTTGGTTTCCTTCAAGTCCCAACTAAAATTTTACTTTATGGGAAGCCTCCCCATTTGCTTAATTAATTCTTAACTAACCTTTCTTAATTCTAATGTCATCCCTTTGTTAATTACTTCCTCTTTCTCCTAAATACAGCTTGTTTTGTATATATTTGCTTGCATGTTGTCTCCGCCATTAAATTGTAAGTTCCTTGAGGACATGGGCGTTCTTTTTTTTTTTACTGTGTTTTGCTTTCCTTTGTATCCACAGCAATTAGCACAGTAGTAGAAGCACATAGTAGAAGCTTAAAAATGCTTATTGACTATTTGATTTGCATGTTCAAAGCCCATATCATATCTCTGCATCCCCATGACCTGACCTTGAAGATAGTATACCATAGAACCATGGTCTAACATGTTAGAATTTGGGGAGTGAAGTAGGAGAGGAACTTTAGAAATCATCAGGTCCAACCCTCTCATTCATAGATAAGAACCTGAGACCCAGAGAGGTAATGTGATCAAAAGTAAACCACATAGAGTGTAAGTAGCATGGCTGTATCTAAAACTCACACTTTTGAACTCCCAGTTTTCCCACCATATCCCAGAGCTTCCCCTTTGAATTCTAGTCTTCAATAATTTGGGTCCAAATGCTTAACACATTTCACTCAGGGGATAGGGGGCATAGTGAGGTGGTTAGAGGAGATACTGTGGAATCCACTGCTTTCCAGGAGAAATACTTTCCCACCTTTATCCCAGAGTCAGTCTGACTCCTCAGTGGCTTTGCCTAAACCCCAGTACACTTTCTATACACCAGGACTAGGTCCAAACTGAACTTCTCTTTCACTGAGGAAACATCTAAGCCCAGATTCTGATGCTTATCAAAACTATGCCAGATAGGCTGGATGTCCAATAAACATTTATGGATAATAATAAAAATGATGATGATGCTGATAATGCATTAGCCTCTTTTGTGCAAATTAACCATTTATATAACTTCAGACAGTAGCTGTGTGACCCTGGACAAGTCATTTAACCTTATTTGCCTCAGTTTCCTCATCTATAAAATGAGCTGGAGAAGAAAATGGCAAACCTCTCTAGTAACTCTGCCAAGAAAACCCCAAATGGGGCCCCAAAAAGCCAGACACAACTGAAAAGGACTGAATGACAATTATTTATGGAGGATACACTGAAATATGACTCTAGTCAAGTCACTTAACTTTCCTATGCTCCAATTTCCTCATCTGTTAAATAAGAGGTCAGACATGATAGCATCTAAGATCCCTATAACTTTAAATCTAAGATGCTAGGATACTAATTTGCACCATCAAAGAACTTGGAATGTAGTGGAGACATAAGATACCTCCACAAAAATGTGGGGATTTCATAGAAAAGGAAAATACTTGATCCAATCCTTGAAATAGCTGGAAGTTTCAGAGAGTAGATGGGAGAGCAGAATAATATAATTTAGAGCCGGGATATAATTTAACTTAGAACATAATTCCAGGCAGATAAACATCGAACTAGAAGGAATCTCAGAAATAATCTAGCCTAATTAAATTGAGCCCCAGATATGTGATCCAGGCAATAAGTCTCAGTCTCTGGATTTGAACCCAGGTCCTCTGACATGAACTTAGTACTCTTTCTGTTCTCCCGTATATAAAGGCCTAAGCAAAAGCACATTAGAGAGGTGCAGGATAGACTGGATTAGCCATGTCAGAGTGTAGATAAGACTGAGGAAGCAATTTAGAGTGAGATTGTGTAGGAACTTGAAAACCAGACAAAGGAGTTTAGATTTCACCCTGACAACCATAAGGGAAACAATGAAGGTTTTTGAATAAGAAAGAAATACCATGATTAAAGTTGCATTTTTGGAAGGACTTAAGGTAGAGGAGGGGAGATTCAGCTCACCAACTGTCCTTTTGCTGAAGTCATGGCTATTACTGGGAATTAAACCTTGTCATTTCAACATTTCAGGCTGAGAAAGAAAAATATAAAGAAAAAGAAAGCAAGAAAGAAATGGGGGAGAAAAAGTACTGCAGCCTGTCTGCATTTGATGTATTTACGGTGCAAAGAGTTATTCTGGAATCAGCAGTTGCCATGGTAATGTATAATCGCCAGGTCTTTACTGGAAATGTGAACAGCTGCCCACATACTAATTATTGATCTACAAATCCTTCATTTCTTCCCCCACAGATGATTTTTCTTGAAGACAGGTATATCGGAGGGAAACAGCTTCATCCTGACAAGATTCATTCCTTCACTGTAAAACCCATCTGTCTGTTTGGTTGAGATGAAAGATGGAAAATAAAAACTTCAAGGGAGAGGCAATTGAAATTTGTTACCAAATGTGTTGAGTTCCTGGCTTCTGAAAATAGGTTAGAGTGCCCGGGCATCCTAGTCAGCCCTTCCCATGCATCATCGAGTTTAATTTCAGACTCTGGTGCACTTACGTCTTTGTTTTACATCACAATCCCATGTGACCTTGCCTGGGAATGTATATTTGCTTGATGTCTTATCCTGAAGTGTGCTTGGCTCCTACTGTTTACCCCCAGTGTCCCTGGAAGGAAAGCTTAGCAAAACATATTCTAGGTCATTTCTAAGTAATGCTGTTGAACTTTGAAAGAGGAAAGCTGATGACCAGCAGCAAAGGACAACACCTCCAGAATGAGTTGAACTAAATGCTCTTGAGCAGCAAAGTGGCATATTAATTCATCAATAAGCATTTTGGAAGTGTCTAGTCTGTGCCAGGCTCTGTACTAGGTCCTGAGGATACGAAGACAAATTAAACAGTCCCAGCTCCCAGGAATGCTACATTTTAGTAGGAGCTCATGTTCTATCTCAGTCTGAGATTTTGAGTCAGGAGAGACCTGAGTTAGAATCTGATTAATCATGATTATGGTTGAATAGCCATGGATAAGTCATTTAATTTCTCTGCATCTGATTTCTTTTCAGTTAAATGTGCATAATGCCTAAAGGCACCTAACTCCATAGGGTTGTTGTAAGGGGCAAATAAAATGACGTACATACACTGCTTTATGGGGGTTGCTATGTGGCTCAATGGATAGTGAACCATTTCGAGAGATGGGAGATTCTGGTTTCAAATTTTGTCTAACATACTTTCTAGCTGTGTGACCCTGGGCAGATCACTTAAATCTCATTGCCTACCCCTTATCTCTCTTCTGCCTTGGAACCAATACACATTGATTCTAAGTATTGGTTCTAAGATAGAATTATGGTAAGGGTTTTAATAAATAAAGTAAGTTTTAAGCTTTAAAGTGTTAAATCAGAATATGTTATCATCATCTTGGTGGTCCCATCCAACTCTAACATTCCCTGAGTCCACAATTCTGTGAAACTTGTTAAATAATTTTGATTTTTTTAAAGAACTGGGATCTATCACTCAGGCAATGTCTCTGCATCTCAGATGAATTGGATTAGGTTGCAGCTTTTCTGACTTCTCTCTTTTTATATCCCATACCCCATCCTCTTTATGTATCCAAATCCCAGCTAATACTACCCTGCCTTCCCCACCACTCACACACACTGCAACAATACAATAGTAATTTGTATGGATGGTGCCATTTTTTTCTCTAGCCACAGAACAGAACAAATAGACTACTACTAACCCACTGCAGTGCTTTGAATTGAAATGGGTTGGACAACAAAAAATATCATTTCTCATAACATTTGATCATATCAGAATGCCACCATGAAGGTAACTAAAGTTTATGGTGCCAAAATCTGTTGCAGAGAATGAAGTACAGAAATTCTTCTCTGAAGTACTTAATAACATCCATCAAATTAAGTCAGTATATTCTAGTTATGGAGAAGTAAGGATATAATTAAGGAGTGAGAATTGGTACTACCTTTCTTGGAAGTGATTTGGCAATACTTTAAAATGTCAATATTTTAAGATTTTGGAGAACTGTCCATAAATTTTTATCCTGTGGACCCACTACTTGGACTATACCTTAAGGGTAATATATATGTACATATATTTGTGCACATATATTTATAGATATATGCATATTACTAACAAAGAATTGCATTGATTGTTGTTGGAGACATATATAATCAGAAAAAGAGGAGATAGGTCATTGTTGTATTAAAGACAAAGGATAACCAATGAACATCCCATGTGCTCTGTTGGTATCCATACAATGTCAAGAAGTCTAGTACATTAGATGGACTTCCCCTTTCCCCTATCAAAGATTTACATAAATCTTTGAGATATATATAGTATAAATATATTTGATATATGTATATGTATATAAATTTGCCCTGGACCTACAATCTCCTTTCTGTGGGGAACTCTAGACATGGAACCTCAATCACAGATGCAGACTGGTGACTGATATGTAACTTACAGTCTTAGGGAACTGTATGTAGCACAGAGGTTAAATGAGACACAGCTAGTATACGTGTGTGTGTGTGTGTGTGTGTGTGTGTGTATGTGAGAGAGAGAGAGAGAGAGAGAGACAGACAGACAGACAGACAGACCTTGAGTTCAGTTTTTCCTGAACCTCTCTACCCATTATGCTCCATTGCCTCTCAAGTAGAACATTCAAAGAAAAAAATTATCTGTAAGCATATTCATCACAATTTTATTGATAATACCAAAAAAATGATATAATGCATATGCCCAATGTTTGGGGAGTGGCTGGGTGAATGAATTGTGGATTATGAATATAAGAATATACATCACATAAAAATTTATAAAGATTAAGAATAAAGTGAAATGTGGCAGGAATTATAAGAAATGATGCAGAGTGAGGAAAACAGAATCAGAACACCATATAATCTGATTATGAATTTGTAAAAAACAGCAACAAAACAAGAAAATAGTGTGTTGAAAGCCAAAAATCAACCAGCTTGAAAATGAGGCAAAAGAGATGAAAGATGAGGCAAAGAAGATGAAAGATGAGACGAAGGAGATGAAAGATAAGGCAAAGAAGATGAAAGATGAGGCAAAGAAAATGAAAAATGAGGCAAAGAAGATGAAAGATGCCCTCCAAAGAAAATCAGAATAGAAGGAGAAGGATGACCAAAAAGCCATGGATGAATTCCAGTCTTTATGAACCAGAATACAACAACTAGAAACAAGCAACTTCACAAGGCAGCAGGAAACTATAAAACAAAACCAAAAGAATGAAAAAATTGAGGAAAATATGAAGCACCTCATTAACAAAACAGAAGATTTAGAAAATTGTTCCAGGGGAGACAATTTAAGAATCATTGGTCTACCAGAAGACCATGACAAAAGAAAAATCCTGGACCTCATACTACAGGAAATTATCCAAGAAAACTGACCCAATATTCTAGAACAAAAGGGAAAAGTGGAGATTGAAAGAACCCACAGATCACCTCCTGTACTTAATCCCCAACTGACAACACCCAGGAATGTTATAGCCAAATTCAAGAACTCTCAGACCAAGGAAAAATATTATAATCTGCTAAGAAGAAGTCATTTAGATAAAATGGAACCACAGTGAGGATAACACAGGATCTAGCTGCATCTACACTAAAAGACCAAAAGGCATGGAATATGATATTCTGGAAGGAAAGGGAACTAGGTCTACAACCAAGAATCAATTGCCCAGCAAAACTGACTATATTCTTACAGGGGAAGTATGGTCATTTAACAAAATGGAAGAATTCCAAGTATTTTGTAAAGAAAAGACCAGACCTGAACAGAAAATTTGATGCCCAAGCACAGAACTCAAAAGAATAATCAAAAGGTAATTAAGAAAGAGGGAAAAAAGAAAATAAAACAAAAAACCCACACTTTTTTTAAGAGACCCAATAAGTTAAAATGATATGTATCTCTATAAGAAAAGAGGTCATTGGTAACTCTTAAAAGTTGTTATTATCACCTGGGCAGCTAGAAGAATTACACTTAGAGGGAACAGTGACAAACTCTATAGGATGAAATGCCAAGATATAAATATATAGATATATAGATATATGTATGAATAAATACATATCTGTCTGTATATATACATATATGCAACTAGAACTAAAAAGGGGTTAATACTAAAACAAATGGGAAAAAGAAACAAAAGGGGGTAAATTTATATGTCACAAAGAAACTCATGGTAGGAGGGGGGAGAACATCAATACACTGGAAGGGTAAAGGGGTTGGAGATAGGAAATATTAAACTCTTACATGCATTGAAATTGACTCAAAGAGGGAAGAACAATCAAATCCATTGGGGCAGAGAATGAATTTGCACCCTATAGAGAAGTAGAAGGGTAAGAAATGGACTTGTGAGGAGGGAAGCAGTACAAGGGAGGGAGAGGGAGGTAGTTTAAAAAACTGTAAAGAAAATAAGGGGGGAATAAGAAGGCAGGGGTAGAAAGGGAAGTAAAATAAGGGTGGGAATTAGGGGACTGATTAAAAATAAAACAATGGTATAGAAGGAAATAGTGAAAAAAGAAAAGGCAGGAGTAGGAGTAGAAATCAAAATGCTGGGAAATACACAGCTGGTAATCATAACTCTGAATGTGAATGGAATTAACTCACCCATAAAAAAAGTGAAGAGCAGAGTGGATTAGAATCCAAAACCCTACCATGTGCTGTCTACAAGAAATACCCATGAGGAAGGTAGACATTCATAGGGTAAAAGTAAGAGGATGGAGCCAAATCTATTGGACATCAACTGATAAAAAGAAGGTAGGAGTTTCAATCATGATATCTGACAAAGCCAAAGTGAAAATAGATCTAGTTAAAAGAGTTAGGGAAGGTAAATTCATCCTGATAAAAGGCAGTATAGACACTGAAGAAATATCCATACTCAACATGTATGCACCAAATGGCATAGCATCCAAATTTCTAAAGGAGAAACTAGAGGAACTCAAGGACGAAATAGATAGAAAAACTATACTAGTGGGAGACCTGAACCTTCCTCTACCAGAACTAGATAAATCAAACCAAAAAATGATTAAGAAAGAGGGAAGAGAAGTGAATGAAATCTTTAGAAAAATTAGAGTTAGTAGATATGTGAAGAAAAATAAATAGGGATGAAAAGGAATACACTTTCTTTTCAGCAGCATATGGTACATTTGCAAAGATTAACCATGTATTAGGGCATAAAAACATTGCAAACAAGTACAAAATAGCAGAAATAATAAATGCAAACTTCTTAGATCACAATGCAATGAAAATAATAATTAGTAAGGGTACATGGAGAGGCAAATCAAAAATTAATTGGAAATTAAACAATATGATTCTCCAAAATCAGTTAAAGAACAAATTATAGACACAATTAATAACTTCATAGAAGAAAATGACACTTCCAGGTAAACATGGCTGCAATCTAGACGCGAATCACTTCCTCTCCCAGGCACTGAACAAAATAGACTACCTCAAAAGAGCATAAAAATCATCCTTGGAAGAACAGAGGGACTCTCCAGTACACCACAGTAATGAAGGTACCTGGGGAGTGAACATTTCCACACTATAAGAAGGAGGAAAAGCTTGCACAAAAACATGCACTGAGCTGCCCTTCCCCCCCCCACCTCCCCCACGGAACCAGAGTAGGGGCTCAGAACACTCACCAAGGACAGTGAGTGAGGAATGTCTCTGTTGGGGGGGCAGTGGGGCACACACATCAGGGTCCTTCGGAGCTAAGGAGGATTACTAGGAAAATACCTCTCAGGGCAGTTTCACTGGAGAACCCTGCACACCGAAGAGTGCACAGACTGCGGGGGCCCTTGCAAACTGCAAACAGCGTGCAGTCTCCAGAAACTGTAAAAACGGCCTGAGACCAAAGCTCCGCTCCTAGTGAGGAGGGTGGGGCATGCCAGGGTCCTTGGAAACTGACAGGGACTACCAGAGATCAACCCCTCAGAGCAGTTTTACAGGAGATTCCTGCACACCAGAGAGAAGAGCATGGGGGATGGTGCACTAACAAACTGCAGAGGTTGGGAAGAACTAGTCTGAGGCAACTTAAATCCACAGAAAACCCACCCATATCGCCCAGATCTCTGACCAAAAAGGAAAGGGAAAACCACCAAAGTGATGGCTCACACTGCCCAAGACCAACCCTCCAAGAAGAAAGGGAAAAAAGTGACTATTGAAAACTTTTATGGAGGTAAAACCCAGGGGACAGAAGAGAAAGAGGATGAAATTCAAACAAAATCAAAACATGCCAAAAAAAATTGGAAATTATCCACCAGCTCTGGAAGAACTCAAATTGGAGCTTATCCAAAAGATGGAAACCTTCTGGCAAGAAAAATGAGAAAAAAATTCAGAAAGAGGTCAACAGCCTGACAGACAAGACCTCACAATTGGAGAAAGAGCTGGAAGCCTCTAACAGAAGGGCAAACCAATCTGAAAAGCAAAACCAGTCCCTAAAGACCAGAATTAAGCAACTTGAAGACAGTGATCTTGCAAAACAGCAAGAATTAATAAAGCAAAGTCAAAAAATTAAGTAATTAGAAGAAAACATAAAATAACTCGCTGACAAGGTGACAGATCAGGAAAACAGAGGAAGGAGAGACAACTTGAGAATGATTGATCTACCCGAAAAACCAGAGATAAACAAAAATCTTGGTGCCATAATACAAGAGATTATTGAAGAAAATTGCCCTAATATTCTCAAGCAAGGGGGAAAAATAGAAATAGAAAGGGTTCATAGAACGCCCTCTATACTTAATCCCCAAAAGACAACCCCCAGGAATGTAATCGCCAAATTCAAGAGCTTCCAAGCTAAGGGGAAAATCTTACAAGAAGCCAAGAAGAGGAACTTCAGACACAGAGGAGCCCCCATAAGGATCACACATGACTTAGCAGTGAACATGCTAAGAGACCACAAAGCATGGAACATGATATTCAGAAAGACAAGAGAAATGGGCCTCCAACCAAGAATCAACTACCCATCAAAAATGACTATATATTTCCAGGGGAAAATATGGGCATTCAACAAAATAGAAGATTTCCAAATATTTGCAAAGAAAAGACAAGAACTCAGTGGAAAGTTTGACATCTGAACACAAAGAGCAAGAGAAACATGAAAAGATAAATATCAAAGAAAGGGAAAAGGAGAAAAATGTTATCTTTTTCTTTTATTCAAACTCTCTTCTATAAGGCATACATATATATCAAATTATATATACTAATATGTGGGGAAAATGTAATGTGTAACTCTTAAAAATTGTATGCATCATTAGTTAGAAGAATCACGCATAGGGAAAGATCGGGGCATCAAGACGATATGGAGAAAGGGGGGAAAAGAAAGAAAAAGGGAGGGGAGAATCATTGATGGTACTAAGATATACTTCAAGAAATAGAAAAAAACTAAATAGAATAATCTTTCTCACACAAAGATACACATGGGAAGGAGATGGGAAGAATTCCCCTATATAAAGGAGAGGAAGAGAGAATACATAAATCATACTCTCAGTGAAATCAACTCTGAAAGGAAAGAACATCTAGATCCATTAGGATCATGAATTATATCTCATTCAACAGGGTAAGAGAGAAGGGGAAATTAAGGAGGGGGAGAGAGGAGGGAGTATAAAAAGGGAGGGAAGGAGAGGGGGGAGGGAAGGGAACAAAAAGGGAGGGGCTAGAAAGGGAAGCATATCAAGGAAAGAGAATAGGGGGACTGACCTAAAGTAAATCACTGGTTTAAAAGGAGAAAGCTAAAGAAGAAAGGTGAGAATTAGGGGAGGATATCAAAATGCCAGGGAATGCACAAGTGACAACCATAACTTTGAACGTCAATGGGATGAACTCATCTATAAAACGTAGACGAATAGCAGAATGGATTAGAATCCAAAACCCTACCATATGTTGTCTTCAAGAAACACATGAGGTGGGTTGATACTCACAAGGTCAGAATTAAAGGATGGAGTAAGACCATTTGGGCCTCAAATGATAGAAAGAAGGCAGGAGAGGCAATCATGATATCTGACAAAGCCAAAGCAAAAATAGACCTGATTAAAAGGGATAGGGAAGGTAAATATATTCTGTTAAAGGGGAGTATAGACAATGAGGAAATATCACTAATCAACATGTATGCACCAAATGGTATAGCACCCAAATTTCTAATGGAGAAACTAGGAGAATTGAAGGAGGAAATACAGAGTAAAACCATATTAGTGGAAGACCTAAACCAACCACTATCAAATTTAGATAAATCAAATCAAAAATAAATAAGAAAGAGGTAAAATATGTGAATGAAATCTTAGAAAAATTAGAGTTAATAGATATATGAGAAAAATAAATAGGGACAAAGAGGAATACACCTTCTTCTCAGCACCACATGGCACATTCACAAAGACTGATCACACACTAGATCACAGAAACATGGCACTCAAATGCAGAAAATCAGAAATGATAACTACAACCTTTTCAGATCATAAGACAATAAAAATTATGATCAGTAAGGGTACAGGGAGAACTAAATCAAAAATTAATTGGAAATTAAATAATATGAGACTCCAAAATTGGTTAGTCAGAGAACAAATAATAGAAACAATTAATAATTTCATTGAGGAAAATGACAATGGTGAGACATCCTTCCAAACCTTATAGGATGTAGCCAAAGCAGTACTCAGAGGAAAATCCATATCCCTGAGTACATATATTAACAAATGAGGGAGGGCAGAGATCAATTAATTGGAAATGCAAATAAAAAAACTTGAAAGCTAACAAATTAAAAACCCCCAGAAGAAAACCAAACTAGAGATCCTAAAAATTAAGGGAGAAATTAATAAAAATCGAAAGTGATAGAACTATTAACTAGATACTGGTAACTAATTAGAACTAGATGCTGGTACTTCGAAAAAAGAAACAAAATAGACAAAGTACTGGTCAATCTAATTTTAAAAAGGAAAGAAGAAAAGCAAATTAACAGCATCAAAGATGAAAAGGGGGACATCACCTCCAATGAAGAGGAAATTAAGACAATCATTAAAAACTATTTTGACCAATTATATGGCAATAAATATACCAATCTAGGCAATATGGATGAATATTTACAAAAATATAAAATGCCTAGACTAACAGAGGAAGAAATAGAATTCTTAAATAATCCCATATCAGAAAATGAAATCTAACAGGACATCAAAAAACTCCCTAAGAAAAAATCCCCAGGGCCTGATGGGTTCACAAGTGAATTCTATCAAACATTCAAATAACAGCTAATCCCAATACTATACAAACTATTTGACATAATAAGCAGAGAGAGAGTTCTACCAAATTCCTTTTATGACACAAGCATGGTACTGATTCCAAATCCAGGAAGGTCAAAAACAGAGATATAAAACTATAGACCAATCTCCTTAATGAATATAGATGCAAAAATCTTAAATAGGATACTAGCAAAAAGACTCCAGCAAGTTATCAGGAGGGTTATTCACTATGACCAAGTAGGATTCATACCAGGAATGCAGGGCTGGTTCAATATAAGGAAAACCATCCACATAACTGACCACATCAACAAGCAAACCGATAAAAATCACATGATTATCTCAATAGATGCAAAAAAAGCCCTTGATAAAATATAACACCCATTCCTATTGAAAACACTAGAAAGCATAGGAATAGAAAGGCCATTCCTAAAAATAATAAACAGTATATATCTAAAACCATCAGCTAATATCATCTGCAATGGGGATAAAATAGATGCATTCCCATTAAGATCAGGAGTGAAACAAGGATGCCCATTATCACCTTTTTTTGACATTGTACTAGAAACACTAGCAGTAGCAATTAGAGAAGAAAAAGAAATTGAAGGCATTAAAATAGGCAAGGAGGAGTCCAAGTTATTGCTCTTTGTGGATGATATGATGGTCTACTTAAAGAATCCTAGAGAATCAACCAAAAAGCTAGTCGAAATAATCAACATCTTTAGCAAAGTCGCAGGATACAAAATAAACCCACATAAGTCATCAGCATTTCTATATATTTCCAACACAGCTCAGCAGCAAGAATTAGAAAGAGAAATCCCATTCAAAATCACCTTAGACAAAATAAAATACTTAGGAATCTATCTTCTGAGACAAACACAGGAACTGTATGAACACAACTACAAAACACTCTCCACACAATTAAAACTAGATCTAAGCAATTGGAAAAACATCGACTGCTCATGAGTAGGGCCAGCTAACATAATAAAAATGACCATCCTACCCCAAACTTATTTATCTATTTAGTGCCATACCCATTGAACTACCAAAAACCTTTTTTACTGAATTAGAAAAAACCATAACAAAGTTCATTTGGAAGAACAAAAGATCAAGGATATCCAGGGAAATCATGAAAAAAAATGCGAAGGAAGGAGGCCTTGCAGTACCAGATCTCAAACTATACTATAAAGCAGCGGTCATCAAAACAACTTGGTACTGGCTAAGAGACAAAAAGGAGGATCAGTGGAATAGATTTGGGGTAAGTGACTTCAGCAAGACAGTCTATGACAAACCCAAAGACCCCAGTTTCTGGGACCAAAACTCACTATTTGACAAAAACTGCTGGGAATAGTGGAAGACAGTGTGGGAGAGATTAGGTTTGGATCAACACCTCACACCCTACACCAAGATAAACTCAGAATGGGCGAATGACTTAAAAATAAAGAAGGAAACTATAAGCAAATTCGATGGACACAGAATAGTATTCATGTCAGATCTTTGGGAAAGGAAAGACTTTAAAACCAAGCAAGAGCTAGAAAAAATCCCAAAATGTAAAATCAATAATTTTGATTACATCAAATTAAAAAGGTTTTGTACAAACAAAACCAATGAAACCAAAATTAGAAGGGAAGTAACGAATTGGGAAACAATTTCCATAACAAAAACCTCTGACAAAGGTCTAATTACTCAAATTTATAAAGAGCTAAATAAATTGTAAGAAAAATCAAGCCATTCTCCAATTGATAAATGGGCAAGGGACATGGATAGGCAGTTTTCAGATAAAGAAATCAAAACTATTAATAAGCACATGAAAAAGTACTCTAAATCTCTTATAATCAGAGAGATGCAAATCAAAACAACTCTGAGGTATCATCTCACACCTAGCAGACTGGCTAACATGACAGCAAAGGAAATGTAATGAATGCTGGAGGGGATGCGGCAAAGTAGGAACACTAATTCATTGCTGGTGGAGTTGTGAATTGATCCAACCATTCTGGAGGGCAATTTGGAACTATGCCCAAAGGGCGACAAAAGACTATCTGCCCTTTGATCCAGCCATAGCACTGCTGGGTTTGTACCCCAAAGAGATAAAAAGAAAAAAGACTTGTACAAGAATATTCATAGCTGTGCTCTTTGTGGTGGCAAAAAAAAAATTGGAAAATGAGGGGATGCCCTTTGGTAGGGGAATGGCTGAACAAATTGTGGTATATGTTGGTGATGGAATACTATTGTGCTCAAAGGAATAATAAAGTGGACGAATTTCATGGGGACTGGAACGACCTCCAGGAAGTGATGCAGAGTGAGAGGAGACGAATCAGGAGAACATTGTACACAGAGACTGATACACTGTGGTACAACTGAATGTAATGGACTTCTCCATTAGAGGCAATGCAGTGATGTGAACAACTTGGAGGGATCTATGAGAAAAACCACTATCCACATTCAGAGGAAAAATTGTGGAAGTAGAATCACAGAAGAAAAACAAGTGCTGGAATACATGGGTCAAGGGGATATGACTGTGGATATAAACTCTAAAGAAACATCCTAATGCAAACACCAACAATATGGAAACAGGTTCTGATCAAGGTCACATGCAATACCCAATGAAATTGCGCGTGGGCTGTGGGAAGGGTGGGGCAAAGGGAGGGAGGGAAATAATGTAACTCTTGTAACCAAGGAATAATGTTCTAAATAAATTAATTTTAAAAAAGATTATGTTTTCAAAATGAAAAAGCAACAAAATCTCAAAAAAATAATACATAGGAGAAAAAGAGAACAGTAGGAAATATGATGGAAATAAACCTTATAGCATCATAGATTTAGAGGCAGAACATTTGATGTCATCTAGTCCTATTCCTTCATCTTGTACAATATTATTGTCATGATCTTTAGAATTAATATATACTTAAAACCTATAAATGACTTGGTTGTGGTTTAATGTATGGTCATTTGTTAACTTGAATGCTTTTGTTAATTTTAAAATGAAATGAGTTGGGATGTATTTTAATTCCAAATTTCTTGACACTTAACATCTTCATTATAAAACTAAACACAGGGAAGGAGGGTGAAAACTGTTGAAAAATATTAAATGTAATGAGAGGGTGAAAGGTTCATAGGTTCCCTAGAAGTCTTGAGTCTTTCTACAGATGTATCATTTTTAGTTGTAAGAGACTTTGGAGATTATCTAGTTCAATACTACCATTTTAATTTGTTTTTACTTTTTTAAATTATTCTTTTTAATCACTTAACAAGAATATGAAATTAAAATAAGTAAACATGAAATAAGTACTAAAGGCACAATAAAATATTTGAAATATAACATTTTGGTAAAGTAAAACCAAAGAAATGGAAAAAAAATCATAGTGCAGACATTAGAAATTTATCATCATCTTGGTTTTTTCCTGTGTAGATAATTAGTATTTTGAGTGATTGTGTTTCTCATTTATGATCTAGGCTTCAATATAGATCAGTAAAATGTTATCACCAGCAAACAGGAACAATGAAAGGACTTGGAACAGCTTGGAGATAGGATAGAGAGTGGATAGAGAGCTAGGCTTGGAGATAGGAGATCCTGGATTCAGACCTGGCCTCAGACACTTTCTAGATGTGTGATGCTGGGCAAGACACTTTACTCCAATTGCCTAGTCTTTACCCTTCTGCCTTGGAACCTATACTTAATATTGATTCTACAGTAGAAGGAAAGGGTTAAAAAATGAGAGAACCTTATCACCTAAAGGAAATGCAGGTTAAATTTTTATCCCCTATAATCATAGAAAATGTTATTTTTTTACTGCACCTTTCAAGGATCATAAGTTTAGAGCTAGGAGGGATCTTAGAGGCTATCAAATCTAAACTAGTCATTTTTATAGATGAGGAAACTGAGGGAGATGGAGTTTAAGTGGTTTGTGCACTATCATACAACTACTAATTTTCTAATATAACTAATACAAAAACTAAAAC
Organism: Monodelphis domestica; assembly: GCF_027887165.1. NCBI lineage: Eukaryota > Metazoa > Chordata > Mammalia > Didelphimorphia > Didelphidae > Monodelphis > Monodelphis domestica. The sequence continues at coordinate 229,266,025 of NC_077231.1, read as the reverse complement.
AGCATACAACAGTATCATACAGCTACTAATTTTCTATGATAGAATTTGGACTCAGATCTTCCTGATTCCAGGGGCAACTAAATGGTGCAGTAGATAGAATGTTGGTGTCCTGAAGACTCATCTTCTGTAAACCTTAAAATTTCTTAGACTTATGAATGTTGGAAATTTCCCCATTGGGAAATTTCATACTGGAAAAAATTTCCTACTGATAGTAAGAACTCTATTGGAATGTGAAACCCCTTGGCATGGGAGGATCCTTCTCCTCCCTACTTAAGACTACTTTAGGACAGAAACCTTTTGCTAAACAATGGAAAGGGTTTTGACCTATGCTTAAACATAGAGCAGGAAGTTCTTTGAGTCATGATTGATTTTAGAATTGATACAATAGAGATACTTGGAATGACAGAACCAGGTCTTGGAAATTACAATCTCCACCCTACTCAGTCCTAACAGGATTTAGGAAGGGCTGCAGCAAAGGATCAAGATTTAATTATTTGAGAATATGACCTTCAACAGACATGTGCAAAGCCACAGACCTCTGGGTGGTCCTGGGTTAAACTAGAGCCACCATTGGCACAGGGGAGACATCGACAGTGATTGGTAGATGTGAGAACTGAGGGGAGGGATCTTAGATGGTTTCCTTAAAGATAGCGGGGTCTGAGGACAGAGGGAGGAGAGTTTTTTGCTCTGAGAGGTTTTGCTCTGAGGAGGTTTTGCTCTGAGGAGGTTTTGCTCTGAAGGAGTCTAGAGGTGGAGGCCCCTGAGACTGTTTCTCCATTTTGGTCAGGTGAGTGATAGGAACTGATCTCTTTTCTTTGCCTCAGCTATCTAAGGGCTTGGGCCTTTGGCCCAGCCTAAGGAGAGGGGGTATTTAAGTCCTATTCCCTTCTCTCCCCTTTCTCTTTCTCCCTCCCTCCCTCCCTCCCTCTCTCTCTCTCTCTCTCTCTCTCTCTCTCTCTCTCTCTCTCTCTCTCTCTCTCTCTCTCATATCTTTCTTCCTCCTGTTTGTAATTAAAAACTCCAAAAGGTTGACTGCTGACTTGCGTTTTCATTTAGGAATTACATAGCTGAATTCCTTGGCGACCTTAAATTAATATATATCAGTCTTTTAAAGTGATTTCGATATCACATTTCAAGAGTTCAACTCTAGCCTCAGACACTTACTATTTGTGTGACTCTGGACAAGTCATTTAATTTTGTTTGCCTCCGTTTTCTTATCTGTAAAAAGACCTAGAGAAGGAAATGGCAAATCATTCCAGTATCTTTGCCAAGAAAACCTCAAATGGGGTAAAAAAAAAGTCAGATACAACTGAAATAATGGAACAATAACAACTTTCTGATGCCAAGCCCACCACTGTCCTCTGTACCACTTTAGATACCTAAAAACCTTTTTTTTGAGGATTTTAATATGCTTATGGGAGATGTTGTGTTAAAATAAATGAATAACCCCTAGATTTGATTCATTAATGTGTGTGTGTGTATATATATATATGCATGTGTGTATGTATATGTGTGTATATTTGTGTATTATATATCCATATCCATTCACATACACACACACACACACACACACACACACACACACACACACACACACACATATATATATATATATATATCTTGGATGAATGTAGAACATAGACCATGAACTGAGCCCAGCATTGAATAGGATGAGGGCAGAAGGCTGGATTTGCACATGGCTCTTAATTACCCCAAGCTTCTCCCAGAAAGAAAGGATCATTAAAAAAAATTGAAGAATTTCTGGTGATCTATAGTTACAGGTCATAGGCCATTGCAGATTGCAAAAAAGTAATGCTAGATGTCATCCACCGAATAATGGAAACACCCTGTATTTATGAGTAGATTATAGTAGACTATTAATAAAGAATTGCACAGATAGTGTTATTGGAGACATATGCAATCAGAAAAGGAAGAGATGGGTCAGTGTTGTATTAAGAATAAAGGATAACTGATGAACATTCTATGCCCTCTGTTGGCATCTATACCATATCAAAAGACCTAGAACATTGGATGATGGACCTCCTTCTTCTTCTACAGAAAATTTTGGGGGAGGGCTTGAGCAAAAGTACAGCAAGCTAAGAAGTCATAGATGATCATCATTAGTTTACTGTTATAAATCTTGTTTGGCCATCATAGACAATTTTATGTATTTTTATATTTTATTTAATATATCATGGTGGGCAGCTAGGTAGTAGCTAAAGGATCAGGTCTGGAGTCAGGAAGAGCCAAGTTCAAATTTGACCTTATAAACTGTATGATTCTGGGCAAGTTACTTAATCTCTGTTTGCCTTAATCCACTTGAGGAGGAAATAACAAACCCACTCCTTTGCCAAAAAAAAAAATCCCAAGTGGTCCAAAAGGTTGGACATGACTGAAAAATGGCTGAACAACACATAACAACATTACTATTATCCTGGGATCAATTTCTTTTCAGTGGTTTAATTTTTTTTTCTTTCTGAAATTGGGTCTATTTATGTTACCAATTTTGGCATTTCATAATTGTCTTCCATTTTTAGATTTTCAATTTTATTGATATAGAACTATGTGTAATAATCTTCTGTGTTTGTTATTTTCTTTTGCCCCTGTAATCACTTTACTTTTGTTTTTATTCTAGTCCTTGGGTCTCTTTTTGTTTAATTGTGCCAACTGTTCATCTTGTCTTTAAAATATCATCCTTAGATTTATTTATCAATTTTCTTTCTTATATTCAGTTGTATTAACCTGCTGTTTTGTTATTTTGTTATTTCTCTTTATTTTTTTGTATGTCTATGGCTTTTAATTTTTTTTCTATGCTTTTTAATTACAGATTCTGTTTCTCAAGTTTCTTTCTCACTTTCCTGTTGATCTAAGCATTCAGTGCTCTAAGTTTTCCTATGAATATATTGCTTTGGTTACATCCCATAGAGCTTTATATGTAGTATCTATGTTGTCATCATTTTTGATGTTATCTGCCATTGTTCTTCTGGAGAGGTCATATATAATTAGCTGCCTTCAAGTACTATATTTCAATGATAATCAAGAAAAAGAGTCATTAACTTTGTTCTCCTTTGTTACAGAGGACAGAACTAGGAATTTTGTTGAGAGTGGAAGCAGTTTTAGACTGGAAATCAGGAGAAACTTACTAATTACAATAGTTCAAAAGTGAAATAGGCTTTCTCATAAGGTAGTGAGTTTTCTTTCATTGGAAGTCTTTGAGCAGAGCCTGGATGATCTTGTCATGCATGTTACAATGAGAACCATATTTTTAGGTATCAATTGGACCAAGTATCCCTGAGGTCTCTTTCAGCTTTTAAATTCTTTGATTCTGTTGAGTAATGTAGATAATAATACTAGCAGTTTATCGTGGAAGGAGAGAGACCTTTGTGCATTGAAGTTGGTTGAGCTGAACAGGAAAAAATTAACAGAAAGGGTATCTACTAATAATATGGTTTGTTTGGTACTTGATTATTTCAATCTAGGAGAAGTCTAGAGTTTGGACCTGGGATTCCCATTTTCCACAATAATATTGATTGTTGGGGAATAAAGAAACATTTCCTAGAGATGAGAGAAAGTGGATTTTTTCTTTCTCTTCCTAGTTTTCAAATTAGAAGTGGGACTCAGAAAGAGTGCTTGCATCTTCCTGGCTAAGCCAATATTCTGAAGTTGATAGTAATTTGTTCTCAGAAAGCACTTTAAGAAAAGGATAAAAGAAATAGAATTTAATGAGGACTCAAATCTAGGGAGTGTCTAGCCATGGTACAGAGAATGAGTAGTGTCTCAACAAAGTAAAATGGAAAAAGAGGCAACATTATAAGTAGGCTGCAAGGAGTGGTTTGAGGAAGTTGGAGTCATAACTCAGGTAGCACTTACAGGAATTTGCAGTAGGTACAATGTTGGTGAAGGTTTCAAGTTCCCGTGCCCAAAGTGCAACTTCAAGTTGCCTGTGAGTCCCCAGCATTACTCCAGAGAGCAACAAGAGGAAGTACTCACTTTGGGCAGCTAGACAGAGGAGCAGGGCATGCAAAAAACATCCTTGGGTGCTGGGAAGAGGGGGGAATGGAGCAGCTCCCCATGCCGGTTTGGCATGTGTGCCAATATTTTGCCAACACTACACTAGGGAAATGATTTATAGGGCTTTCCATCAGAACACTAAAGTATTCTTCCAGAGGTGAGGAAGTTCAGTTTCTTCACAGGGTAGCCTAGAGATCACCCACTTGTGTTTCATTGGTTTGTACCACGTAACAAAATCCCATTCCCTTTTCTGTCCCATTGGGTTTTCACTCCACCGTGCCCATTGTCATAGTACTCCTTTACCAATACTACTGCACTAAGGTTTGCTCTATCCTCTGTGATGGCCTCACCATTTTCCTTCCCCACTTCAAATGATTTAGGGTTTGCAAATCATTGTCACATCTATTTTCTTATGTTATCCTTATTACAAACCTGACATGATTAAGGTAGGGATTATCATCCCATCTTAAGGCTGAAATTTAAAGAAGTTAAGTCTCAGCTATCTGATCTGTCAGTCAGTCAATAAGCATTTATTAAGCACCTACTATATGCTGAGTGCTGGGGATACAAAAAGAATCAAAAGAAAGTCCCTGGCCTCAAGGAGTTCACAATCTAATGGAGGGAGATGAAAAGCAAACAAATATCTACAAAGCAAGCTATTTACATGAAAAATAGGATATAATTGAGAATTATTAATGAAGAATGAAGGGTTAAGAGTCTTCCTTTATAAAATGGGATTTTAGGACTTTATTTGGGATTTAAAGGAAGCCAGGGAATCCATTAGGCAGAGCTGAAAAGGAAGGGTCTTTCAGGCATGGGGTAAAGTCAGACAAAATGCTTGGAACAGAGAGATGGAGTGAATGTTCATAGAACAGCCAGGAAGCCAGATTCCCTGGATTGAAGAGTATATGGCAGAGAGTAAAGTGTAAAAAGACCTGAAAAGTAGGAAGAGCTAGGATATGGAGGACTTCGAACGCCAAACAAAGGATTTTGTATTGGATCCTGCAGGTAAGACAGAATCACTGGAGTTTATGGAGAAAGGAGGTGACATAGTTGGACTTGAGCTTTAAGAAAATCACTTTGAAGAATGGCTTCAATTTTTTTCTGTAAAATGAGACAAAGATTTCATCTGAGAGACTGGAAGAGGGGAAGCCACAGAAAGTTTGAGGACGGATGAAAGAGCTTGGAAGAGCTTCTAGGCAGAGTGGGATAGTGAGTTGATGAGGAAGGTATATAATAGGAATGTCTAGCAAAACTAAGGGCTGCTAAAAATTATCCAAGGGCAATATTGAAGTTGTGTAACATAAATTGGTAGCAAACTCAGTCAGAACAGTTACATTATTTTCTCTACTTTTCTTCAGCAGCTGTGTGTAGGAGCAAGTGATGGGAATGGTCCAAGTCTGAGGCTTCAGTGGGCATAACAGGCAATAAGATAATGGAGGAAGAGACTTAAGGTAAGTGTAGAACTGAATTGGTTCACTGAGTAGTTGAGATAAAGATAAGAAAAGAGAGTGACTAGTGCAGGCGAGATGGCCTGGGTTCTCAAAAAATTGAGGGGTCAAGGGATTGGAGGTCACGCTATGGACGAAGAGAGGATCTGGGAAGGGAAAGCAGAGGGAAAAGTGGAAAGCAAGTAGATTAGTCAAATAAGAGGATTTCAGAATTCTTGGGATGTGGTACATTTGTGGGTGATGGCAAGATCAAGGATATGACCATATTTATATGTAACTGAGGTAGAGTGGAAGAGAAGATCATGGGAAATGAGTAGGTTGAGGAAATGGAGAACCATTACTTATGCTGAAGTCTCCAATAAGAGGACAAGAGTTAGACAGAAGAGAAAAATTGTGAAAAAGTATTGCGTGCAATAGCTTGCTAGTGGTTAAGATATCTGACTCCTAATGCAAGTGTTTATTTTTTTTAAAACCCATGTCTTATGTCTTAGAATCAATACTAAATATTGATTCCAACACAGAAAAGTGGTACAGGCTAGACAGTTTGGTTAGGTGATTTGCCTAGGGGTCAGTCACATAGGTAGGGTGTGTCTGAGATCAGATCTGAACCCAAGACCCCCTGGCCTGGGGTCTGATTCTCTTTCCACCAAAGAAGGGAAGTGAGCAGCAGAAAAAGTGGGAAATCATACAATTTTAGAAGCAACAATAAGCCTAAGATATGGGACAGTGAAAAAGGGCAAGAAATAGCAATGTACTACTGGGATGGAAAGAATGCAGGGCTAGGGTCAAAAAGAAATGAATAAAAGAAACCCCCAAAGTAAAAGGGAACAAAAAAGGACTTTCTCCAGATGTGAAATAAACAGCAAAAATAACTGACTACAATGAAAGCTAAAGCTTGGCCCTTATTTAAACCATGGAATTAGGTAACCTTGTCTTCACTGTCAGTTATAAAATGTGGCTTGTGCCCTGCCAAGATTGAAGTCAAGTAACTATGAAGAGTGTAGACAAAATAGAATTGTTTTCAGTGAGAACAAAATATGCCTGTGATATGAACATGATATGTGTAGATGATGACAGTATTCTCTGCAGGATGACAATATTCTGTTTAAACATTCAAACAGCTACAATTTACTGAGAAGCAAAATCATGGACAATTTCTTGGTTTAGTCTTTGATTCCTAAGTCTATTTTTTCTAATTTAAATAAATTAGGTTTCTGTTGGATGATGCCTGTTAATAATTTAAAATGTATTTGGGTTTAGAGTAAATTAATCATCTTCCAAGAACCTCACTTCTGTAAACAGATCTATGTGCAAACAATTCTTTGCCATAATAGCTAGAGTCAACAACTGGGATTTTAATCATTTGAATTTGGTGCTTCATTAGATTATTTGCTTGTGGTAGATCTAAAAGCATACTGCTTAATTCCCCTTTCAAAATCGTTCTCTATGCATTTGTTAATAATTAGTATTTGTCCAGTGTGAGATTTATCTGACTTGAATGTTGCCTTTTCCATGTTCCAAGAATTAAGACTGAAGTATTGGTGGCATTTGTAGAAGTGATATTGGAGTGATGCCAGCCTAAAGTCTTTTGGATCAGAAGCTTTCCCCTTCCAATGTAGAGTATTGTCTACATACCACCTGGCTAATGCAACATGGCAACTGGCTAAAACTTGAAAGGTTTGCCATCAACCAATTGTTTTCTTTATAGAATAGTGAATTGCTGTTAAAATTTAATTATTTTTTTATTGTGCAATCATTTTTTGACTGAACTCATTGATTGCCTTGGTTATCTTCACAACAATATTGCAAATTAGATGATCTTGAGGCAGCTAGGTGACTTATTGGATATAGAACAGATCTGGAGTTGGGAGAACCCGGGTTCAAATCTGGCCTCAGACACTTTCTGGCTGTGAGACTTAATGCCCAGTTCTTTTACTTTGGAACCAATACTCAGTACCAATTCTAAGACAGAAAGTAAGAGATTTAAAAATTAAAAATATAAATAAAATGTAGAGTAAATCAGATGATCTCTAAAGTTCATAGTATCTTCACAGCCTTTAGTGCAGTGCCTGTGGTACATAGTAGGTGCTCAATAAATTTTTATTCCTTCCTTTCCCTCCCCATAAATCCTATGATCTTAAATAATAACAAACTACAATGATAATTAAATAATGAAAATAATAATAGCATTTATAAAGTACTTTGAGGTTTGCAAGTGTTTTACAAATATTATTTTATCCTCAAAACAGTTCTAGGAGGGTGGTACATGTCATTATTATGCTATAAAGTAGGGAACAATATGCTATTCCCCTATTTTATGTTATTATTTTCCATATTAAGCTTTTATTTCCCCTTTGACTGATAAGAAAACCTAGGCAGCCAGAGATTAAGTGATTTCTCGGGGGTCACACAGCTAGAAAATATCTAAACTTGGATTTGAATTCAGGTCTTCCTGATTCTAATTCCAGTTCTCTTATCTATTGGGTCACCCAGCCACCAGTAAGGAGCTATGGTTACTCCTCTAGCAAATTCTTTCCATTGTATAAGTCCCTTCTTTCTCTGTCTTTATCTCCTAAGAAAAGGTCTCCTAACATTTGCATAAACAGGGTGTCCCAAAATTCTTTGTGCAACTTTAAGCTATTAAAGCTTAATATATTTGTGTTTCTATATGTTACCTCAAATTATATTATATTCTGTCATATCATATCATTATATTCTATATGCTTGTATATTACAATGTGTATGTCTGCATAAATATATCTCTATATAAATAAATGATGGCCCAAAATTAAACTATTAAAGCTGAATATATTTGTGTTTCTATATGTTACCTCAAATTATATTATATTCTGTCATATCATATCATTATATTCTATATGCTTGTATATTACAATGTATATGTCTGCATAAATATATCTCTATATAAATAAATGATGGCCCAAAATTAAACTATTAAAGCTGAATATATTTGTGTTTATATATCAAATTATATCATATCCTATTCTATAATGTTATTATATTATATATGCTTATATATTATAATGTGTGTAGGTATATGTATATATTTTTAAATGATGTCCCAAAAGTCTCAGTGTGCCTTTAAGCCATTAAAGTTCAAAACTTCTAAGACTTTAGGAATACCCTGTATGAACCATTCATATATATACCCATCTATTTATTTGCTCATATAATAATAATAATAATAATATATGGGTATTTAAATGTGTCTGTCTATCATTATCTATCTTTGTCTGGACACCAGCAGGAAAAGTAACTCACTTTTGTGCCAGATGCTATGTTGTTTTCCTTTGTGAGTCTGTGCATTTCTAAGTGTGTTCAGCCATTCGGAGGAGACTAGAGGATCAAAGTGCATCATCATTCGAGGAGGCTTGTCTCATCCAACAGCATTTTAATAGAAGTGGAATCTGGTTAAAATGAACAAGGTAGGAGGTATAGCAGTATGTGGTTAGAGAAGTTGAAGGGCAGAGGGGACTGCTTGCCTCGCCTTGAAAAAAGAAATAATAACTATGATATTCAATATGTACATTGTGCTTTAAGATCAACAAGATGCTTTCTTCACAAGTAACCGTATGAGGTTGATAGAAGGCTATTGTCATTCTCATTTTCCCAAAGGATTATACCTATAAGGAAACTGAGTCCCAGAAAGTTTAAATTACTTGCCCATGGTCATCTGGCAAATACTATCAGTTCTACTGGAACCGAATATTAAAAGTTCTCTTTAATCTATATATTATATATATAAAATATAAAAAATCTTATCATGTTGGACAAAATCCCACAATTAAAAAACCACTGGTCTTATGGGGAAAATGGAGTTAGGAGCCAACACTTAAAACCTTCATCAGAATTCTGTTTTTAAAAAGATATTTTTTAAAACCCAGTTAGCACATATATGTCAAATGGCTAAGAAACACATAAATAATAATAAATAGACTCTGAGTCAGTAGCCTCAGGCAGCCTAAGCAGAAAGGGGTGGAGGAGTGGAGGTGGAGTGGTTTGGCCCAGCCCTGGTCAGCCCACAGCTCTGACTGCCCCAAGAGACATACATTAAATATGGGGCGATACCTTGACAAAGATCTATTACTTTGCTTGTGGAAGCAGGTGTGGGAAGAGTTGCTGATTGTGAGCGATTAGGAAGAGGGACAGTTTTCTGCCTTCTTGTTTCTTGTAGAAGAAATCAGGCAGAAACAAAATCAAAATTCAAATTATGGTGAAAATGTTTCCTAATGTGTCAATCGTGTTGGCATAAAATCACATATTTGGAGCATGGATAAAAAAAATAATATATATATATATGTATGTATGTATGTATTAGCATGAGGATTCAAATCCATGTTTCTTGAGTCCAAATTCAATGAAGATCCTGAGCCTGGGAAGTCGTTTTCTTCCCTCTATGTGTCTCAGAAACCTACTTGGGATTTATCTAATAATATTATTGTTGGGACAGGGAAGAGGTTTGACTTTGCTAACCTCTACTTTATTGGCTAATTGTATTCTTTGGGCAGCTTTGCATGCTTACTTCCCTTTCCCTCAATAAAAATATGAGCTTTGGAGTGATCATCTCCTTTTCCCTTAAATGATCAATAACTTAGCTTGATAGTAGGAAGAATCTTGTTATAGCTAGTCTTGTTATTCTTACATCACTACAAATACATATCAAGTCAAATCATGTCTCCAAAACACAACACATGCAAACACTGGGACCATTATAGAGCCCAGTTGGCCTCAGAAGCAGATGTATTCTTATTCCCTAATGCCAACAATTATTGTAAAGAATCTTTGGGATTACACAGTGCATTCATGAAAATGTAGTCATTCTCTGGCATTGGGTTGATATGAGTCATTTTGTGATGTCTAATTAAGAAATAAACATGTTCGTTCTAAATTGCTGCTATAGTATTGATTGCAACTTGTCTCTAATTTGCATTCAGATCGAGGGCTATCATTTTCCTTATGCATAACCTCGTAAGGCCAGACCTAGTTGGTAGCTCATGCTCCACTGAAAAAAATGGAAAGGGTACTGGAGGGTTTGAGTCCTAAATGGATTAAAGTGTTGTGGTTTGGCTCAAATCTTCACCACATTTCCATTTTTAAAAATTCTGCTGTCACATTTAATGTGGTGACTATAGGATATTAAGAGTCCCAAGTTTTACTTATACTTTGTACCCAGGCAGGACCCTCAGACAATATGCTCCCTGTCCTCCCACCCCCAAGATGTTCTTTGTCATTGGTCATACAGAACATAAACAAGTTCTCATGGAGTCTCAATTTTCTCTGCTGAAAAATGGCACTAATATTGCTTATAATCTCCGACAGCTACTGTGGAGAGGGCAGGAACTCTTTTTTTTTTTGTATTCCCAGTGCTTAGTGCAGTGGCCAGCACATAGCAGGCACTTCATAAATGTTTACTAACAAGATTGACTGATAGTGTGGCACAGGTAGAATATTAGATCTGGATTTGGGAGACCTGGATTCAAATGCCAACTCCAATAATTACTCATAGCTGTTTCCTCATCTGTAAAGTTGGAATAATTAATATTTATACTCTCTACCTCATAGTTTTCTGGAATAAAAATGCTTTGTAAACCTTAAAGTGCTATAGCGACGTGAGTTTACAAGAAGTAGCATTAAAAAAATCAGCATGGAAATGTTTTACTCCAAAAATAAAGTGGGTCAGCTAAGAGGGCATGAATGAATAGAGGAATAGATGGGATCTAGTAAGCACTTATGATGTACCATATTAATGCTGGGGAGAAAAAGAAAAAGCAAGAGTTCCTGCTCTCAAGGAGCTCATATTCTAAGTCAAGGAGACAATGTATAATTGGGGTTTCAGCTACAAATTGAAGAGAAAGACCCTAGGGTTCAGTTATAGGACAGATGGTAATGCCTCTTCTTTCCTTTTATTTCCCAAGATAAAATCATATCCATTTCTGATGCTGAACCACTTATAAGTGCCAAGGCAGTGGCCAGGTGGAATTCCCATATGGATAAACTCTCCTGGACAAGGAAGGGTTGTAGGAACTGGACTCCATACAACATAGAAGCATGACCAGTTGAATAGAGGATACTGCTATCCCTGGAGCTGTTGCATTCAATGACCTAGGCTCTCTCCATCTTAGGAGAGATGGTGGCTAGGTATGTGCTGTCCACTGTCTCTCCCTCAAAGTATCTTGGTTCTTCAGCTCAGTCCAATCTGTAGAAGACAGAGAGACAATAGAAACAAGAATCCAAATGCCATAGTGGTAACCTCTGAATGTTAAAATGAAATATTTGTGGGTATGAGTCCATAGATAGGTGTGATAAGGATAAGAAAACAAGGACAGTTTTCAGTATGTTTTGGTGAATTGAATATCCATATTGGGAAGGTCATCTATCCAAACTTTGAAGAAACATGGAATAATATTATCAAATGAAATAGTAAACATAGAAACACTTTATAAAACATTTCACATGCAAAACATAATATAAATGTGAACTATTAATATATACCAGCTCTTTGGCAAATTTTGGGCTGACTGTAAAGACACTAAGTGTTTTATTTTTTCCAGGCAAAGAAGAGAGAAAATTAAGGCAACACTGGGACTGGACAGTTGGTATTTTTCTACACTCAACAAGAGTTTAAAATTTTTCAATTTTAATTTTTTTTCAAAATACAAAAGCAATTAAAAATTTTTGAGTTACAAATTATCTTGCTCTTTTCCATCTTTTCCCTCAGACAGCAAGCAATTAGATATCGATTGTACATGCACAATCATGAAAAAAAAAACATTTCCATGTTAGCTATGTTACAAAAGCAAACAGATCCAATAACCCACAAACTCCAAGAAAAATAAAGTTTGAAAAAGTATGCATTGCTCTGGATTTAGACTCCATTAGTTTTTTCTTTGGAAGTGAATAGCATTTGTCACTATAAGTCCTTCAGAATGGTCTTGGATCATTGTGTGCTGCCAAAAAAGCTAAGTCACCATTCACAGCTGATCATTATACAGTATTGCTGTTACTATGTTCCCTTGGTTCTATTCACTTCATTTTGTATCAGTTCACATAAGTCCACATTTTTTCTGAAAGTATTCTTCAGCAAGTGGTTTTTTGTTTCAATTTTATTAACAAAATTTATTTCCAGATATCTCAATTCCTCCCTCCTCTCCCCACACCATAAAAGGCATCATCTAGTAAATTGATATGTATATATGGATTGTGCTTTCATATTTCCACTTTTCAATTCATTCTCTGGAGGTGAATCTTCACAAGTTATTCTTCAAACATTAAATCTATAGATGTTCTTGGTTCTACTCATTTTACTTTTCATTATCTCATGTGATTAAAAAATCAATCTGCTCAACATTTCTTGTGGTACAGTAGTATTCCATCACAATCATATGCCACAATTTATTTAGCCATTCATCAACTGATGGACATCCCCTTGATTTCCAGGTCTTTTCCATTACAAAAACAGCTGCTATAAATATCCTGGAAAAATATATATTCTTTTCCATTTTCCTGATCTCCTTGGGAAATAGACCCAGCAGGGTATACATAGTTTTGTAACTCTCTGGGCTTAATTCCAAGTTTCTCTGCAAAATGTTTAATCAGTTCAAAGTTCTATCAATCGTGTGTATTAGTGCCTCCATTTTTTCATGTCCCCTCCAATATTTACCATTTTACTGTTTTATCATTTTATCTAGTTTGATGGATATGAAATAATACCTTAAAATTGTTTTGGTTTACGTTTCCCTAATCAGTAGTGATTTGAAACATTTTTTCATAAAACTATATATGGCTTTGATTTCTTTATCCAAAAATTGTCTGTTCACTTATACAAAAAATATTTATAGCCATGCTCTTTGTGGTGGCAAAAAATTGAAAAATGAGGGGGTGTCCTCTGATTGGGGAATGGCTGAACAAGTAGTGGTATCTGTTGGTGATAGAATACTATTGTGCTCAAAGGAATAATGAACTGGAGGGATTCCATGTGAATTGGAATGACCTCCAGGAATTGATACAGAGCAAAAGGAGCAGAACCAGGAGAACATTGTACACAGAGACTGATAAACTGTGGCACAATAGAATGTAATGGATTTCTCTACTAACAGCAATGCAATGATCCAAGACAATTCTGAGGGACTTATGAGAAAGAACACTATCCACATCCAGCGAAAGAACCATGGGAGTAGAAACACAGAAGAAAAACAACTGCCTGATCACATGGTTTGATGGGGACATGATTGGTGATGTAGACTCTAAATGATCACTCTAGCACAGATATTAATAATATGGAAATAGGTCTTGATCAATGACACATGTAAAACCCAGTGAAATTGAGCATTGGCTATGGGGGGGGAAGGGGAGGAGGGGAGGGAAAGAACATGAATCATGGAACCATGGAAGAATATTCTAAATTGATTAAATAAATAAATAAACTTAATAAAAAATTATCTGTTCAGGACTTTTAAAAGAATATATGGAGAACCATGATAGCATTCGTATAGCCTATATCAGGTTTTTTTTTGTTTTTTTTTGTCTCCAGGGGCAGAAAGGGGAGAGAAGGAAGGAGAGAATTGGAATCACAAAATGTCAGGCAACAATTGTTGAAAAAAGAATCTATGGAGGAGAAGAGAGAAGACAATAAGAGAAGAGGCAGGTCAAAGTGGGAACTTCCCCTCAAGACACAGTAGCAGTGCTAGCCAAGTGGACAGAGATAGAGACATTTGCAATACTCTTTTTCATACCAAACCTCCTTTAGAGAGCATGAAAAGTGAACTCCAAATAAGTGGGAGGAATGGCATAAGACTTAGGATTGTTTTTTTCTTCTTTTAATCACAGGTGATTACTCCAGTGCCTGGAGCCCTGAGAAAAAATCAAGTCTTGAGTAACAGACAGTTCTTACCTCTTCCCTCTGTTTTATTTCAGATAGGTAAGACTGGAACCCATTCCTAATGGTGCCCTTTTATTTTGTTAAAAGCTGGATGTGACTAATCTAATATCTCTCATAAATGTGGTTGACCCGGTCTTAACAGTCCCTTGTATCTGATTGTTCCCAGTAGGCAGTCATGGGATAATTCCGGGAGCCACACAGGAGGGAGTGACCTTGCTGTCCCCTACTTCAAAGCAGAAGTTCCTGTAGAAAAGAAATGGCCAGAGTCACACAGCTTGGCATAGCAAAGGGAATGGTGCTTGTGTGAATGATGGCCCCTACAAACCCATTTTATAATCCTATCTCTTCTTACGACCTAGTTCAAATGTTCCCTCCTCAATAAACCTTTGAGATCATGGCAGCTAGAAGTAATGTCTCTGATACCTGAACTCCATCAGGGAATACTGCTTTGAGTTGTGCTTATTTTTGAACATTTACCTCCTCTGCTAGACTGTAAATCTTTGAGGGCTGGGTCTAAATCTTATATATTTTTATATCCCTCCCAAGTGTCTTAAAAGCACAGTGCACTTAGTAGACACTCATATAGAGTTGTTACTAAGATAGAAAGGAAAGGTTTAAAAAAAAAAGAAATCAACAGCATAACTTCATAATGAAATCCTGTAAAAGTATCTGCATTTTGAAAGAATGATGCTATTCTGGGTTCCTTCCCATTTCCTCCATTGTAATCAGGGTTGGAAAAATGAATAAAGAGGTACTGAAGGTAGGGGGCCTTCCCCAGATTCCCCAGATAATCTCTTGATGTCCTTCCAGCTCTAACATTTATGATTCTATGAAATAGGAACCGAGAAAGGGGAAGAGACATTGGAGTGAAAGACACTAGAGAGGAGAGGGAAGAGCAACCCCAAAGCATCAACAGGCTTTTTTTTATAAGAGATTCTGGTTAATTCTCTGTGAAGGGGAAACCTGACCACTTTATACTGTCCTCACAACCTAGTTGTCTTATCCTGCCTCTCATCCCACATTCACAGACCATGAGTTCTCCGGTTACAGTGCCATGCTGTGGAATTCCATCATAAATAATTAAATCTAAATTATGTCTGGCTAAATAAATGAGCAAAGTACATTCGGTGAGACTGAAGTCTTAGCTTCTGTAATTGCTCATATTTTTCTTTTTTCCTTCTCCTTAACTTATAAAGTTGCTAATGGACATTGATAATCCCAGTCATTAGTATGCTTTAGTCAGGTTTTCTGGGACTACGAAGGGGAAAAATCTCTTCCTGTACAAGAGGATTTATGCACTCAAATTCCATTAGCACCAATTAGCATCTAAATCCCCAGACAGAGCATATAAACATCCCAGGTCTTTTCTTTAGTTGGGCATCTTTCTGGAAATGGCAGTACAGCCTCCACAAAGATTCTAGGGCAGAAGAATATTCATGCTATGGGGTAGACAGGAAGGTTATAAGCCTTCTTCTCTCCCCTTCTCAGCAGATGGATAAAATTGACTTTATTACAAAATTATATGTTGTTTAGTCATGTTTGACTTTTGTGACCCTTTGGGGGGGGGTTTCTTGGCAAAGATGCTGGAGTGGTTTGCCATTTCCTTCTCCAGTTCATTTAACAGATAAGGAAACTGAGACAAATCGGGTTGTGACTTGCCCAGGGTCACATAGCTAGTAAGTGCCAAAAAATACATTTAAACTCAGATTTTTCCTGACTTCAGGCTCAGTACTCTGTCCATTGTACTACCAAGCTGCCCCTTTGAAACTATTTAAGGTGCCTTTAAATAAATGACTCTCCATAGTCAACTCTGATCCTTTCTCTTAAAAATTTTTTTTTCAATTAATGAGCATTTATTTTCTCTCCTTTCTCTTTCCCAATTAAAAAAAATCCTAAATCATTGAAACAAAGTCAAGAAAAACAAATTCCCCAACTGGCCATCCCCCAAAAAAGTATGTCTCATTCTTCATCTTGAATTCTCATCCTTCCCATGCCCCAAGAATCAATGTATTGGGGGCAGCTGGGTGGCTCAGTGGATTGAGAGTCAGGCCTAGAGATGGGAGGTCCTAGGTTCAAATCTGACCTCAGAAACTTCCCAGCTGTGTGACCCTGGGCAAGTCACTTGACCCCCATTGCCTAGCCCTTACCACTCTTCTGCCTTGGAGCCAATACACATTATTGACTCCAAGATGGAAGGTAAGGGTTTAAAAAAAAAAAAAGAATCAATGTATTGTGTAGCAGCAGATAGAGAGAGGCTTTCCTGAGGGAAACTTCTGTTGAAGTTCTACGTTGGTTCCATTAGTGGCCCAAAGCAAATCACTATTCTCAGAGTTTAAAACTAGAAATTGTAGAGGAAAGTTCCTTATCTGGATATTCTCTATGCTGGAGGAGTCAAACATTTGATCTACAGGCCACCAGTGACCCTAAATGCTGCCCAAACCAGATGAAAGTGTAATTGGGAAATATTTAACAAAATAAATAACAATATAATAAAACATGGGTTAATATTTGTGCATGGGTTTCTAAGTCAATAAGATAACTATATTTACTTATTAACAGTTTGGTGGCCCCGTTTCTTTGTGTTTGATGCCCCTGCTATATACCACTAAAATAAGAGGTCTAGTCCCTATCCTCTGTAGACACTTTGGAACAGACTGTTCTCTTTTCTGTACCAACAGACCTTCCAAAAGAAGCAGTCGGCACAATACAGGATGGGAGGACCATTTAGAATCCAAAATCTAATTTACTATAATGGAAGGAAATTGAGGTTCAGGTTCTAACAGAAAAGGAAATTATCATTATTTAGCTCAATCTCAGATTTCATTTGTCATAGTTAATCTACATTTGGCTTTTTCACTTTCCACTATTTTTATTTCCAAACTCATAGCTACTTTTTTAGCCCTTGCCTGAGGAAACTGGGGTTTTTATTAATGATCTCCAGGTCCAGCTACTCAGTCTCAGGTTGAAATTACCTACTCCAAGGCTGCCTTAACACTGAGAATTTTTCCCACCTAGTACTCCCTGGATTCTGTTCCAAGAAACCCTTGAATTCTTTCATTTCTTCATACAGTAAGACTGATTTCATTAAAGTATCTTTCTCCTCTTCAATCTAGCTTGAATGCCTTTTCTTTCTTTTATTTTCATCTGAGTTGTCATGATCAATTTTTGCACCTGGACAGGGAACACAGAAAATGCTTGGGACAAATAGAACAGAAGCCAGCGTCATTAGGGGTAAGGGTTAGTGTGAGTAGAAGGGATGGAGAAGGAGGGGGGATGAGCTGTAGCTGGGGAGGAAACCAACAGTGATGGAAGGAGAAGAAGCTCCTTCTCCTCTAGCAAACCATTTGGTAGCTTCTTATTTTAAATAATTATTTTCATTAAGTGGGTTCTAAGCCCTATTTGTTTCTATCCTGCTGAAGGAATGTGACATCAATGCCCTCTAAAATAGCGCCCTCCCCCCCCACAAAGCACCATTGCCCTGCCCTATTTATGCTCTTATTTTCATCTCTTTCTATGTCAATTAACTTTAATCCCTTCCTCTGCTTCTTCAGAAGAATTTCAATTCCTCCTTTCTAGTTCTTCAGATACCATTTTTCTTTTTCTAATTCTCCTCTTCCCTGTCATTCATTATGTGCCATAATTAAATAAGCCTCCCTCAAAGTGTGCTAGTAAAAATGTTTAGCAACCAGCTCTATGACAAAAGCATATATTGAAGTTTGATTGGTATTATTGTCTCCATCACTTTCTTAAATCTAGAAATCAACAGAAGAATAAATGAAGCTCTAACTTGAAGCTGTCCCCCCCCCCATTTCAAGATGCAAATGCTTACACTTTAAATTTAACAGTCAATTCTTTCTGGCCAGTGCAAACTGACTCCAATGCACCTCTGCCTTAATTCCAACATACACCCATCATTTAGCATCACGAAGCTTTATTCTGTAGAAGAAAGGCTACAGACAGAATGGAGAGGGGACAATATTTAATCACTGGCGTTTAAATTGGAAAATAAACTCATATCACTAGTCCAAAATGCAACCTTTATTGTAGCAGGAGGTGGGGGGGATCATCATATATAACCTCAGAAAATTATTTAATCTTTCTGGACTTCATCCCTGGATTAGATGGTTTCTGAAATGCTTACCAGTTATAAATTCTAGGATCTTAGCTCTCTCTCCTCACATTAGTTGTGTGTCTAATGCTCAGTCTATCTTGTAACATTTGATCCAATCTGCCAGACATCCAATCCATGGCTATCTTCTCCTGTAGGCAGTAACTAATCGAGGAGGACTCATCTCTCTGCCAAGTGTTTCCCCAGAGGAAGACATCCAGGATATGGCCTCTCTGTCTCTAGCTGTCATAACACTGCCCAACTGGACATCTTTAGCCATCTTATAAGAGAAGTTGGAACAAGAGTTTTAACTTGGACTCCTTGAGGGTCCATTGATTGATTTCAATGAACTTAAAAAATTTTTTTTGATAACTGAGTTTCAATACATTTGGTTTCCTTTGTAACCCTAGGTGTTTGGTTTGTGCCTTCAAAAACATGATTCTGAGAATTGATAGAGCACTGAGCCTGGTGTCAGGAAAACTGGAGTTCAACAACTGACTCAAGATACTTACTAACTGTGTGACTGTGGGCAAGTCATTTGATTGCTGTCTCATTCTTCCCAACTGTAAACTGAGGATAATAATAACACCTACCTCCTAGCATTATAGTGAGGCTCAAATGAAATAATATCTGTAAAGTGATACATGGTGCCTGGCATTTGGTAGTATTTAATATTATAATGTTAATATTATATTACATATATAAATAGAAATTATATAGAAATAAATTTGTCATGTCATGTCATATCATATCATATTTTATTATATCATATTATATTATATCATATTGTTTTGTTTTATTTTATTTTATATTATAATAATGTTTCTACCATCCTTCCATTGATTTCACCTGGCTGATAATGGCATCTATGAGACCAAAAAGATTAAGAATCTCTGGATTAGAGAAAGAGTTAGAAGGTAAAACCTATTCCAAACCAAAGGTTTCATACCCACCATAAATTTTCTTAATCTTGGCTAGATCATTAACTCACTGAGATATCACTTCCTGAATAATAAGAGTTTTCTACTGAAGACAAAGAATGCCAGAAAACAGTGCCCATAAGCTTGAAGTTTTGTACTTTTCCAGAGGATTCTGGTAAGCCATAAAGATCTATAGCACCCAGAACCTTTGTTTATTGACCTTGTATAGTAGGAA
This sequence comes from Monodelphis domestica, assembly GCF_027887165.1. Taxonomy (NCBI): domain Eukaryota; kingdom Metazoa; phylum Chordata; class Mammalia; order Didelphimorphia; family Didelphidae; genus Monodelphis; species Monodelphis domestica. Next base: position 229,246,404 of record NC_077231.1, on the reverse strand, counting down.
TTTGGCCATCTTGCTACATGGAAGCTGCCCAGCTCTACCAAGTCATCATTACCTCAAGCCTTAAAATCACAGAATCATTGAATTTCAGAGTTGAAAGGAACCTTGAAGATCATCTTTTTCAACTCCCATCTTAAATATGAATCCTATCTACAATATACTGGCTTGTCCAATTGAGTTCATATGGATAGCACATCATGATTTGAATCCAGGTCCTCTGTTTCTTGAGTCAGTGTTCTTACCCTGCTGTTGTTCCATAGTTCCATCATACCCAACTCTTCATGACCAGGATCCTACAGCCCTTGAGATTTTCTTGGCAAAGATACTGGAGTGGTTTGTTTATTCCTGCTCCAATGAATTAAAGCAAACAGAGGTTAAGTGACTGGTTTAGGGTCCCAGGGCTAGTAAGTGTCTGAGGTTGTATTTTAATTCAGATCTTCCTAACACCAGGTCCAATATCGATCTATCCACTAAACCAACTAGCTGCCTCCTTCATACCATGCATTGTCTATATAACAAAATCAATTTCCATATGTTAGGTTTAGAATATACATTAAGTTCTTCCTTTGATTGTGATGGATCTGTATGTATCCATCCAAATTCTAATGAATAATAATGACTCCCATTTATCTAGTGCTACATGGTTAGCAGACTACCTAACCTGCATTATATTATTTGATTCTTAAAACAATTCTTTATGGTAGGTACAATTAAAATCCACATTTTACAGATGAGACAGGTTAAGTTAGCAAGGATCTGAGTCACAAGTCAAATACAGGTCTTTCTGACTTCAAGGAGAGCATTACATTGGCTACCCTATTGCCCTTCTGCAATTCTGTTCAAGGCTTGGTTAGTTAGCTTAGATTAAGTGCATAGTTGGGGTCACTAATGAGACAAAGTTATGGCCTATGACTTTGGGCTAGTGTGCATTGTGCTAATCATTCAAGCAAGCCACAGGCAATCCAGCATAAAGAACTTTGCCTCAAGTGGGACCATTCTGGCTCTAACCATGGCCCAACTTCAAAGAGAGAGTCCTGTCTTAGGACTTAGGGCTTTCACAATCCATCCAAGAACATCTTCTAATCCTGCCATCATTCAATCAGTTGAGGGGAGGGGAGGCAGATGGGTGATTTGTATTTGTGCAGAGAATTTCCAAAGAGGAAATATCATCCATTGATTCAGATCAGCAACTCCCAAGAACTTACAATAGTAATTGGCATGGGGTATTGAGAGGTAACTTTCTCATGGTCATACAGTATATCTATCTATCTATCCATCCATCCATCTATTAATCTATCCATCCATCCATCAATCTATCCATCCATCCATACATCCATCCCTCTATGAATCTGTCTATTCATCTATCTAATACTGATACTAAAGCACAAATCAAAATTTAATAACATTTTAACCCTTAAAAAGATGTATGTATACATACACACCCACATGCTCAGATTGCAGCAAAGCTTGATGGCATATGCCATCAAGCTCTGTCAAAATCTGGGTAAAATATCTAAAAGATGATTAAAACTCTCTTGGCTCTGATTCTCTTCTCACCAAGCAACCTTTCGATGACTAATTCTGTTTCCTAGATACCTTGTTGCTTGGAAGGGCTTCCTTAAATAGCAGACATGAGTATTCTAGTCATTGGAGAGGTATGTCTATATATAGAAAAACTTTTACTCGGGTCTTCTTGACCTCAAGGCAAACTCTCTATTGACTATACTGTGTTGCCTCATATTCAAGTAGACAATAGTGAATAATCTGAAGTGGCCTTAGTTTTGGGGGAGAGATATAGGAATATCCTGTAGGGGTATATATTTGGGAATAAAAATATAGGGATATACATTTGGGAATAGAGGGGAAAGAAATTATTATGACAAAGAGGAGAACTCAATACTAGGGACTCAGGGTGGAATATTTGTGGGGGCTCAAAAACAAATTACACTGTATAAGCTTAGCAGTATATGTGTGTGTGTGTGTGTGTCATTCTTACTTCTAACATGATCCATGCATAGGATGTTCTGTTTTCATGTATTATGTTTAGTCTAGGTTCTTAGGAAAGTTACCTAATTAGTTCATAAGAACCTTAAAGGCAGGGGCTGTTTGGGGACATTTTTTAAAAAGCATTTAGCAAACACTAATGTTTATAAGCCTCAGTTTACTCATCTGTAAAATAGAAATAATTATGTCTGCCTCCCTTACCTCACAGGGTTGGTATGAACATTAAATGAGAGGAAGGGTATGAATGGGCTGTGCAAATTCAAATGTGGATTCCAAAGGAAGTTATTACCATGTTATTTTTTGGCTTTCCAACTAGGTTGCAAGCTCCTTAAGAATGAGAACCTGAATTTGGGCTTCGTATTAGAAATTATTTATTAATTAATTAAACTTACCTAAAGCAATGAATATATAGCTGATGGCTTGAACTAAATTTGAGTGAAAATTTTGAATTCATAACTATCAAAGGACCATGGCTATGAATTTCTCTACTTGCTAGAGGCTATTTAGCCAGATTTCAGGCCTGAATTTTCTCCTCCTCAGGTGAGGTGAATTAGCACCACCAAGAAAGCACTGTACTCCCAAATTCTTCCCAATTCACTTTTCTGGGTTTCATTCTTTTGCTAAAATGGGATCTTCTCTTTTCCCAGGGACATGAATTTTGCAAACTTTATATATTTTATATATTTATATGTTTTATATATTATATGTTTATATATATTTATATATTTTGCAGTTTATAAAATGGAAGGGTTTTGTTAAAATTATTATTAATCATTTTCATCTCTGTGTTAATGAAGGATCCTAGAATAAGTTTTGGTTTTTTATGGGGAAGAGTTATTGGACAGAATGAAGATCAGGAAACTTGAGCCCTGAGAGTGGGGAGGAAACCCCACCAATTATGGTTGGTCTTGCTATAATGAGACATACGGGTCCCAAAAAACACCTAACTGTACAAAACCACAAAGTTGATGGGGAAAGAAATAGCGCACAACACTCAAAAATTTTGTCAGTGACATTTTTTCTTTTTTTTTTTAATTTTAATATTATTTTATTTGGTCGTTTTCATACATTATTAACTGGAAACAAAGATCGTTTTCTTTTCCTCCCCTCCTCTCAACCCCCCCCCCCCCCCCGCCTTTCCCTCTCCCATAGCCGACGCATGATTCCACTGGTTATCACATGTGTTCTTGACTCGAACCCATTTCCCTGTTGTTGGAGTTTGCATTATAGTGTTCATTTAGAGTCTCTCCTCAGTCTTATCTCCTCCAACCCTGTAGTCAAGCAGTTGCTTTTCAGCGGTGTTTTTACTCCCACAGTTTATCCTCTGCTTGTGGGTAGTATTTTTTTTTAGATCCCTGCAGATTGTTCAGGGATTGCATTGATACTAATGGAGAAGTCCATCACCTTCGATTGTACCACAATGTATCAGTCTCTGTGTACAATGTTTTCCTGGTTCTGCTCCTCTCGCTCTGCATTACTTCCTGGAGGTTGTTCCAGTCTCCATGGAACTTCTCCACTTTATTATTCCTTTTAGCACAATAGTATTCCATCACCAACATATACCACAATTTGTTCAGCCATTCCCCAATTGAGGGGCATCCCCTCATTTTCCAATTTTTGGCCACCACAAAGAGCGCAGCTATGAATATTTTTGTACAAGTCTTTTTGTCCATTATCTCTTTGGGGTACAAGCCCAGCAGTGCTATGGCTGGATCAAAGGGCAGACAGTCTTTTATCGCCCTTTGGACATAGTTCCATATTGCCCTCCAGAATGGTTGGATCAATTCACAACTCCACCAGCAATGAATTAATGTCCCCACTTTGCCACATCCCCTCCAGCATTCATTACTTTGCATAGCTGTCATGTTAGCCAATCTGCTAGGTGTGAGATGATACCTCAGAGTTGTTTTGATTTGCATCTCTCTGATTATAAGAGATGTAGAGCACTTTTTCATGTGCTTATTAATAGTTTTGATTTCTTTGGCTGAGAATTGCCTGTTCATGTCCCTTGCCCATTTGTCAATTGGAGAATGGCTTGATTTTTTGTACAATTGATTTAGTTCTTTATAAATTTTAGTAATTAAACCCTTGTCAGAGGTTTTTATGAAGATTGTTTCCCAATTTGTTGCTACCCTTCTGATTTTGGTTACATTGGTTTTGTTTGTACAAAAACTTTTTAATTTGATGTAATCCAGATTATTTATTTTGCATTTTGTAATTCTTTCTAATTCTTGCTTGGTTTTGAAGTATTTCCCTTCCCAAAGGTCTGACATGTATACTATTCTGTGTTCGCCTAATTTTCTTATAGTTTCCTTCTTTATGTTCAAGTCATTCATCCATTTTGAATTTATCTTGGTGTAGGGTGTGAGGTGTTGATCTAAGCCTAATCTTTCCCACACTGTCCTCCAATTTTCCCAACAGTTTTTATGAAATAGTGGATTTTTGTCCCAAAAGCTGGGATCTTTGGGTTTGTCATATACTGTCTTGCTGAGATTGCTTGCCCCCAGTCTATTCCACTGATCCTCCTTTCTGTCTCTTAGCCAGTACCAAATTGTTTTGATGACCGCTGCTTTATAATATAGTCTGAGATCTGGGACTGCAAGACCCCCTTCCTTTGTATTTTTTTTCATTAATTCCCTGGATATCCTTGATCTTTTGTTCTTCCAAATGAACTTTGTTATGGTTTTTTCTAAATCAGTAAAAAAAATTTTTGGAAGTTCCATGGGTATGGCACTAAATAGATAGATGAGTTTGGGTAGGATGGTCATTTTTATTATATTGGCTCGTCCTACCCATGAGCAGTTAATGTTCTTCCAATTGTTCAAGTCTAGTTTTAGTTGTGTGGAAAGTGTTTTGTAGTTGTGTTCATATAGATCCTGTGTTTGTCTCGGGAGATAGATTCCTAAGTATTTTATTTTGTCTTGGGTAATTTTGAATGGGATTTCTCTTTCTAGTTCTTGCTGCTGAGCTGTGTTGGAATTATATAGAAATGCTGATGACTTATGTGGGTTTATTTTGTATCCTGCAACTTTGCTAAAGTTGTTGATTATCAATTAGCTTTTTGGTTGAGTCTCTAGGATTCTTTAAGTAGACCATCATGTCATCTGCAAAGAGTGATAATTTGGTCTCCTCCTTGCCTATTTTGATGCCTTCAATTTCTTTTTCTTCTCTAATTGCTACTGCTAGTGTTTCTAATACAATGTCAAATAATAGAGGTGATAATGGGCATCCTTGTTTCACTCCTGATCTTAATGGGAATGGATTTAGTTTATCCCCATTGCAGATGATATTAGCTGATGGTTTTAGATATATACTGTTTATTATTTTTAGGAATGACCCTTCTATTCCTATGCTTTCTAGTGTTTTTAATAGGAATGGGTGTTGTATTTTATCAAAGGCTTTTTCTGCATCTATTGAGATAATCATGTGGTTCTTGCTAGTTTGCTTGTTGATGTGGTCAATTATGTGGATAGTTTTCCTAATGTTGAACCAGCCCTGCATCCCTGGTATGAATCCTACTTGATCATGGTGGATGACCCTTCTCATCACTTGCTGGAGTCTTTTTGCTAGTATCCTATTTAAGATTTTTGCATCTATATTCATTAGGGAGATTGGCCTATAGTTTTCTTTCTCTGTTTTTGGCCTGCCTGGCTTTGGAATTAGTACCATGCTTGTGTCATAAAAGGAGTTTGGTAGTACTCCCTCTTTGCTTATTATGTCAAATAGTTTGTATAATATTGGGGTTAACTGTTCTCTGAATGTTTGATAGAATTCACTGGTGAATCCATCAGGCCCTGGGGATTTTTTCTTAGGCAGTTCTTTGATGGCTTGATGGATTTCAATTTCTGATATGGGATTATTTAAGAAAACTATTTCTTCTTCTGTTAGTGTAGGCAATTTATATTTTTGTAAATATTCATCCATATCACCTAGGTTGGTATATTTATTGCCATATAGTTGGGCAAAGTAGTTTTTAATGATTGCCTTAATTTCCTCTTCATTTGAGGTGAGGTCCCCCTTTTCATCCTTGATGCTATTAATTTGCCTTTCTTCTTTCCTTTTTTTAATTAAATTAACCAGTACTTTGTCTATTTTGTCTGTTTTTTCAAAGTACCAGCTTCTAGTCTTGTTTATTAGCTCAATAGTTCTGTCACTTTCTATTTTATTAATTTCTCCCTTAATTTTTAGGATCTCTAGTATGGTTTTCTTCTGGGGGTTTTTAATTTGTTCATTCTCAAGTTTTTTGATTTGCATTTCCAATTCCTTGGTCTCTGTCCTCCCTAATTTGTTAATATATGCACTCAGGGATATGAATTTTCCTCTAAGTACTGCCTTGGCTGCATCCCATAAGGTTTGAAAGGATGTTTCGCCGTTGTCATTTTCTTCAACGAAATTGTTAATTGTTTCTATGATTTCTTCTCTAACTATCCGATTTTGGAGTATCATGTTATTTAATTTCCAATTAATTTTTGATTTGGGTCTCCATGTACCCTTGCCGATCAATATTTTAATTGCCTTGTGATCTGAAAAGGCTGCAGTTAATATTTCTGTTTTTCTGCATTTAAGTGCCATGTTTCTATGACCTAGTGTATGATCTATTTTTGTGAATGTGCCATGTGGTGCTGAAAAGAAGGTGTATTCTTTTTTGTCCCTATTTATTTTTCTCCATATGTCTATTAATTCTAATTTTTCTAAGATTTCATTCACCTCTTTTACCTCTTTCTTATTTATTTTTTGATTTGATTTATCTAAATTTGATAGTGGTTGGTTCAAGTCTCCCACTAATATGGTTTTACTGTCTAATTCCTCCTTCAATTCTCCTAGTTTCTCTATTAAAAATTTGGATGCTATACCATTTGGTGCATACATGTTGATTAGTGATATTTCCTCATTGTCTATACTTCCTTTTAGCAGAATATATTTACCTTCCCTGTCCCTTTTGATCAGGTCTATTTGTACTTTGGCTTTGTCAGATATCATGATTGCAACTCCTGCCTTCTTTCTATCGGTTGAGGCCCAAAAGGTCTTACTCCAACCTTTAATTCTAACCTTGTGAGTGTCAACCCGTCTCATATGTGTTTCTTGAAGACAACATATGGTAGGGTTTTGTGTTCTAATCCAATCTGCTATTTGTCTGCGTTTTATGGGTGAGTTCATCCCATTCACGTTCAAAGTTATGATTGTTATTTGTGGATTCGCTGGCATTTTGATGTCTTCCCCTAGTTCTGACCTTTCTTCTTTAGCTTTCTCCTTTTGAACCAGTGATTTACTTTAGGTCAGTCCCCCTAGTCCCCTCCCTTGAGATGCTTCCCTTTCTAGCCCCTCCCTTTTTATGCTCCCTTCCCCTCCCCCCTCTCCTTCCCTCCCTTTTTGTACTCCCTCCCCCCTCCCCCTCCTTAATTTTCCTTTCTTTCTTGCCCTAATGGATAAGATAGAATTCAGGATCCCACTGGATCTAGATGTTCTTCCCTCTCAGATTTGATTTCACTGAGAGTAAGGTTTAAGTAATTCCACTTCACGCTCTCTTCCTCTCCTTCTCATATGAGAGTTCTTCCCCTCCCCTTCCCATGTGTATCTTTATATGGGAAAGTTTATTCTATTGATTCCCCCCCTATTTCTTGAAGTTAATCTTAGTATTATCACGGTTCCCCCCTCCCTTTTCCTTTTTTTGCCCCAACTTTCCCCAAATCTTCTTAATTCCCCAATCTTTCCCTATGCATGTTTCTTCTAACTACTCTTATGATGATACAATTTATGAGAGTTACACAAAACATTTTCCCCACATATTAATATATATAATTAGATGTAAATGTAGTCCTTATAGAAGAGAGTTTGACTTAAAGAGAAAGATAAGATTCATCTCCTTTTCCCTTTCTTTCATATTTACCTTTTCATGTTTCTCTTGCTTTCTGTGCTTGGATATCGAACTTTCCACAGAGCTCTGGTCTTTTCTTAGCAAATGCTTGGAAATCTTCTATTTTGTTGAATGCCCATACTTTCCCCTGGAAGTATATAGTCAGTTTTGCTGGGTAGTTGATTCTTGGTTGGAGACCCAGCTCTCTTGCCTTTCTAAATATCGTGTTCCATGCTTTGCGGTCTCTTAGTGTGTTAGCTGCTAAGTCATGTGTGATCCTTATGGGAGCCCCCTTATATCTGAAGCTCTTCTTCTTGGCTTCTTGTAGGATTTTCTCCTTTACTTGGAAGCTCTTGAATTTGGCAATTACATTCCTAGGCATTGTCTTTTGGGGATTTAGTATAGAAGGTGTTCTATGAATCCTTTCTATTTCTATTTTGCCCCCTTGCTCCAGAACGTGGGGGCAATTTTCTTTTATAATCTCCTCTAGAATAATATCCAATTTGTTGTTTACCTCTGGTTTTTCTGGGAGACCGATGATACGGAGATTTTCTCGTCTTCCTCTGTTCTCCAGGTCCGTGACCTTCTCAGTGAGATATTTTATGTTTTCTTCCAATTCATTAATTATTTGGGTTTGCTTTATTGATTCTTGCTGTTTTATCATCTCACTTTCTTCGAGGTGCTTAATTCTGGTCATTAGGGACTGGATTTGCTTTTCAGCCTTGTCTGCCCTTCTATTGGATGCTTCGAGTTCTTTTTCCAATTGAGCATTCTTATCTGTCAGACAGCTGATCTCTTTCTCCCATTTTTCTTTCCAGAAGGTTTCCATCTTTTGGATAAGTTCCAGTTTGAGATCTTCCAGAGCTTGTTGATAGTTTCCATTTTGGGAGGCGTGTTCTGAATTTTTTTGGATTTCCTCCTCATTCTCCTCTTTTCCTTGGGTACTTCCACCATAAAAGTTTTCAATAGTCACTTTTTTCCCTTTCTTCCTGGAGGCTTGATTTTGGGCCATGTGAGCCATCCCTTTGGTGGTTTTATTTCCCTTTCCTTTTTGGTCTGGGGTCTGGGTTATAAGAGCGGTTTTTCTGTGAATTTAGGTTGCTTCAGACTAGTTCTTCCCAACCTCCGAGCCCAGGTATTCAGCTCCGCCCAGATAATCAGCGCGCGTTGTTCAGCGCAGCCCGCCCCAAGTCCAGGTCCGCTGGATTCTCCAGTTAAAGCACCCTGAGACGTTTTTTCCTGGCAGTCCCCAGATCCCAAGGACCCTGGAGTGCCCCCCCAGACAGAGACGCTCCCCACTCACTCGCTGTCCCGGTGAGCGCTCAGGTAGCTCACTCTGGTTTAGTGGGGGAGGTGGGGTGGGGGAAGGGCGGCTCAGTTCACTTTTCTGTGCAAGCTTTTCCTTCTTATTTTAGTGTGGAAATGTTCAAGCCCCACGTTCCTTTGCCTCTGTGGGGTACTGGGGAGTCCTTCTGTTCCTCCAAAGGTGATTTTATGCTCCTTTGATGTAGTCTATTTCGTTCGGTGCTGGGGAGAGGAAGCGTGCCGCGTCTAGATTGCAGCCATGATTACCCGGAAGTCTCGACATTTTTTTCAAAAGAACCTAACAAAAAGGGCAGCAGCATAGTTTTATAAATGTTAAATGGTTAAGAATATAGAAATACTACAGTAACATGGTCAATCCAAAGCCTTGGTCAACTACTTGGTCAATGGTCTGAATTGAAGGAACATGTCCATGGTGGAAGAGGGTGGGATGGGGAGATTTGAGGGTGGGGACAGTGGGAGCATAATCTGGACAAGCACTCTTTCGCCCATAGCTCTTCTTATATCTGATATACACTAAGTATGGTACTTTACCCTGATAAAGACCTGAAATTTGCTTGTAGAAGTAGTTATCAGAAGGGTTACAACTGTGAATAACTACAAAAGGATACAGTTTTTCTGCATTTTCACTATCTCCAGAGAGAGAAATTGAACTGAGAAAAACATAAAACTCGAATTCTGCTCAAAATGTTTCCTAACATATTCATCTCCTTGGAACAAGTTAGCATTTTTGAAACAGGCATCATAGCAGAATCAACTCTGCCACCAAGTACCACCTGGGGGCATTAGAAAAGGATAGAATATAGACAGGGAGAAGCCTATTGGGAATGCATTTCCCAATATTTGGGGACAGGGTCCTAAAGTATTATTACAAATAAAAAGAATCTAACATCCGCAGGAGACCATCTGTGGAAATTGTTTTAGGATACAATCCACTTTACAAGTGGTAACTGCTAGTAAATGTTTAACAACAGGCTCATTGAAAAGCCATTTATCCACAGCACACTTTTAAATTTAATCTGGATCATTAACATTTTCTCCATCACTTTCTTAAGTAGAAATCAACAAAATAATAAGGTGAGTCCTGATTTACAGTGCTCGCCAATTTCTGAGGAGTAACTACTTACATTGAAAGTTTAACAATCAGCTCTCTTCAGCTGGTTTGAGCTGGCTCCAGCTCCCCTCTGACTGTGAGATAGTTAATAAATGTGATGATAATGAGTTAAGGGAGACTCCAAAAGGTCATTCTGGTGAAGCAGAAAGAACAATGGATTTAATCATTGGACTTACATTTAATTCTCAGCTCCTCTACTTACTACCTATTCAACCTCATTCCCTTCATTGAACTCCAGTTCCCTCATCTGTGAAAGGAGATTGTTGGACCAGAAGTCCTTCAACATTCATCCTGTCTGTGAAGCCTATGAGTTTAAGGCATCTTCTTAAATGTGAAGAATGAACTATCAACAGGAATAGGTAGGTGGCTCAGTAGATTGAGAGCCAGGCTTAGAGACAGGAGGTCCTGGATTCAAATATGACCTTAGATACTTCCTAGTTGTGTGACCCTGGGCAAGTCACTTAACCCCAATAACCTAGCCCTCACCACTCTTCTGCCTTGGAGCCAATACATAGTATTGATTCTAAGATGAAAGATAAAGGTTCAAAGAAATAAAAAGCATAAAATATTGAAAATGTAACATAAAATAATCTGAGATTTAATTCACTATAATATGCTTGTCCTGAGGCAATGATATAAAACCAAAAGCTTTTGGTGACTAGTGAAGAATATTGAAAAGGTAGAATTATAAAGGATACAAAATTGATTATCCAACTTAGACCAATGGTGGAGAGAGACAAAATCTTTGATGCAAATAGAGGGCATTAGCAAGGTTCCTTGTGTAGTAAATCGGGGAGAATCCTTCAAGCCCTGCCTTAACCTGGGTTAAATATCTAAAAGAGGATTAGAACTCTTGACTCTGATTGTCTTCTCACCAAGCAACCTTTGATGACTAATTCCATTTCTTAGATACCTTCTTTCTTGGAAGGGGCTTCCCTAAATAGCTGATATGAGTATTCTGGTCACGGGAGAGGTATGTCCCTCTTTATGGATCAAAACAGGTCACTCCCACTAATTCTGAGTTCCTCAAGTGTCTTCCCTGGGCTATCATCTCCCTCTATGGTATCTCATATGGCAATCTCATCAGCTCCCAAGGGTTCAGCTATCATCTCTCTGCCATAGTCTCTCTCTTGACCTCTAGAACTGCATTATTGACTTTTAGAAATCTAAATCTCCAACTAGATGTCTCAAACTCAAAATGTTCATAACATAACTAAAGCTTCTTCAGAGGGGAGAGAAGCTTTAAGGTAAGAAGATAGAGACAGGATAGAAGTTTTAGATACCACGAGGGGGATGATGGAGTCAAATTAGAGATATGAGGTGGCAGGAGTGAGTCTTTATTAATTTTCCATGAGCCACAGCTAAGCTCTGATCAAAGGACCCTTCCAAAGGCTTTTACCAGTCCAGAGATCCACATTTAATACCACACAGGTCAGAGAGGTGATAGAGAAAGATTAAAGATTGAGCTTGGCCAGAGGCCAAGCTCCTGCCAGGACAGCCATCAGCTAGCTTGAAAGAGAGAGAGAGAGAGCTAGAGGTGGAGCTTGCTGGGCTACATATACCCTTTGATATGCAAATATACACAGTACATAGGGATGATCCTCATTGGTTAATGACAAGGCATAGGTGTGGTTTCTCTTAACCAGGCGAGCACAAAGAAACCTGTTTTCCCGCCTAACCTGGGGGAAGGGTCAGAGGCCTTCCCAGCCATGTGCAATACTGAGCATGCTCTCTTTTAAGGCAATCTGCACATACCAACTGTTCCCCTTGCCCATAGCTAGGGGTGGACTGCTACAATAACTTTATCTTTCCCCCAAAATCTTCTCTTTCTAACTTTCCTATTGTCTTCTGGGGTGCATGGGGTGCTCAGGGAGGGGTAGCATCTCTGGTATGGAGGGCTTGCCGTGCCCTCCTAGGGCAGCTCTCCAGCCTCTGACCCCCACCTGACACCCAGCTCTCACTTGTGGCTCCCAGTAGCTGCTAGCATGCAGCAGCGGCCACACCCTGGGCAACAGCTTCGACAGGCCGGCTAAACCTTGTGAGGGTAGCCATCGGGTTGTCGACCCCTGGTGAACCAGGGCTTTGCTCACCAAGCATGTGAAGACTGCTTCGGTTGAACAGACAGAAGAAACCAATAAGAAGGTTCAACGGCTGAGAGGGCGACGCAGCAAAGCACTGTGGAGTGCTTAGGGCATGTTGGAGCACAAAAGACAACACGGCCATCCAATGCAGCTGAGGAAGTCTCCAGGTGTAACGATTTTTCATGCCACTGGACCCAGGCTTCCAACGCTGAGAGAGTGGGACTGTCTCTGTGCATTGGCTTTTCCACTTAAATCTCTTTCACGCACAAGTATCTTTGTGCACACTCATCTATCCTAACCCCGTCCACCCTCTTCAAGACCTGCGGTGATGGGGGAGTGGCGACGCAACAGGTGGAGGTGACCACTGGCAGTTGTAGTCACGATCCTGCACATATGTGGCCCACGGACGAGTGGTCGCTCGGCCCTGTGGGCAGCAGGGACATTTGGCAGCATCCTGGGCGACTGAGCAGCCCTCTCTAGGACAGCACTGCTCACCCTAATCAAGGGAGGGGACTAGAAAAGGTGTCTCAAACATTGCCTGCCCTACAAACACCCGGTCAGTACACCACGGCTGGTGGGTCATCCCCTTTAAGCGGTCGAAATCAAAGAAAAAATACAAAGAAACTCCTCCTAGGAGCATGGAACATCAGGACATTACTTGATAGAATACCCCAAGACCTGAGAGAAGAACAGCTCTAATCAGTAAAGAACTGGTGCGATATAACATTGACATCGCAACCTTAAGCGAAACACGCTCACCAGAAGAGGGATCACTCAGCGAACCCACCACTGGATACACCTTCTTCTGGAAATGTAGAGCCACAAATGAAGACAGAATCCACGGTGTTGGCCTGGCTATGAAGACCAGTTTGCTCAAACAGCTGCCAGACTTGCCTGTGGGCATCAGCGAGAGGGTCATGAAGATCCGTTTGCCTCTCAGCAAAGACCGGTATGCCACAATCATCAGCGCATATGCCCCAACACTGACCAGCACAGAGGAGACCATCGAGCAGTTCTACTCTGACCTGAGTGCCGTCCTACACTCAGTGCCCACAAATGACAAGCTGATACTACTGGGAGACTTCAATGCCTGTGTTGGCCAGGACCATGAAAGATGGAAAGGAGTGCTCGGGAACACGGCGTGGGCAAAATGAACAACAATGGCCTACTGCTACTCAGCAAATGCTCAGAGTTCAAACTCACCATCACGAACACTGTGTTCAGAATGGTGAACAAATATAAAACAATGTGGATGCACCCAAGATCAAAACAGTGGCATTCCACATAGTGCTGACCAACATATGGGAAGAGGAAGACATGCCCCCAGAACTCAGAGATGCCTCCATCATAGCCCTATATAAGAACAAAGGCTCACAAGCAACCTGTGACAACTACAGAGGCTTCTCACTACTCTCCACTGCCGGAAAGATCCTCGCCCGTGTTATACTCAACAGACTCCTGTCATCTGTTTCAGAGCAGAACCTGCCTGAATCACAATGTGGCTTCCGACCAGATCACAGCACCATTGACATGGTCTTCACGGTGAGGCAAATGCAGGAAAAATGCCTTGAGCAGAACCTGAGTCTCTACATTGTCTTCATAGACCTGACAAAGGCGTTCGACACTGTGAACAGGGATGCATTGTGGGTGATCCTCAGCAAGCTCAGTTGCCCAGCAAAATTTGTCAAACTGATCCAGCTCTTTCATGTCGACATGACAGGGGAAGTCCTATCTGGTGGAGAGACTTCCAATCGCTTCAACATCTCCAATGGCGTGAAAAAAGGCTGTGTCCTCGCTCCGGTACTATTCAACCTATTTTTCACCCAAGTATTATGACATGCTGTGATGGATCTAGACCTGGGCGTCTACATCAAATACCAACTGGATGGCTCACTATTTGACCTTCTCCGCCTGACTGCAAAAACAAAGACAACAGAGAGACTCATCCTGGAAGCTCTCTTCGCAGATGACTGTGCTCTCATGGCCCACCAAGAAAATCATCTCCAAACCATTGTGGACAGGTTCTCCACCGCAACAAAACTGTTTGGCCTGACTATCAGCCTCAGCAAAACAGAGGTGCTGTTCCAACCTGCACCAGGGAGGCCAACTAACCAGCCGTGTATTACAATTGATGGCATGCAGCTTTCTAACGTCAACACTTTCAAGTACCTGGGCAGCACCATCGCCAACGACGGGTCCCTAGACCACGAGATCAATGCCAGGATCCAAAAGGCCAGCCAGGCACTCGGGCGGCTGCACTGCAAAGTCCTCCAACACAGATGTGTAAGCACTGCGATGAAGCTCAAAGTGTACAACGCAGTGGTCCTCAGCTCGCTCCTGTACGGGTGTGAGACATGGACACTGTACTGGAAGCACATGAAACAGCTGGAGCAATTCCACCAACGCTCTCTCCGGTCAATCATGAGGATCCGATGGCAGGACCGAATCACCAATCAGGAAGTCCACGACAGAGCCAACTCCACCAGCATCGACGTAATGGTCCTCCAAACCCAGCTACGATGGTCTGGACACGTCATCCGCATGGACCCACAGCAAATACCAAGACAGGTATTCTACGGTGAACTGTCAGCTGGACTCAGGAAACAAGGCCGACCAAAGAAAAGATTCAAGGATCAGCTAAAGTCCAACTTGAAGTGGGCTGGCATGACACCAAAGCAACTAGCTGCCTCTGACAGAGCAGCTGCCTCTGACAGAAGCAGCTGGAGAACCCACATTCACCATGGCGCCACCACCTTTGAAGATGAGCAACGTCGATGTCTTGCCGCTGCGCGTGAACGCCGACACCAGGCTGTAACCGCACCTCCCGTAACAACTGGTGTTCCATGCCCCAAGTGCCACACACTCTGCGCCTCAGCCTTTGGACTCCAAAGCCACATGAAGGTACACCGTAGATGAAACTGCACAAAGACAATAGTCATTCTTGGTCACCGAGAGACTACCACTACTATTGTCTTCTGGAGAAGGCAAAACCATTCCTCAATCATGCAGACCTGTCACCTTGGTGCCATTCTCAATTCCTCATTCATTCTCACTCTGTATATCCAATCTTTGCCAAGTTTTGTTTCTGTCTCCATAGTATGTCTTCTGTGTTTCCTCTTAGCTCTATTCATTCAGCCACCACCTTGGTATAGGACCTCATCACCTCACCTCTGGGTTCTTGCCTTCAGATTAATCTCTTCACCTTGAGTCTCTCTCCATTCCAATCAATCCAAAGATATCTTCCCAAAGTGCAAGTCTGACCATGTCACCACCATTCCCACTCAAGAAACTCCAGTGGTTCTCTATTATTTCTAGGATCAAATATAAAATGTTCTGTGTTTAGCACTTAAAACCCTTTATAATTTGACCCTTTTTTACTTTTCCAGTCTTCCTTCTACATATTCTATAATCCAACTCTAGTTACCTCCATATTCCTTACACAGAATACTCAGTGTCCTGAATATGCATTTTCACTGGCTGTGTTTTATGTCCAGAATGCTCTCTGCCCTTGTCTCTACTTGTTGATTTTCCTGACTTATTTCAAGACTCAGTTCAAATCCCATCATCAGCAAAAGGCCTTTCTCAGTCTATCCGACATATCTCCTCATCTCCGATCCCCCCCCACCCCCATTACCTTGCCTCTAATATAGAGAATAGAATGCTTGGTCTTCTGAGTTCAAACACAATTTCAAACACTTACTAGCTCTGGATCCTGGGCAAGTCACTTAACCCTGTTTGCCTCAGTTTCCTAATCTGTAACATGAATTGGAGAAGGAAATGGCAAACTAGTCCAATATCTCTACCAAGAAAACTTCAAGTGGAGTTACAGAGTTTGACATAACTGATACTGACTAAAATGACTAAACAATAAATTTTGAAAACGGATATTATCATGTTGTCTTCCCTATTAGAATGCTCTTCAGGTTAAATATCAGGGGGTTTGCCTTCCTTCCTTCCTCCCTTCTTTCTTTCTTTCTTTCTTTCTTTCTTTCTTTCTTTCTTTCTTTCTTTCTTTCTTTCTTTCTTTCTTTCTTTCTTTCTTTCTTTCTTTCTTTCTTTCTTTCTTTCTTTCTTTCTTTCTTTCTTTCTTTCTTTCTTTCTTTCTTTCTTTCTTTCTTTCCTCTTTTCTCTTTCTTTCTTTCCTCTTTTATTTCCTTCTGTCCTCTTTTCCTTCTTCCTTTCCTTCTTTCTTTCTTTCCTTCTTTCTTTCTTTCCTTCCTTCCTTTCTTCCTTTCATCCTTTCCTTCTTTCTTCCTTTCTTTTTCTTTCTTTCTTGTGTATTAGTTGTAAGGCAAAATATTGGCAAGTGCTGGGCAATGGGTGCTGTGACTTGCCCAGGGTCACACAGCAAGGAAGAGAATGAGGACAGATTTGAACCTAGGACTTCCTATCTCTAGGTCTGGCTCTCAATCCCCCTTTTGTCTGTCTTTTTATCCTACTCCTTAGCACAATGACTGACATATAGTATTTTTTTCCTTAATATAATATTTTGGCTTTTTCCCCAATGGCATGTAATAACAATTTTTAACATTTTTCCCCAAAAAATCTGGGTTCCAAAATCTCTCCCTCCCTCCCCCCTAGTGTTTAATAAACACATATTGACTGACTAATAAAATAGCATTCTCATTTATAAATCAGTTTCTTATGATCTTGGTTAGTTTAACTTATTTCCCCAGAGGCCAATTACAAGCCCCTTGACAAGCTAAAAATGTCTTTTTTCCAAACTGGAATACCCCAAGGGCAAACCCTAGACCAGTATCTCTTTCAAGTTTCATATCTCCCTCAAAATCCTTCCCCAAACTGCAGTTCTTGACCCATCTTAATTTGCAACTAAATTGAAGATAACTTTGCCTGCTTTGCAATTTTGCTGAATAGAAAGCCATATTGTTTACTTCCAGAAAAGTATTAAATGTGATATGTAATATGGTAGAAGAAGACAGGTCACTGGATTTACTGCCACTTGTTACTTAAGTGACCTTGGGCAAATTAGCTCTCTGTACCTCCATTTCTGTGTTTGTAAAACCCAGTTATGTGACTTGCCTAGGGTCACAAAGCTGTGTCTGAGATTGAATTTGAACTTGGATCTTCCTGACTCCAGGTCAAGCACTTTATTCTCTATTTTAGAGATAAGGTACTGGGGGGAGAGGAGGAAGGGGTGCATTGGGGGAGGCTGAGAAAAGCCTTTTGCAGAAGATAGGATTTGTACTGAGTCTTGAAGGAAGTCAGGAAAGCCAGGAGGTGGACATAAGGACAGAAAGCATACTGGGCATAAGAATTCTGGGGTTGGACTAGAAGGTCTCTAAGGCCTCTTGCAGTTCTAATTTAATGATCCTACACCAGAAATTACTAAATCACCTCGCCTCCTGTAAAAATATTTTGGTTTCAAAAAAAATCTTCCAAATAAATAGCCCTGTGCTCCCATCTCCGAAAGATAAACAAGGAGGATGGTGTAGCAGAAAGAAGACTGGAGTCAGAAGCCTGGGACCTTTGGGGGCAACGTTGGAAAAAGCATTTCATCTCTGTGTCAAAAAAAAAAATGAAGGGTTAAAGTCCTCTCCAGTTCTAGATTCTGTGAGTCTATGAACTAGGATCAGAGTGGGACAAGTTCCAAGAGAGCTGGGAAACAATCTCTCCAACAGGTCACAGGGAATCCAGGGCTGACCTTTGTAAATGTCAATTGTACCTTTCTGAATCTAAAAGGGTAAAATATCAAAGGGCAGAAACGTAGAAGAGAATGGGTGTGAGGAAATTTTTCCAAGCTCTTGGGACTTTCCCTCTCCACCTTCCTCCCTGTCCCCCATCTCCCCAGCCCTTTCAATCCTTTCCTCAACATCAGCAATGTAATGGGAAGGATACTGTGGAATAATCTCAAGGTAGAGGGTGAGAGTTGTCAGTACAAATTCTTGTTTGGAAAGTACTTCCCTCTTCTCCGCCCCAGTCGACCTAGTGCAATGGAATTATGCTGAAAGCTATATTAGGAACTTTTTACCAAATGTCTTTTGACCCAAATGACATAAATAGAGCTGTCCACTACCAGTGTGCTCTATTTGCAAGCAAGTCCTTGGACAGCGAATCTGTGCTGGCCCATTTTGTGGCACTGGATAGATAAGGATTGATTATTATACAAAGGACAAAGATACAAAGACGGAAGGATAATTCGGCACTTCGACGGCCTAAATGTCCTTCAGGAAAGTTTTCAAGGGCTGATTTTGAGAACTATAATGTGCTTTGAGAGTCAGGACTGTGGCAGTCCCTCTTTTGCAAAGGTTAAGCCCTCCTCTCCTATACTACAAATAAGACCTGTCTCTGTCTCTGTCTTTCTCTCTGTCTGTCAACTGTCTCTGTCTGTCTCTGTCTTTCTCTGTCTCTGTCTGTCAACTGTCAACTGTCTCTGTCTTTCTGTGTCTTTCTCTCTGTCTCTGTTTCTCTTTCTCCCTCTGACTCTCTCTCTGGCTCTCTTTCTCTCGCTTTGTCTTTCTCTGTCTCTGTCTCTGTCTCTGTCTCTGTCTCTCTCTGTCTCTCTCTGTTTCTCTTTCTCCCTCTGACTCTCTCTCTCTCTCTCTCTCTCTCTCTCTCTCTCTCTCTCTCTCTCTCTCTCTCTCTCTCTCTCTCTCTCTCTTTCTCTTTCTCCCTCTGACTCTCTCTCTCTGGCTCTCTTTCTCTCGCTTTGTCTTTCTCTGTCTCTGTCTCTGTCTCTGTCTCTGTCTCTGTCTCTGTCTCTGTCTCTCTCTCTCTCTCTCTGTTTCTCTTTCTCCCTCTGACTCTCTCTCTCTGGCTCTCTTTCTCTCACTTTGTCTTTCTCTGTCTCTGTCTCTCTGTCTCTCTCTCTCTCTCTCTCTCTCTCTCTCTCTCTCTCTCTGTTTCTCTTTCTCCCTCTGACTCTCTCTCTCTGGCTCTCTCTCTCTCTGGCTCTCTTTCTCTCGCTTTGTCTTTCTCTGTCTCTGTCTCTGTCTTTCTCTCTCTCTCTCTCTCTCTCTCTCTCTCTCTCTCTCTCTCTCTCTCTCTCTGTTTCTCTTTCTCCCTCTGACTCTCTCTCTCTGGCTCTCTCTCTCTCTGGCTCTCTTTCTCTCGCTTTGTCTTTCTCTGTCTCTGTCTCTGTTTCTGTGTGTGTGTGTGTGTGTGTGTGTGTGTGTGTGTGTGTGTCTCTCTCTCTCTCTCTGTCTCTCTGTCTCTTTCTCTCTCTCTCTGTCTGACTCTCTGTCTCTGTCTCTGTCTCTCTGTCTCTCTGTCTCTCTCTCCCCCTTCCTCCCTCCTTTCTTTCCTCCCCCTCCTCTCTCTCTCCCTCCCTTCTGTTCATGCCAGAAGAATATTAGTCAGAACCACTTCTGAGAGGTGGCTAATCCTGGGGGTTGTATACATAAACATATTTTTGTGAATCTTTGATTAGCAAAACTGAAAATTACAACCCATATCATCAGATCTGGTACATATTTGGAATATCTGTATGTAAGGAGGGTCAGCCACCTGGGTACAGTTGCCAGGATTCAAGGCAAAAGACAATTATCTCACCTCTTCAACATTGCTAAGTGAAGCTCCAGAGTAATTTGTATGACACAGGTATAGACTGCCAGGAGGCATCAATGGGAGTTGAAAGGAATATAATTATTTCAACCCAAATATCATGAGAGCTTGAGGGAGTTCCCACTGAGAGATAGCAAGAAGGTAAGAAAAGGAAAAAAATGTTAGCCTAAGGACACTTTTCTGTATTGGCTGGGTATAGTCATGGGGTAGACTAATAGAAGAGGCAAAATAATCCCAGGCATGGACAATGAGGCTGGAGGAGATAGTGAAAATTCAAAACACCATGTCATAGGTGTCAAACATGCCACCTTTTAGCCCAAAGCACCCCAGAGTATTTACTGGACCAATCAAAAATATAATAGGGAAGTATTTAAACAAATTAATCAAAATATAATAAAATATTGTTAATAATTAATATATGTTTTTCTAAATAAATAGGGGCCCACTAGGATCCTTGCATATAGTTTAGTGGCTTCTTTTCTATTTGGTTGGTACCACATGTAGTACACAATCTGAAAAAAAATTTAAAGTTAAAAATTCAATTCAAATTAATAAACATTTATTAAGCACCTACTATGTGCCAGACACTGCGCGAAGCACTGGAATGAGAGCCCAGACTTCTGATCATCAATGAAAGAGTGTGCAAAGAATCCCAGGTGTCTGCAGGGAGTCTGAAGGAAGTGATCCTGGGATTCAAAATTGGTCACAAATAAGAAATAGTTCACATATATCTAGTATTTTGGCTTTATATATACTATTGCATTTGACTTCCCCAAACAGCACTATGAGGTAGGTAATACAGTTAATGTTATCCTCATTTTAAAGATGGAGACACTGAGGCTCAAAGAATTATCCATGGCCCAGAGCTGCTTATGGAGTTATAGGAACCTGGGTTCATTATTAGGAAAGGCTCTCAATAATCATTCTCTTTAGCTTATGCTGCTGCCCTGAATTTGTCCTGAAAACACCTGATTTGGGCTCATTTTTAGCTCTCTTCTAGGGGTAATCACTTTCTTCCTGCAAAGAGCTCAGACCACTAGATCATTTGAGCATATCAAAAACAGGAAAATGAATTTTAAAAAAAGTATACTCTGCACTAAACCCACTGGCTTCTTCTGCTGTTCAGGTCACAGTCATCAGCAATTCTCCAATACTATTGGTTTAGATGCATTGCTGTTGCAGGTCTTGGGGAAATCTTGGTTGAGTTGCCTCAGTCTTACTCTTTACCACTTCCTCTTCTATGACCCTGCCTTTCAGCATGGTCCTATAGCCAGCCACAGCTTAGGTATTTACCTTTATTACCCCCTACTACCATTCTACCATCACCTATAGCATATAGCCACTTGTCTCTGGCACCCCACTTGCTCATCTTTTCAACCTCAGCCTACTACCACTGGCTCATGGCTTCTCTCCTTGCCAGTATCTCTTAGAATCTTTTTCTTTCTTCCTTATGATTTTTCCTCTATGTATTCATTCCTTGATTCTGTTCTGGGCATGCATTCTGAAACTATAACATCATAGGAAACCTAGTTATGATGTCATTGGATTATAGTTTTAGAGATATAGAGGACCTTAGAGGCTATCTAATCTAAACCTTTCATTTTACAAAGGTTTATACAAATAGTGAGTCATAGTCCTGGGATCAAACCTGATTCCATAACTCCAAATCCAGTACCCTTTGTTGCACTATCTTTTCCTATCAAATCCCTTCAAATGGGGGAAAGGGAAGAGAAAAGAAAGACTCACTCATGTTTGCTGCTACAGAACTCCATTTTATGACTCTAAGTTCCTTATACTTTCCACTACACAAATGTGTTCAAGACTAAGTTAAGAGCAACCTATTGAATTCACCGAACCCTACTGACTTGTGGGTAGCATTCTAAATGAAGAAAACAAATCTGTCCACAATGATAGAAAGTAATATTTGATCCTCAAATTAGATGGTAACAACTCTTCTAGAGCTGCGCCCTGGATTTGTACTTGCATTGATAGTTGAGATGTCCAATGGGTAGCTGCTATTTCTCTCATGGGTTCTAGGAGTAACCATGAGGGGCTGAATTTCTAGTACAATTACTCACTAGCCATCACTAGTGTGATTCCCATTGGTAATTAACTAGACTTAATTACTTTTTTTCTTTTTAAAAAAGGTATTTATTAAGGTGGTATAGGAAGAACAATTGGTACAAAACATTCTCCTAAAGTCTGGGGGTACTCTTACAAATTCACACAAGGCAATGGGAAAATAGACTCCTTCTGAGCATAAAACATGTGGCTACAAGGTAACTTTGACACTCTTGGTTATTGGAGTTCTTTCCCTGGAATCAATCCATGGCCAACATTCTTCTCTGGTTCAAAGTGTCATGCTCCATGAAGCTACTTCCTCCTTTGGTTAGCTGTGTCTGTGCTTCAGTGTTTGTCTGTCTTTGTCTACCATTGTACTCAGTGGTTCCTTGGTGTGTCTCTGCTTTTGGATGGATGAGTTATTTCTTATTGGTTCAATCTCTCTGATGACGTGATTAAGGAGGGATGAAAACAATAAATGTAACCCTCTCCCTAATTCTTCCTAGCTACCCTTTTACTGCCTTCTGGTACCAAAGAAAAAGTCTGCCACAATTTGGTAGAGAGCAGATGGGTCCCTGTCCCTTCTCTGTCATCTTGGCTCCTCCCTCCCCCTTCCTTATAACAGAACCATAGACTCTCACCATTGGCAGGGACTTCAGTGATCATCTATCTAATCTAAACCATATCTGAACATGAATCCTCTTTACAACACTGCTGACTAAATCCACATGGAAGCTCTTTAATAGTTGACTCAACAAAAGAATCTGTCCCCAATCAGTACTGCTCTCATGGCCATTATCCTTAGCAAATAAAGGAAGGTAATTCTTTGGGATTACGCCTTCCTTTATTGCACAAACAGATGCCCCACGGTTGTACAAAGCTGCCCAGCCTTAGCCTGTCTGCGGAATCAGACACTGCAGAACTGCAGTGTTCCTCTTCATTTCCAGAACTGATCCAAACACTTGCTTATTCCCTAATGAAAATAAGTGGCCATAAAAACCAACTCTTGAGAGATTATAACTGTCTAGTCCACATTCTTGGGTTCACTATTGCTTCAGAATCACTGAGCAAGCTCCTCTCCTTGGGTCTGTGCTATGCAATCAGGACTGTTGATCAGAATGGCTGTTATCTTGGATGAGTGGGAATCTGAGACAAACAGCAAACCCCACAGAAAGGAAAAGGAAAAGGAGGACAACATTACAGACTATCTCCCTTCCTCCCTTCTCCCTACCCTCAATATTAATAGTTCCATTTACATAGAGGAAGGGAGGATATCAGGAGGTTGTGCAAGTAATCAATGCTTAAGCTGGGCGAAAAATGACCCTGGAATCTGACTCTTAGTTCAGTGTTCCATTGATTAGATAACATTCCCTCCATTTGGGTAAGAGGGTATTATATCAAGTGGTTTATCAAAGTAAGAATACATACCTTGTGTGTGGGGATGGGGGTTGGTATTTGGTATTTTAATTTGTTGTTTTTACCAAGGGAATCTTTTTAAGTTGTTAATTCCTTCAGTATTTTTGTCAAGGAAACTTGGTGTTACAGAAGACTCCCTAACCCCATTTCCGAGGCAAACAGCAAAGATCAGACAAGCTATTACTTGCTTGGGGTCATCCATGGATGACCAGTGGATTAGAGTATAATTCAGTCGTTAAGGAGTTTCCTTTATGGTTAACTTTCAATAGACAGGGCAAAGTTAGCAAAAAATTTAAGGGAGCAGACTTGTTCAGGAAGGGACAAGGAAGGAAACAAGCATTTATTTAGTGACTACTAAGTGCTAGTTACTGGGCTAAGTGCTTTACAAATATTATCTCTTTTGACTCATACAACTCTAGGAGGTAGGTGCTTTTAGGATCCCCGCTTTACAGTTGAGGAAACCAAGACAGACAGAGGTTAGGTGACTTACTCAGGGTCACACAGCTAGTAAGTGAGACCATATTCAAATTCAAGTCTTCCTGAATTTAAGCTCAGCCTTCTATTCAGTGTGCCACTTGACTGCCTCTAGAACTTGGACCAATGAGTAGAAGTTACCAGGAGTCAGGTTTGTGTTTCATGTAAAGAATCTTCTGAGTATTAGACTTTCCCAACAATGATTTTTAAATAATTCACCCTCGTGAATAGGAGTAAACAAAAATCTTTAAGGATTCTTGCTTTGGGTAGAAAGTCATAGGGTCGCTGGATTTAGCAAAGGAAAGGATATTTGTTTTTGAGTCATTTCAGTTGTGTCTGACTCTTCATGAACCCATTTGGAGTTTTCTTGGCAAATATACTGGAATGATTTGCCATTTCTTTCTCCAGCTTATTTTCTAGAGGAGGAAACTAAGGCAAACAGGGTGAAGTGACTTGCTCAGGATCACACAGCTAATAAGTATCTGAGGCTGGATTTGAATTAAGGAAGAAGAATCTTTCTGATTTCAGGCCTTTTCTATCTCCTGCACCACCTAGCTGCCCAGAAAGGACATTAGAGATCATTCAATCCACTCCCTTCATCCAATTCAATTCAGCATTTATTGAGTGCTTGCTATCTAATAGGCACTCTGCTAGAGACTGGAGATACAAAGATAAAAAAGAAATAGTTTCTGCCCTCATAGAGCTCACATTCTATTGGTAGAAAAAAAACAAACTCCAACAATATACATACAGGTGAGTTGACCCAATAGAGCAGCAAGGAATATCAGGAAAGGCCACCTAGAGGAGGTAATACCTTAGTTTTGCTTTGAATGGAGCTGGAAATTTTATAAAACCAAAGTGGGAGAGATCTTACAGATAAAAGGAATGACCTGTGCTGAAACAGGGAGAAGAGAGACAGGATGTCATGAACCAAAAGAATCAGCAAATAAACCAGTTGGGTTGGACTGTTGAGTTCATGAGGAGGAATAACAGGTCATCCATTTAGAAAGGAAGGAAGGAAACAGATCTGTTGAATTTGATCAAATTCTTGCCCCCAAAAGAATAGTCTTGACAATAATTAGAGAAAGCAGGATGCTCCCTCACTCCATAAATAAACAATATGTAAACAATATACAAAATCAATCAATAAACAGTATTCTTATCTGGCCATTTTCTAGCCCCCAGGCTCCTAGATCCAAAGTGCTTCTACCTGGCCACTGTGGAGAGAGGACACAAACTCCGATAATGGCACATGAACCAGCATGGAATTGGGGAGAGAGTCCTTCTTATTATTATGTGTGTTTGGGTGGGGAAATGGAAGAGGAAAGAGGAGGAAGGCAAGAGAAAGAGGGAAGGATTGGAGTGGTGGAAGGGGGACGGACAGACACACAGAGACACCCCATGTTGGAAATCTACCCAGGAACATATTATAAGTAACAACGTAATGGAGGGTTCTTGGAGTTGATTATGTGCCAGGTCCTGTGCTAAACACTAGAGCTATAAAGAAAAAGCTTTCCTCAAGGAGCTTTTTTGGTATGATAGCACATGTATAAGCACTAGCCAATTGCTTACTGTTTCAGGAATAGATACTGGGGAGGGAGAGAGGGAGAGTGTATGTACTCCAAATGTTAGAAAACAAATCAAATGCCCTAAACCTCAAAAGGGAAAAAATGAATTACAGAAGGGGGAAAAAAAAGAAGCTTATATTCTAAGGATGGAGACACCATATATAAATTAGAACATATAAGATAAATACAAAGTAGGTAGAAGGTAACCTTCTAGAGAATGACACTACTGGCCTGGGGAAAGGGCAGGAAAAGCCTCTTTGGGGAGTTGGCATTTGAGTTGAGTCTTAAAAGAAGCCAGGGATATTCAGAAGGGAGAGAGTATATAGGAAACAGACAGTGCAAAGGAAAATAACAATAATAATAGCTAACACCTATCATGTGCCAAGGGTTTGTGCTAAGAACCTTACAAATATATCTCATTTGACCTTCACAACTAGTGGGCTCAAATTCAAAAAGAAACTAGGCCACTAAATCATACATAAGGTTCCCTATAGGTCACAGATTGACATAGAAAGTTACATATCAATATTATCTATGTTCTATTCATTTTTTATTAATTTGGTTAAGTATTTTCCAATTACACTTTAATTTTATTCTACTCCAGGGTATGCCCCACATTTGACACATTTTGCTCATAACCATAGAAGGTAGTTGCTATTATTAACCACACTTATTTTTAAATTAAGTTTATTTAGTTAATTAATTAATTAATTTAGAATATTTTTCCCATGGTTACATGATTCATGCCCTTTCCGCCCTTCCTCCCTCCCCCCTCCCATAGCCAATGAGCAGTTCCACTGGTGTGGAACAATGACATGTGTCATTGATCAATACCTATTTCCATATTATTGATATTTGCACTAGAGTGATTGTTTAGAGTCTACATCCCCAATCATATCCCCATTGAATCATGTGATCAAGCAGCTGTATTAACCACATTTAGTTATGGAAACTGAGACAAATAAGGTTAAATGACTTGCCCAGTGTCACACAGCTAGTAAGAGTCATCAACTGGATTTGAACTCAGATCTATCTATCCACTGCACCCCTTAGCTACTGCTACACACGTACATACACATACATGGAGAGACACATGTTTTGCGAAAAATTTCTCAATTACATTAAACATTTTAAAAATATTCACTTAAAGCAATTTTAGATTCAAATTTTCTCCTTCCCAATTGCCCCTTTAAAAAGCAAGTTATATGATATTGATTATACATGTGAAGTCATGCAAAATATATTTCCATGTTGCTACATTGCAAAAGAAAACACACGCACAAACCAAGAAAAATAAAGTGAAAAAAAGTATACTTCAATCTGTACTTAAGAGTTCATCAGTTCTCTTTGGGGATAGCATTTTTCATTATGGGACCTTTGGAACAGTCTTGGATTATTGCCTTGATCAGAGTAGCTAAATGTTTCACAGTTGATCATTGTTACAATAGTACTGTTATTTTGTACAACATTCTCCCATTCTGCCCACCTCACTTTACATTATGTCATATAAAACTTCCCAGGTTTTTCTGAAACCATCCTGTTCCTCATTTCTTCTGGGTTTCATCACAATCATTTACCACAGTTTGGCTATCCATTCCCCAACTAATGGGCAACCTCTCAACTTCCAATTCTTTGCCACCATATAAAGAGATGCTATACATATTTTTGTGTATATACCTCTTTTCTTTGATCCCTTTAGGATACAGATCTAGTAGTGGTATTGTTGGGTCAAAGGGTATGATTTTGGTAATAGTTCAAAATTGCTCTCCAGAATGATTGGATCAGTTCATACCTCCACCAACAAAGCATTAGTGTCCCAATTTTTCCACATTCCCTCCAGCATTTATCATTTTCCTTTTCTGTAACATTAGAGAGCCTGATAGGTATAAGGTGGTACCTCAGAGTTGTTTTAATTTACATTTCTCTGATTTTATATGACTGTTGATAGCTTTAATTTCTGTCTCTGAAAACTGCTATTCATAACATGTGATCATTTTAAACTGGGTAATGGCTCCTAAAGGACTTTTTTAAAAATTAAAACCTGGAAGTAACAGGTAGTTTATTGAGGTGGAGGAGGAAGGGGTATATGTGACTTGATTAGGCACGTGCTTTAGGAAAATCGTCGATTACATGGAAGACAATCCATCAAGAAAAACTGAAAAGAAGGGTCAGTCAGACTGAAAAGAAGAGAGATAGCAGTCACTCAAAAAGTCCATGGAAGACAAAAGATGATCAGCAGAGTCAAATGCTACAGAAATGTCAGGGAGGGAAACAATCAAGAAGAGTCTTTAGATTTGACGACTGGAAGATCAGCAGTTTCAAATGAATGAATGAATGAAGTTGGAAGGCAGACTACTGAGAATGAGAAGAAGAAGAAAAGAGGAAGTGGAGGCCCCACTGAGGATGTTTTCAAGAAGGTTAGTTGAGAAGGGAAGAAGAGGACAGAGGATGGTAGCCAGGGGGCAAGGAGGATCTGATTACTGATATCATGTATAGGTTTGATATTAACTCTACTTATCTCTCTTTTAAAAAAAATCCCTCTAAATTACTCTTTTTCATATTTTAACTTTGTAACTTGTAATGTCCTCCATGAAGGGAGAACAGATATTGAAATTCCTATATTATCTGAATGGGACCAACAAACCATAAAAATATATTCAAGCTATCTGGGTGGGTGAGAGTCATTGACATAAGAAGTTGATGTTTATAAGTGATTCTAATACTTTAGCACATAAAGCATCTGTGATTTCATTTCCACCAATGCAGGATAAAATTCCTTTAGGCATCAACTACTCTAAGTGAAAAAGAAAGGAAGAAAGAAAGAAAAGAAGAAAGGAAGGAAGGAAGGAAGGAAGGAAGGAAGGAAGGAAGGAAGGAAGGAAGGAAGGAAGGAAGGAAGGAAGGGAGGAAGGAAGGGAGGAAGGAAGGGAGGAAGAAAGGAAGGAAGGAAGGAAGGAAGGAAGGAAGGAAGGAAGGAAGGAAGGAAGGAAGGAAGGAAGGAAGGAAGGAAGGAAGGAAGGAAGGAAAGAAGGAAAGAAAGAAAGAAGGAAAGAAGAAAAGAAAGAAAATCACCTGGTAACCAACTCTCCTACCTGGACCTAAAACTCTCTGGTTCTTAGATGGCAGACACTGTTGCCAAGATAGTAGTTGGAAACCTTTCAAGCTCTGTCTGATGGGAGGGAGCTTATCCTCTGCTGACATAGTCTTTGAATACCTGAGATACATCCCTGATGAGCCAGGGAGGAGGCTTTTCACAGAGGATTGAAATGTTTATAGAAATCAGTTTAACAAAATAATATAGCTTCTTCTAAACAAAACATTATTAATTAGGCCAGGCTCTGGGCAAAATTGTGAGGTAGGTAAACCTCCAGGACTTCATCCTTATGAATTTACATCTTTTTACCATTCAGTGGTTTCTTCCCTTTCACTACTCTCTGTTTTCATGCCTTTTCCTACTTTCCCCAAATGAAAAACTGCTCTCAAGAAAAGCTCAGGTGAGGTTATTCACCTTCGAATATATATAACTGACAACAACTTAAAATTTCTATTCCCATCCTCATCTTATTTTAAAGATAAGAGATTTTAAAAGATAAGAGCTTTCATGATGGAATTTCAGTACCAAGCCTAGTGGGACAGCTGGTTTCGTTTTGTTTTGCTTTGTTTTTGCTGGGTAGGGTGGCAGGGGAAGAATAAGGCAAAGAAGGGAGATTCGGAGGAGTAAGACATACAGTGCCTAGTGCACAGTAAGCACTTAATAAGTGCTTTTTTAGCCATTCATTTAATAATCAGTCAATCAATCCTGGCCCCTATAATCACACATTTGGAGCCAATGGGCCAGTCAAGCTATTAACTCTAACTATAGTTCTGAAGAGTGAACACAATGGAAAAAAAAAAGTCACTAAACTGCTCAAATCCAGCTGAGTCTTTGACTTCCAGTAATAGAACCTCAAAGGCAGATCATCTAAGATTCTGGGACTCAGGGGTTAAGGCCAAGTGGATATTCTATCCAAGGTCTAATAATTTTTCTTTACCACAGAGACCCTTCTTTGAGGAAAGACATTTTCCAAATTAAGGGGCAGCTATATGGCTCAGTGGATACAATAATGGGCCTGGATTCAGTTTAAACTGGGCCTCAGACATTTATTAGCTTCCTGTCTGTCCCTGGGCAAGTCATTTAACCTCTGTTTGCCTTAATCCACTGGAGAAGAAAAGGACAAACCCCTCCAATATTTTTGCCAAGAAAACCCCATGGAGTCTGATGGGACCGAACAACAACAACAAATTTCCAGATTGGTTGTATGAGTGAGAAATGAATTTACTACTGGGCCAAACCAAAGGAAGCTGTTACAAAAGCACTCAGATTATTTCCCTCAAGCTATCCCTCTCTCTCCTCCCCTTCACAGCCATATACTAGAGTGCAGTCCACAGTTGCTTCCTCTCCTCTACCACTTAATATCCTTCAATACCTTACATTCTAGTTTCTATCCCACAACCTACTAAAACTATTATTTCCCCCAAGGGCAGTCTCTTAATTGTCAGATAGAATATACTTTTTTCTTAATGTTTCATCCTTCCTTGATCTTTCTTTAATATTTCACACCACTGATCAATGATTCCTTGATACTATCTCTCTTGGCTTCTGTGAGCCTGCTCTTCTCTAATTGTCCTACCTATGTCTCTTGCTCTTCATCCTTTTTTGAAGGCCTGAATGTTTATGTCTCCCAAGACACTAGCCTTCTCCCCCTGTCTGTGTCTCTTGCCTTTCTAATCTTTAATTATCACCTTTATATAGAAGGTTTTCAAATCTCCATATACAGCTCTCATCTGATTTCTAAATCCAGTTTAGCATTTCTATCTGAGGGCTCCACGGGCACCTCAAATTTAGCATGTCCCAAAGCATACTCATTAACTCCCTCCAAAAAAACTTGCCTATTTTTATCAATGGCATCACCTTCCTCCCAATCATAGAGGTTCAAGATCTAGGAGTCAACTTTAACTCTTCTCCATCCCTTATCCCACACATTCAATCAGATGTCAAATTCTCAAAATTCTTTTTGGCAATGTAAACACTGCACAGACTGGGAAGGTATGAAGTGCTTTAAAAGTGAAACAAAGCACTTTATATTTGATTCTGAGAATAATAAGGAGCCACTGAAGTTTAGTTAATGGGAGTGGGGTGGGAGTGTCATGGACAGATCTATGCTTTGGGAAGTGGGAATAATGTACAATTAGGTTGTAAAGATAGATTAGGGCCAGGTGGTGTAGGTTTTTAAGAGCTAAACTGGAGAATTTATATTTGATTCTAGAGGCAATAGAAAGAGTTTCCTGAGTAAGAGGGATGACTTGATTAGCTCTGTGGTTAAGAAAACTACTTAGGCAGTAGTTGTGTAGGATGGACTGGAGTAGTGAGACCAATTAGAAGATTGTTGCAATAATCTAGCCAAAAGGGGAGGAAGGGCCTGAACTAAAGAGGTAGCTGTGAAAATAAAGAAAAGGGGTCATAATGTACAAGATGTCCTGGAAGTAGAAATGGAAGATTTGGTAACTAACTGGCTATGGGAGATGTGGCTATTTCCCCATAATAATGCTAAGGTAATGAACCTAGGAGCCTGGAAGAATGGTGGGCCTATCAACAAAACAGGGAAGTCTGGAAGACAGGTGAGTCTCTGGGAGTAAAGTTCAGCTTTAGATGCTGACTTTGAGATACCTCTTGGACATCAAGTTTGAAATGACCAAGGGCAATAAATAACGAGGGCCTGAAATTTGGAGAAAAGGCTATAGGTGAATATATCAATCTGTGAGATATCTACATTGAGTTGACAAATCTATGGGAGCTGATGAGATTTGTGGGAGATAAGAGAGGAGAGTGTAAATGGAGGAGGCCCAAAAGATCTAGATATAGATTATGAATTTGCATGATGAGTTTGCAGGTGTGGTCAGAGAATGGGGCAATGTTATAAACATCTACAGAGGAGATTAACTACAAAGGTAGAGAGGGTGGTCAACAGTGTAAAATATAGCAGAAGAAAGACTGAGAAAAGCTCTGATGTGGGAATTAAGAAATCACCGGTAACCTTGGAGACAGCAGTTTCTGTTGAGTTAGGAGGTTAGGAGGTAGCTGTTTCCTTTACTAGACCAGGTTAGGTCTTTATTATTTCTTGTTTCCTCCCTGGCAATTTCTGCTACCAATTTCTTCATCATTCAAACAGATGCCCCCTACTCTCTCCTCCCATCTTCCTCTGTCATACCCTTGCTCAAATACCTTAGATAACTGTTGCTAATGGCATATAATACAAACCCTTTAGCCTGGAATTTAAAGCCCTCCACATCTGGGCTTCTTTCCAACCTTATTTTACATTACTCTTCACACACTTATGTTCTAGCCAACTGGGTTACAAATCCCTAATCTCCCACTTCCATGCCCTTTTCAGTTCAACCCCTGTGCCCAGAATACATTTTCTCTTCAATCAAAGCCCTAATCAGGGGCTACTTCCTCCAGGAAGCCTCTGATTCTTTCTTGCTGGAAGTCATAGTCATAGAGAATGAGGATGTCTTCTTTGGTCCCAATTAATTTTACCTTGGATCATGATTCTTCATATACATGCCCCTTAGACTATGAACTCTAGAGGAAGGACTGGTTTATTTCTTTGTTTGTTTTCTTCTTCTTCTTCTCTCATCTTTGAGTAGACAGCATTGTGAAGGAGAGTGATAGACTGGGCTGGGATCCATACTGACACTTTGTGACCAGTGTACAGACACTCACATATATAGTTATCATATTGCGATATTACATATATATATATATATATACACACATTCCCCTCTGATCATTAATTTGTTCCTATGACAAATTAGAGATATTAAGTATTTGCAATTGGAAGAAAAGGCCATTGTTAAACAGTCTTTTAGTACTGAGCATGAGCTTATTTAATTTTCATTTGTGTATCTTCAAGTTTCTTACACATAGATAGCAGTGCCTCCATAAATGTCTGTTAAACTGAATGAGGAATGTGAGATGGAAAAGAAGCTTCTAAAGCAGTACCTGCTTCTTACAGTGCTGGAGAACGACCTTTGGGGGCCATCTAAATCGGGAAGCAGAAAGCTAGGCTCCAAGGCTATCTCTGTTCAGAGAGAATCAGCATTGTGAATGAATCCAAACGTTTCTCCGCCCATGCCTGCCTGCAATATCGTCACCCAAAGGGATGCCGTATAGGAGCACACTATATATTTCTGAATGTCAGCTTTACACTGCTGAATGAAGAGACTGCAGAATTGACTTTGAATGTCTTGGTGATGACGGGGTGACCTTTGGGAGGGGAGTAAACATCCCCGCTCCCAAAAGGGGGAGGGGGGCTCAATTTGGAAGGTCGCCTGCGCCAGGATGAATTTGGGAAGCAATTCGCCTCCCTCCCTCCTTCCAGTCCTTGTGCCTATTCAGGACGGCACCCAACACATCCATGGTCTCGGTAAGTACGAAGCAGTGACATCTCCCCTCCCTCTTCGAACCAGGGAAGAAGCTGAGAGGTGGCAGTGGTTGCCGCAGTATTAGCTTTGCAAACACGTGGCCCTCCCGATCGTCCGCGTAGCAGCAGCTGCCTAACGAAAGCCCTGGTTCCCTCTTTGGCAGTCTCCCCACCCTTTCCCCCCAGTCTCTCTTGACTACCCCAAGGCTGAAGGGAGCCCACCCGCACCGCATCTTTGCCCACACCACTGCGCCCGGATGGTCACGTAAGTGGTGGATGGATTGCGCAACTGCTGATGGACCTGGAAGACAAAAAGGCAGAAAAACAACGCAAGAACCCCAGGACGCGCTGTACACAATTATATCTGCATTGGAGGCGAGGGTTGGGGATGGGTTGGGGAGAGGAAAATCACGTATTCGGGAAAGGGGCATTCCACAACGTTGGGTTTCTCTGCTGCTAAGGTGAAGGACTGTAGCTAGGAGGGTGAGGAGGCCTGGGTTATTAGTATAGTCGTTGTTATTCTTAGCCAGGTGTTGGCCTGGGGGCTGGGAGTTGGGGCGGGGGGTGGGGGTGGGGGGCGAGAAATCAATGTCTCTTCTTCACAGCTCCGGCTGCGGTAGTTTGCAGCTTGCAGTGAGAGAATGCAAGCCCCAAATCAACTCTGCATCCTGCTTGGGAGCAAGAGCACAACGAGGGAGGGACCCTTGGCCGCCTTGCTCTGGCAGCGTCCCGGTGGCGCCCTGCAGAAAAGCCAAGACCTTGGGCTCGGAAGCTCCGGACATGTGCCTGGAGGAAGGAGGCTGTCAGAGAGAAAGTTGCATTTTCTACGGTGTACTTCCTGTAGCGAAGCCTGCAGTCTTCCAGCCAGATTGCCTGGGTCCGCTGCACAGACTCCCTTTTCTGCCCTAGAGTCCAGGGTTTGTGTGCATGGTTACTGCCGTCCGCGTATTCATTTCTTAGCTCGCTGCTGCTATCCGAGGTTACTGCTCGCAGGCAGATTGAGAAAAGAGCCCGCTTAGCTGGCACTGAGCAGTTGTCTTGGGTCCCCCTCTCCCTTGTCGCGTGAGAGTAGCCCTCGAGTCCCGGCGGCTGCCGGAACCCTTCTGCTTCTAGTATAGAGGTAGCCCAATTGCGATGAATATTTGCATTCGCACCTCCTCCTCCTCCTCTTCCTCCTCCTCTTTCCCCCCTCCTGCCTGAGAAAGGAGGACGGACCCAATTCCAGGCACGGGGCTGATATTTATTTGCAAACTGTCTCTCAGTCGCCAGATTTGCCAATTAAAGCACCGACGCTTGGGAGGAGCCTTTCCACGATTTTTTTTTTGGCACCTGTCTCCTGGAATCTGCTTTTGAAGTGGAGGGTGGCAAGGGTAGTGGCGGGGTGCAGAAAATGTAACTTTACTTTGCCAGGGGGAGGAAACTTTGTCACTCCGCAGGAGCTCGTAGGCATGTGCAACCTGGTGGAAGAGCTCCACGCGGGGCAGCATTTTCTTTGACTTTGTGCTTTGCTCCTGATGACCCCCGAGGGAGAAAGAGGACACTTGGACTCCACGGTGGTTCCTCTTCGCCGCCACCTCTCGGGGTGACAGCAGCGGAGGCGATACACTGGCCCCTTCCTCCTACTTCTCTGCCACCTTTTGAAGTCCCCAGAAAGGACGCACTTGCCCCCACGCCCTCGGATTGAGGGAAAGCGAAGTCAGAAAAAGGTATCTACGGAGCTAGCCCCCCACTGCAAGAGGAGCGGGCCGGGGGGCTTGGGGGGTGGCGGGGGAGAAGACTGCTTGCTGCTGGATTCCAGGAACAAGTCACCCGGAATTAACTTCTCGTTAAAGTTATGGGAAGTGCGGCCATGGACACCAAGAAGAAGAAAGATGTTTCTAGCCCTGGAGGGAGCAGTGGCAAGAAGAGTTCGGGCCAGAAGAGGCGATCGCTGCGGGTGCACATCCCAGTGAGTCCGTCTCCCTCCCCACCCCAAACCCCTCCAGCTTCAGTACCCCCCTCCCGACCCTCCACCCCCTACCCCCCCCCCCCCCCCCCCCCCGTGCCGTCCTAGTCTCAGCCAGCCAAGTCCGGGCGAGCAAACAGTTAACGCAAAAGCGGCTGCGTGGTTAGGCGAGTTTGACTCCTGGAGGAGTCAGCTCAGCAGCCTTTGAAAGTGGCAGGGATAAACCCTTTCCCAGTAACCCCGACCATTTCCCCTATCCTGTCCCCACCAGCGTCCAGTCTTGACTCTGAAGTTGCCCTGGCTAGTGACTCGGTCGGTGTTTGTGGTTTCTGGTTGCAAAGGAGCAGATGCGGGGTGCTACCCGCGTGCGAAAGTGTGCCTCTATTCGGTTTGTGTTTGTGTGTGGAGCGTTTTGGTTTTGTTGCCACTGTACGTGAGTTGCGGGGGCGTACGCGCGCCCTACCTAGGGAGTGTGTGTGTGCGCCGGAGGTGTTCTCAAGCTAGTGGCAGCTAGCGGGCAGCTAGAAATGGCTGTGTATGGCGCAGGGGTGTGGAAGGGTGAGGGCGCTCGTGAGAGACTAGGAGGTTGTTTTGCAGAAAAGGGCTTTGGCTGCTCTAGGAGAGGAGGGCGGACGTGGGCCTGCGTGCTGCGGAGGAGGAGGGAGAGGTGGGGCAGTGGGTGGAGACGGGAGGTGGGGGAGAGAGCGAACTGTCCGGGCTGCTATCGGCTTCCATTGGCGGCACTGCCCCTCTCCAACCTCCCAGGGCCCTCACCCAGCCTTTTTTTTTGTAGCCTGGGGTGGAAGTGGGTGGGGCTTTCCCCTCCCTTCGCTCCCCTCCATTCCTCTTTTTTTCACTTACATTTTTCCTTGCCTAACACTGCTTTGGGAGTTGCATGGGAAGCAAAATCGTGCTGCCGTTCAAACCGCCCCCCTGCCCTCCCCCACGTCTGCCTGCCTAGTTCGGACTTTGCGGATATTGATTTCCTCTGATAGCTAGACTTTGTTCAATCAACCCGTGAGGCTGTGCGCCAGCGGGCTTGAACCCGTTAACCCCCCCCCCCCCAACCCCCGGAGCCACACTTCAATCTCTCTATGGTAGTGGGAAGGAAAACTTCACACCTGGGCTTGGATCTGTCATTGTCAATACTAAAGGTGTGAGGAAGAAGGGAAGCCTCAAATCTTGCCTCTTCTGAGAAGCCCATCATGTGACTCTGCAGACCCTAGAGTTAAATCACTTTTGCCCATCTCCGCCCATTCTCTTCGTGCCTTCTTCCTTCTTCCCTATTTATAGGGTTCTTGGAAAGTCATCAGGATCCTTTGGTTTGACCATCCCAGAGAAACCAGAGGAACTTATGCATAGGTCACTGTATAAAGGTCAAGGAACTGGGACTCCAGATGTTTGTTTTGGTGGCAACACTTGGGGTAGCAAAAAATAATGACACCATTGGGCACCTCTTCCTCCCCGGGCAGTAGCAGCATATGGAGCAGATAAGATAGGTGAATGGCAGCCACATTTCACCCTCATGAGCTCTGTGCTACCGCAGTGACCTATATATGGGAGAATTTTGTTATTGGTGCTCAATTCAGCGTGTGGCTTGTTTTTATCTAAGATAAAATACATGATTTGCATGTAATTGTAAATTGTAGTTGTTACATTTCAAACATGACTGATGGGAAATATCTGCCCAGATTTTTCTATAAGATGACAACTTCTGCTGAGTGCATGTAATAACTAGACTATGAGCTCCTTCCTCCAAGGCGGAGACCATGTCTTCTCTTAGATGTCCACCACAGTGGCTAGTATATTGATAAGCATATATGAGAATCTTAATAAATCAGCTTAGGTTGACAATCTCACTACAGCCCATTAACGGAACTGGGTAGGATCATGAACGAAGTAGAATGTTGAGGTTCCTAGTCAGCTGTCTTATCAGAAGAATCAAACTAGAAACCAAAATAAAATATGGTAAAGCAACGACCTTGAAGGTCAGCACGTGCAAGTTGGAACAATTCTGTTGTAAACAGGAGGCTAGGCAACCCCCTACCACACAAGACCTATAGCTATCCAGTGCTGAATTCCTGGTGTAGTTCAGTCATCCATAAAAATCGCTGGTGCTTTTTGGATCCAGGATCTTTTCTGTTAGTTTTTTTTTTCTTTCTTTCTGGGAGCAAGGTATTGTGTTCCATCCTGGGTGGTGAGGGAAGAGGGGGCAGGGAAGAGCCTGTAATAAATTCATGCCTTTAAAGGCTTTCAACTTGGTTCTAGAGATATAAAAAAGACAGTTTCTGCTACCAAGTAGTAGATCTGAACCTTGTTCCCAAGGATCCTTCAATTTAAGGGGGATGGGGGTGGGCAGGCAGTAATGCAAACACAGAAAAGACAACTAATTTTACCAGGTTATAAATAAATAACTGATGAGTGGAATACACAATCAGAACTATAGGAACTGAGATAAAGGAGCGAGAACAGTGGAGTAAGTTGGGGGATGGAATTGAAGAGATTTCCAAGAAGAGGTCAGATGAGCTCTCCCTGAAGACAGATAGGAATCAGATAGGCAAAAGTGGAGGTGGATAGTATTAGGTGGGGTCAGGAGGGAGTGAAGTAGAACATCCCCAAATGAGCAGAGGACTGGAGAAAGACATGCACCTGTCTGACTGACAACACTCAAATGACTTTGAATGAGTTTGGATTTTATGCAGTAGACAGTAGGTAGCTAGTGAAGATTTTTGAGCTAGGCAAGTAGCATGGTGTTATGGTGTTGTGGTGGTGTATTTTCAAAGACTGAATTTCCCTATATTACTTATGTTGGAATTCAGGTTATCCAGGGGCAGATCCCACTGCCTTTGACTAGCATGAGAGTTTTGAACTGTTCATTTCTGACCTGGGGTCCTTTTGACTTCCTTAGGCAACTGTTGGTCCCCTCCTTCCTGGGACTTGCTAGATTGATATCTGCAGATATTTAGTGAATAGGTTTAGCCCAGGGCAGCTCAGAACTCCTGAGCTCAAGAGATCTACTGTCCTTAGACTCCTCTGTAGTAAAGATTATTGGAATGAACCACCATGCTCAGTTGAAGCAGTATTTTAAGAAAAGTAATCTGATAGCAGTATGCTAAATAAATTGAAGAGGAAAGAGACCAGGGCAGCTAGGTGGTCCAGTGGATAGAGTGCTAGGCTTAAATTCAAGAAAACTCAACTTCCAGAATTCAAATTTTACCTCAGACCCTTACAAGCTCTGTGACCCTGGGCAAGTCACTTAACCCTGTTTGCTACAGCTCTTCATCTGCAAAATTAGCTGGAGAAAGGAAATAACAAACCACTCCAATATCTTTGCCAAGAAAATCCCAAATAGGGTCATGAAGAGTCAGACACGAATGCACAATGGTAGAGACTGGCAACAGAGACACAGAGGGATAGGACTTGTCAATATTCTCTCTTCCTTTCCCCCTCCCCCCACACAACACCCTGAAGGACTAAAACCTATCAGTTATAGAATTTCTATTTTGGGGACCTCTTCTGGGCAAGCTAGGTGGTGCAGTAGAAAAAAGTATGGTAGTCAGAAGACCCGAGTTCAAATTTTATACCAGATTCTTACTAGCTATATGATCTACGTTCTCCCACCCTGATTTTTCCAAGGAGAATCTAAGCTCCTGGAGGGTAGGAATTGTCTCTTTCTCTCTCATCTCTATCTCGATTATCTCTCCTCTCTGTCTTATCTCTCCTTTCTGTCTTATCTATCTTATCTCCATCTCTCATCTCTATCTCTCTTATCTCTCAGCTTTCTTATCTCTCTTATCTCTCTAGCTTCAGTTCATTTGGCAATCCAAGGTCCCACCAAACTTTTTCAAACAGCAAAAAGCAAAATTGATTGATTTGAAATTTTTCTTTCCTTGTCCATTTAATTGAAGTGTTCATGTGCAGAGTCAAGCACAAATCCTTCATTTTAAGTTAACCTGGTTTAAAAAAGGAAGCAATTTACAAAATTGGTAAAGTGGGCCACTAATTAATTTGACAGTGTGTAGTCTAGAAATTAAGGAATTTCCAGCATATCCAGGACACCATAACCCTCCCCAATCATATGTCAGAATGCATCCTGTGGCAAGATGTGACTCTCTTACACAATTCACTCAATTGTAACTCCCAAATAAGAGAATAAAGTGTGAAACTCCATTTTCCAAGTTTCTGAATCTGGAATTAGGGGGTCTTTAGACTGTGTGAGATGATCTTAACACTTGGCATAAAGGTTGAAGAAAGAGGCATCACAGCTAAAGAGTGATCTCCAGACAAGGAAAATCCCAAATATCCTGAAGTGTTATAGAGTCATCTGTTAACACCATGACCCAGAGAGTCAGAGGCTTGGCCAGTCTTATTCCTCTTCCTTCTAGGAGGTCTCCTGATGCATTTAGGGACCTAGGAGAGGAAGAAGCTAACTTGTGGTACATGTTAAGCTTGGAGACATAGAGTTAAGTCTTATTTACGACTATCCTACCCCTGATAGAAGTGAACTGAGTTGAAGTCTGAATGGAGAAACTTAAGGTTGGGGGGAAGCCATTCAGCATACATGGGGGCAGGGTTAAGAGGCCTTAAAACAACTTCTGGACTTGGAGTAAGAAGTCTTAGATTCAAGACCTGGTCCCAAACCTTCCTATCTCTGTGGCCTTGGCCAAGCACGTAACTTCTGTGACCCTCAGTTTTTTCATCCATTAAAAAGGGAGAATAATAATAATTGTTATTATTCTATTTATTCTTGGATTTTCTACCCCAAAGAAGTTTTGTGAGATCATACATGCAAAAATGCTATGTAACTATAAATTTCTTTATGAATATAAATTATCATTGTAATTACCCTGGTCAAGGTCTAAGAGTATCTTATCGAAGAAGTGGGAAAAAGGAAGAAGAAGATAAAAGAAAAATATGGATAAAAGTACCTACCATCTCTTGGCTGCTTTGGGGTCCTAAAGTAGCTAGATGGATTTTGACCAAAAGTTGCAGGCCTCTTTTCTTGCCCTCCACCCCCAAACCAAGGCTCTAGGTTGTAATACTAATCAAATATAATTTCAAAGGTGGTTTTCTTCTGTGGGTATTTTTTGGTGATGGGGATAGAGATGGTTTTGGAGAATAATATATGGTATAATAATCACAACTGGAATTTTTCCATTGCTTTGGATGAGGGAGGTTTGTTAGGCCAAGAGCCAAATGGGTCCTTTTTTTCCTTGTCTTCTTGCCTATCTTTGGTGAAGGCAGCTGTATTGTTTATGGCTGAAACTCATCATATTACAGTCTTATCATTGTGGTTATTAATGACTGGGTCATTGAAACCTTAAGCAAAGAGGCTAGGAGTAGGAGACTAATCAGGGAGAGAGAGATTTTGTGAGAAGGGGCCAAGAGAGCAGTCTGAGGGATGCTCAGACTAGAACACTAACAGGTTGGTTGAATTTCTCATTTCTGCACCACAGGGTATTGCTGACAGAATGCATAGGTCACTGTACCCGCCTGGGACAGGTGTTCCAGAAAGCCTGCATCGTCATTCAAGAGAAAGGTTAAAAATAGACAAAAGGAACAGATGGAGGGTCAAGGATTGTGGACGAGGGATAATATTAGTCCAGTCTGACAGGCAGAGAGTTTGTGAGGATGCGTGCCTACAGTGCCCCTGTAAAGACTGCAGGCTTCTTGAAACTGTGAGTTCTGGCCACTGTTCTCTGTGTTACATAATGAAATGATAACTCCTGCTCAAGTAGCTCCTCTAGTCACACTTAGAGTTCCTGAAAAGGGAGGGGGTCTGACATGGGCATCACTGGATTTGGGGGAAGATGGTATCACAAATTTGTATTATTGTTGGATACCTGAAATAAATATATACTTGGAACACTACCCAGGCCCACTCTCCACTCTGGAAAGGAATGAGATTGAATTCAGGATAGATATGAAGGCATAGATATAGATATAGATATAGATATAGATATAGATATAGATATAGATATACAGATAGAAAGTTAGATAGAAAGAAAGTTAGATAGACTGTGGCTGGATTTAAAACTTAGATTTTCCTGATTCCAGGTCTAGCACTCTATCCATTGAACCACCTAGCTTCCTCTAAGGTAGTGATGGCGAAGATGTGGCACACGTACCAAGCTGGATCTCTGGGAGCTGCTCCATTCCTCCTCTTCCCAGTGCCCAAGGACATTTTTTGCAAGCCTTGACCCTCTGTCCAGCCACCAAAGCAAGCACTTCCTCCTTCACCTCTCTTTGGTAATGCAGGGGTTTACAGACAGCTTGAATTTGCCCTCTGGGCACTCAAATTTAGAAAAGGTTCACAAAAGCCCTTCTAAGGTATACAGTAGTTAAGTAACTTGTCCAAGCTACACTAGTAGTGCTTGAAACAGGATTTGAACATGTCTTTCTTACTCAGAGTCTAGTCCTTTATTGACTGTGACATCTAGCTATATTTTACCTATTTGCTCTTCTTTGCATAGAAAATTCAATTTCTGTGCCCTTTAACTGTCTCCTGTACTTGGCATGCTCTGGCATACTCTTGGTCCCTAGCCCTTGTGCCTCTGCGATTATATTTCATTGACTTTGTATAGCTCTCACATGATCAAATGAGATAATATTTGTAAAGCACTTAGTCCTGGCACATAATAGGTGCTTAATAAGTGCTTCCTCCTTCTCCCTCTCCCCTATGTATGGTGTTACTTACATGTTGTCTCCCCGATTAGATTGTACACTTCTCAAGTTTTTGCCTTTTTTCTTTGTATCCCTAGCTCTTAGCACTGCCTGGCATTTGGGTAAACAGGCTTGGGCTTGACTGCTTCTTCGATTTGGGTTGTTTTTCTGGGGTAGGTTTGAAAACTAATGATGGAATGAAAAAAATTTATGAAGTGCTTCCTGTGGGCCAGGCACTCTGCTAAGTGCTTACCCTTAAGGAACTTACTGTTCTAAAGAGGAAGACAACATGGATGGTGGAGTCATCACCAGAGAGGAATATTTTGACAGGGAAATCAGGAAGTGGTGACTGGAGACATAGGGCAAATTATTGACATATCCTTTACAGGTATTGATCTAATCTCAAAAGAATACAGGCTGCTTTATGGTCACTCTGTTATCTGTCATCAAACATTTATTGTGTGTTCTCTGCTGGGAACTGGGGATACAAATATAAACCCCCCAAATTCCCATTCCTTCTGCAGTTTATATGAGATATTCTGGATTAGAACTGGTCAGTAGGGAGCAAAAGTTCCACCAAGTCCCAAGACAAACCACTGGCCTGGGCAGAGAAATACTGACTGTTTGGGCAGAGCCCTTCCCTTGGTCCACTGTATATCAGAAAGTCACCATGCTTAAGGATATGGATTTATGAGGGTTTGAATCCTGGTATTGTTACCTATGTGATCTTGGGCAAGAGACTTAACCTTTTCAAGCCCTCATTTTTCTTTATCGGTAAAATGAGCAGGTTGTTCTTAACATCTCTACCATTTTAGGATCTTATGAACACAGAAGTATAATCCATTGGAGGCCTTAAGATACAGGTAAAGGAAACCTGTTTTTGGTTTGTTTGTTTGTTTTTTAGGTCTTTCTCTGAGAGGATCTCACTGCATAAATTTGAGTCAGTCCCATAGTGCATGGGATTACAGATTCTTTGGTTCTTGGGTTTGGAGGTAAGATCAGAATGTTTCAAAACTCTTCTGAATCAGTTGTTGATTGGCTAAGTGAATATTCTTGAAGCACAGGGCAAGAAATAGTTGTTGTTCAGTAGTTTTTCAGTCATGTCCAACTCTTCATGACCCCATTTGGGGTTTTCTTAGCAAAGATACAGGAAGCAGTTTGTCATTTCCTTTTGCAGTTCATTTTCCAGAAGAGGAAACTGAGGGAAACAGGGTTAAGTGACTTGCCCAGGGTCACAGAACTAAAAGTATTTAAGGCCAGATTTGAATGTAGGAAAATGAGACTTCTTGACTCTAGGCCTGGCGTTCTATCCACTGCACCCACTGACCTACCCTCAAGAAGTATTTACTGAATGAATATTGTTTTCAGAACTCCATTCTCTATCTACCAAATAAACAGATTTACACTCCATATTGGAAACATGCCCAGGGAAATGATTTACATAGAAATGAGTGAATTTATGAAGGGCCAGCCAATCATTCAGGGATTTGGGACTGTGGCCCCAGACCCAAAATGCCTTATCTCTATCCTAGAAGAAACATCTTAGTAACCAGGAAAAATCTCTAGTCCAGGAGAGGCACCTGGTGACCTGGTTTGGAATCAGTCCCTGAATTCAAATTCCCTCTTAGCTACTTACTATCATAGAATCTCTCTAAGCCTCAGTTTCCTTACCTGTAAAATTAGGGGGGTGGGCTAAATGGCCTTTAAAGTTCTGTCCAGTTCTAGATCTAGGATCCTCTAATTCTGATCCTGTAATCCTATTATTTCTACTTTACAAATAGGTAGATAGGTTAAAGTATTATCAACCCTAGATGGTCAGTTAATAGTCTGAGAGGGTCAGTGTAGGATGGTGTGCTGGTCCTGGTAACAGAATATCTTAGTTGAAGCCCTGGCTCTGAGACTTGCTAGCTGAGTGATTGTCTTGGTGCCTCAGTTTCCTCCCCTGTAAAATGGGAATCACATTCCTTGTATTGTTGGTCAATAAGTATTTATTAAGTGTTTACTCTGGGCCACATACTGTTTCCTTCAGAGGTGTAAGGAGATCATCTGGTACCATAGATTCAGAATGGCAGGAATCTCAGGAGTCCTCTGGAGCAAACCTCATTTTACAAGTCAGAAAACTGAGTTCCACAGCGTGGAAGTGACTTGTCCAAGGCCCTGCTGAGTAACAGACAGGATATGAACCCATTGATTCCAACTTCAGCTCATGCTCTTTCCTCCTCTGTATTGTACTTTATAAACCATAAAGACTATGTAAATTATGTTGTTATGATCAATTTATGATAAATTTATTAAATGTCTGGTATGTGACAGGCATTATGCTGGGTGTGCTGTGGATACTAAGACAAGAAAGAGTAAAGCAATCTCTGTCCTTAATGATAACAATAGTTAGTGCTTTAAGGTTTGCAAAGTACTTAGAAATATCCTCTCATTTTTTCCTTCATAATAATCCTGGGAG
This sequence comes from Monodelphis domestica, assembly GCF_027887165.1. Taxonomy (NCBI): domain Eukaryota; kingdom Metazoa; phylum Chordata; class Mammalia; order Didelphimorphia; family Didelphidae; genus Monodelphis; species Monodelphis domestica. The sequence continues at coordinate 229,202,462 of NC_077231.1, read as the reverse complement.
ATAAGTGCAATTCCTGTCCCCATTTTATAGATGAGGAACCTGAGACAAAGATTAAAATAATTAGCCAGTATCACTGAGGAATGTCTGGGTCAGGATTTGAACTTGGGTCTTCCTGACTTCAAGTCTAGTGCTCTTTTCACTAGCTTCCCTTCTATCTCTTCCTCTCCCTTCTTCTGCCTTCTCTCTCTTCCTTTCCTCTCCCCTCCTCTTTCTCCTCCTTTTTTCTCCCTCTTTTCCCTCCTTTCTTTTTACTCATCCCCTCTCTCTTCCTGACCTCCAGATGTTTATATAATTTGCTTTGAAATCTTTAGATGAACAACACTTTGTAAAAACCACATAGTGTGTCATGATTAATTCATTCATTTAGATGCTAGAACACTTTTTCACCTAAGGGACAAATATTCCAAATTGAGCTCTACCTAAATAGAGGGAGCAGTACAATCTAGCTAGTGGCTTTCATGTTACCATGTTTTCTCACACATCAAAACCTTCCCTTCTCCTTTTATTGGCTTTAGACCTTTCATTAGTTTCTTTTGCTGCTTCTTTTCTTTTGATTCCAGAATGTATCAAAGCTTTTTGAATGTTGTAAGGATAACACTGAGGTCTATTAAGGATAATTGATCTCTTCCTCACCAGACTAAAAGCCTAGGAGGATTATCACTTGTCAATATCTTCTCTCCTCTTCTAAAAAGTTCATTTCTATCCACTGCTTCAGCTATTAATCAGTTTGTACTTTTCTTAGGCACTTAGGCAAATAATGACTTGCCCAGAGTCAAATAGTTAAGAAGTGTCTGAGGTCAAATTTGAACCCAGGAATTCTCATCTCTAGGCCTGGCTCTCTAGTCATTGAACCACCTATTTGTCCCAAATAGATGTACTCTTGATGGCCTATCTTTCTTTATTTTATCCCCTCTCTCATTTTATTTATCCCTCACAATCTGTCTTAGATTGCCTTGCCATTGGGAGAACACACCCCCAGGATACTGAGCAGTCTAGCACATTGAGCATTAGGCTAAAAAATTTTCCTATCTTTCCTTCAGTGGTTTTAACTTGGTCCTCAAATAAGTGGTTCTGTTGGCTCTGCCCAGTACAGACTTGAGCAATATGCCCATTTGAAAATGTATTTGCTACCATTATTGTTCAAATTACTCTTATACTATAGTAGTGTATATAGATTTTTAAAAGATCTGTTCAGTGTGCATCAAGTCAACTACCATGTGCCAGTCCCTGTGCTAAGCAGCATCAAAAACAATCATGGGGGGAGTTAGGTGGCTTAGTGGATTGAGAGACAGGCCTGGAGATGGGCAGTTCTGAGTTCAATTCTGGCCTCAGACATTTCCTAGATGTGTGATCCTGGGCAAGTCACTTGACCTCTATTACCTAATCCTTATTCCTCTTCTGCCTTGGGACCAATATCCAGTACTGATTCTAAAACAGAACATAAGATTTTTTTTAAGCAAAATAAAAAACAATCATGAAGCTGATCCATACTCAGCTAGATGATCTGCTGAGCTCTGAGTTAAAACAGAAGCCTCAGTTTGGTTGGCCAGTTACCTGCAGCTTCTTCATGAGATTAGCATTGTTAACTTCTCTTAGAGAACCTGATGAAGTTTAACCATCAAGAAGCCTCCTACCTCCCTGCCTGCTACCTATTTTGTTTGTGTGATTGTGAAGCAGTTTTCCAAGTGGAGCCATATTGAGAATGTGTTTCCATGATGATCCATGTGGCCTCCACTGCTCCTGAAGTTGGTATTTTATAAAACCATTGTTGATTCGGCCAGACAGGGCAGTGATTAATCCAAGTCTCACTCACCTCTTTCTTCTACCCAACTTTGAAAATAATTTCATCTCCATTCTTACTTCCTGTCCACAGGAAGCTCTTCTCTGCCAACTCAGAGTTTGTCAAAGGTTGACATAGCACCACAGGGCTTCTGCTAGGGCCACAGTGTTTGGATATTCCCCATGCCTGGCAGAGAAGTTGCTGATGAACAGACAACAGGGGCCAATTTGCTCTGTGAAGCCCCAGGAATCCAGTGCCTTTTTCGAGTATTAAAACAGAGGTGCATTTAGAGGCATGGGGCTTCCAGCAGCAGTTCCAGCCCTCTGTGGCTAGTAAGACAAGGTCTTGGGAGTACCAGGAATGGAGGAGGCTTTAGTTGGTAGAAAGTATTAACTCTCTCTTCATTTGAAAGCCTTCAAACTCTTTTGATATCTTGAAGCAGCTAAGTGCCTAGCTGGTAGTATGCTTGATCTAGAGCCAGGAAGACCTGAGTTCAAATATGCCCTAAGAGTTGAACTAGCTACATGAGCTTGGACAAGTCATTTAACTTCTGCCTCAGTTTCCTCATCTGTAAAAGTGGATGCTAAAAATAGCACCTACTTCCTGTCCCCAGAAATGCTTTGATGATAAAATGAGATAATATTTCCAAAGCAGTTTGCAAACCTTTAAGTGCTATATAAATTATTACTAGTCTGTAGGCATTGGACACACTTGAGCGAGGGATTGTACTTTAATTCACTTGTGGATCAGTGCCCAAATCATTGATGAGAGTGTTTAGGTGTGGACCTGTGGCACATTTACTCTGAGGTTCATGGGACTGGGGGAAGGGAAGATTATGGGGAGTGGAAGTTGGGAAAAGACACTATTTCACAGAAAATTAAAATTTTAGAGTTGGAAAGCACCTTCGAATTCAATGATTTCATGCTCTTTCATTATTTGACAGATAGTCTGAGAGACTATAGCATCAAAGGAATATAGAATCATCTATTTAGGGCTAGAAGAAGCTCATAAGTTATACCACTGGTTAGGAAGAGCTGAGATTGGAACCCAGGTTTGTTGTTGCCCTTTCGGCTAGTGCTTGTCTACCACCTGCATGATGCCATTCCAAGCCTGTGTTTGGAGGGATCTAGATTTGGTTTTATCTTGGAGTCATACAATCACAGAATTTTTAGAGTTGGGAGAAACCTCAAAGGTCATAGAGAGAGTTCAAATAATCCCCACAACTCATCCTAAAAGTTTGCAAAAATGTTTGCTTTGCTTAAAGACTTGAAGACAATGATGGAGGACCCACTGCCATCCTGAGATGGCCCATTCCATTTTTGGACAACCCTAACTTCTAGGAAGTTTTGGGGTTGATTTCACTCCCTACCCTAAAACAAATCAAATCTAAATTCAATTTTCTCTACTTTCTCTCCATTGCTCTTGTGTTTCTGAGGGCAGAACAAGTCTAATCCCTCTTCAAAACGACAATCTTACCCAGATATCTCTATAGGTATGGTTTCCCCTGAGTTTTCTTTTCTTGATCTAACAACTCATTCCTTCAGCATTCCATTCTGTTCACCCTCCTTTGGATATTCTCCAGAGAATCAGTGACCTTTCTAACCTCCACAATGACCACAGTATTTCAATTGGGATCTGATCAGCCTAGAGGTCATTGGGCCTATGACTTCTCTTTCTTCTTGGAAGCTATTACTCTTGATGTAGTCCCAACTCACGTTAGCTTTTTTGGCAGTCATATCACATTATTGACTTACAGTGAGCGTGCACTTTATTAAAACCCCCAGATGTTTTCCAGACAATGTGCTGCTTTTCTTAACCTGGCATCTCTCTGCCCCGCCTGCTGAAACACTGAGATTTATTGCTGTCCTGTCCCTGGCAAAGCAAAGCTGGTGTAGGCTTGGTACCCGAGTGCAAGAGAGAGAGAGAGAGAGAAAGAGAGAGAGAGAGAGAGAGAGAGAGAGAGAGAGAGAGAGAGAGAGAGAGAGAGAGAGAGAGAGAGAGAGAGGGAGGGAGGGAGGGAGAGAGAGAGAGCTGGCTGGTTTGTCAAAACTCCTGGGCTCTGATTTGCCCTCTTCTATTCATTACAAGCTCTTTGCTTGACTCTGCTTCTTCCTCTCTGCCCCATCACTGAGACTTGGTATAGCTTTGCAGAGAAAAGAAAAAAACTCTCTGGATGTTTCGATCTCATAGGACTCACTTGTCAATCTTTTGAACTTGTAGGGATGTCTCTATATATGTCTCTGTGATGGCACCCAGGCTCCAACTGCCCCTATTGAGCCTCCCAGGCTCACTCCCTATTTCTAAGTCAGGTTCTAGATTTATTGTAAACTCTTGGGATAGCCTGGGAGTAGAAGTGGAAGGGTAGACTTCTGAAGCTTTAACTGGATAGGATGCTTATAAAATTAGAAACGTGATTCCAAATAGTGTCACCTTCCATTAATATCAATATCTGGTCACTATCCTCTATAGCAGAGTTTCTTAATCTTTTGTTGTGTTCTGGATCCCTCTGGTGAAGCCTATGGACCGTTTCATAGAAAAATCTTTTTAAATGCAGAAATTTTTTAAATGCATAAAAGGAAACCTTTGTAAATCTTTTCAAAGAAAAAAAATTTTTTAATAAATTCTCAACCCCCAGATTAAGAAATCCTTCTCTATATTTGGCAACTAGGAGTTTTGCCAAATCATCCATCTCTCTCTCTCTCTCTCTCTCTCTCTCTCTCTCTCTCTCTCTCTCTCTCTCTCTCTCTCTCTCTCTCTCTCTCTCTCTCTCTCTCTCTCTTCCGCATGCCCTCATTCTCCTGAAGACTCTTGGGTACCAAACCCACACCAGCTTGGGTTTGCCAGGGGAAGGACGCCAATCAATTTGAGTATGTCAGCAGATGGGCAAGATAGTACCAGGCCAAGAGAATCAGCTGTTTGTCTGAAAAAAGATCTAAGAATGTTAGTTAAGTACAAACTTACACTTATTGGAAGACCATTAGAAGACTGATTTTTAGAATTATTTATCCCAGTTCCTTCAATAGCTTCTTCTAGATTCCTTTAATAACTTGAGTATATGGGAAAGCTTTGGGCAGCTAGGTGGTGCAGTGGATAGAGCACCACAATACTGGACAAATCATTGAACCTTATTTGTCTCAGTTTCCTGATGTAAATCTTCAAATTTGCTTTCCAGTTCAAATTATTATCATTACCTAAACTCTAAAAATTTGGCTTATAACATTAATGACCTCCTCATAGCATGACTTCTGCCTTTCCAGGTGCTACCTATTCACTTATTGAGTTAGCATCTTTTACTTCTCATTAAGTTGTTGCATCCCATTTAGGAACAGCCAGAGTCCTTCTCTCAATTTCCAGAGTGGAGTATTGGAAAGCCCCAGGAGTGTCTATCTTCAGCAGAAGTCCAGAGCTTCCAGAAATGGAAGCAGGAAATGCAAGTATCCACTAGGAAGGTACATGCTCTCTGGTTCCCACTGTAGAGAAAGGATATCAGATAATTTCCTGTGATTTCTAATAGATGGGAAGAGGAATATCAGTCTGATACACTGTTCTGAAATTCATCCAGTGGAAAACTGATACTGATTAGCATGAAGCATAGATACACTGTTTAAAATAGGATCAAACTAAAAAAGAACCTAACAATTACGTGACTAAGCCTTTCATTTTATGCCTGACAATATTTTTGTTACCAAGATGGTGAAGCATGTGCTTTGAGATCCTTTTAAGTCCCCTTCCTTTTGTTTCAATTTATCCAGTAAAACCTCAGACCACTTGCATAATAGGAAGTAAACAGTTTCTAATATTCTGTTTTTAAATGGGGAAAGGAAGCCTAAGAGCAATTGGCAGACTCAAAGTCAGGGGAGAAGCCACTAACTAGGAAAAAGAGCCATCCCAGTCAGCTTTGATGACTCCTTTGCTCCTAACCTATCCCCTGGGCTGATAACATAAATGAGCCTAGAGAGGATGGGTGGTGTAGTGAATTTAATAGTGTGCTCCAAGTCTTTCTGCAGAATAGACTGGGAATCTCATTTGTTAGAGGCTGATGGAAATAAGGACTCTTTTGAAAGACTGATAACAGGCTGGTTTGATAACGTCCAGGGTTTTGACCCAGAAAGAAGCAGAATTACTCTGGAATCTATTTTTTTTTAAACATAGTTAATTCCTCCAAAAGCCAACATCTCCCTTTCCCTCTCATGAAGTGAGGTGGGTTATTTGAATGCATTACTAGCCACCTGCTGTTTATAAAGCATTACTTGAGACCCTTGGGGCAATACAAAGCTTACAGTCTAGAGGAAGTTAAAACTCTAATAACCCAATTATGAAATATCAGATGATATCAAAGAATTGTAAAACTTTGTGCTTTGTGTGTGGTACAAGGAGAAAGGCATTACCAACCAGGGGATCCAGGAAGGTGTTGATCATGAAGGATTTACTTCGTCGGCTTGAAAGGATGGGGAAGAATTCAAAAGGCCCCAGCAGCAACCTCATTCTTGAGATATCCTCCCTCTCCCCCCAATTCTTCCAGCTGGTGAATTCTTTTTTGGAACCACATGAGGAAGTCCTCATGCCAGGTATGCTTGCCTTTAAGCTGGCTCAGCTCCGTTCTCTCTCAACAACTTTCCCACCATACTGCTGGGATCTCATCTTTTCAATTTCCCCTTTTTATGTTGTTTTCCCTTGCTGGAACATATAAGCTCTTTGAGGGCAGAGATTTTCTTTTTGCTCTGATTTGTATTTCCTGCAAAGGACAGTGCCCAGCACACAGTAAGCTTTAATAAACTTTTATCTAATTTAATCCACTCCAAGAAGGGCATTACAGGTAGGGAACACTTTGGTGACCAACCACAGGATGTAATTAGGCTGTGGCAGTTCCGCCACATTGGATGTAAAAAAGTGTGTAAATGACACCATAGGGGCCCGTATATGGAACACAAAATCATTTGGTGTTTAGAGCACTTCTTAACCTGGCATCCTCCCACATTTCCAGACTTCTTACACCTTATTCTAGCAGCCCACAAGACACTATCTTTAAGCTGCAGGCATTTTCTCTGGCTGTTTCTATACCTGGAGGCTTTTCCTTTTCATTTCTACCTATTGATTTCCTACCTTCAGTTCCAACTCAAATCCCATCATCTATAGGAAGCCTCTCCCAACTTCTCTCAATTCCTGTTAATTCTTTGTTAATTATTTCCTATTGATCTTGTATATCCTTAGCATTATATATATTTGTTGGCATGTTGTGTCCCCCATTAGATTGTAAGTTCCTTGAGGGCAGGGATTGGGGTTTTTCTTCTTTTTTTGTATTCTCACTGCTTAGCACAATTTCTGACACATAATTACTGCTTAAAAATGTTTATTGATTGCTTGATAGATTAACATCTGACAGAGAAAGAAAGTGGGCTGCTGCCTATGTAGTAAAAAATAAGGACAACAGCTGCATATTTTGAGTGCTGCATCAGTTTTAAAAGAGAAGGACATCTGGTAGGTTTTGGTAGATTCTCTGTGTAGGATCAAGGAAAGTTAGGGATGAGAATCACCCTGAATCCAAAGGCAGTTTTTGATTGTTAGCAATCAATGGAGTATCCACAGGTTTGTTGACCTGCTGTACAACATCATGAGCTCTTCACAACCTCTTTCTGGGCTGAAGGATCTGATTTGACCATCTACACTGGCCAAATTAACTGGGTAAGTACCAGTTTTGCCTTTTTTAAGTGCTGTTTTGAGCCTAAAGTAACACACTTTTATGGTTGTGTTTTCATAATAAGAAGAAGTCAACATTGGTTTGGTAAAGTTCATTCTGGATTCTGAGAATATTTCTGGTTATCTCCTCGAAGATATCTAGTTAATAGTTCTTTAATGGCAATCTAATTTGATTAAAAAAACATAGATCCAGGGTATTGGGATAAGAAATCACTATTTGGTAAAAAAAAAATTGCTGGGACAGCTGGAAAGTAGTTTGGCAGAAACTGAGTATAGATCAATATCTTACACCATTCACTAAGATAAAATCAAAATGGGTACATGATCTAGACATAAAAGGACATATAAACAAATGAGAAAATATTATCTATCAAATTTATGGATAGAAGAGGATTCATGAGTATACAAGAGATGGAGAGCATTATGTAAAATGAGTAATTTTGAGTACATTAAACCAAAAAGGTTTTGTACAAATAAAACATATGTTGCCAAGATTGGAAGAAAAGGAGAAAATTGAGGGGAAAGTTTTCAGTCTCTTAGATATAGGTCTCATATTGAAAATAGAGAAAGAATTTTTGTCAAATAAGAGCCATACCCAATTGATAAATGGTTAAAAGATATTAATAGACAGTTTTTGAATGAAGAAATCAAAGTCATAGGTACAGAGAAAATACTCTAAAATGACTACTAATTAGGGAAATGCAAACCAAAGCAATTCTGAGATACCTCTCACCCATCAGATTGACTAAAGTGATAAAAGGGCAAAATGACAAATGTTGGAGGGGATGTGGAAAGGTGGGGACACTAATACATTATTGTACCTGTGAATTGATCCAACCATTTTGGAGGGCAATTTGGAATTACATCCAGAGAGTTAAAAACCTCTGTATATCCTTAGATCTGGGTCTATTTCCCAAGTAGATCAGGGAAAAAGGAAAAGAGCCCATGCATTCCAAAATATTTATAGTAGCTCTCTTTGTGGTGGCAAAGAACTGAAATTGAAGAAATAAATTGAAGAGATGCCCATCATTTGGGGAATGGCCAAAGAAACTGTGGTACATGATTGGGATGGAATACTACTGCACCATAAGAAAACATGAGCAGATTAATTTTTTAAAAACTTGGAAAGAACTACATGAAATAATGAAAAGGGAACTGAGCAGACCAAGAGAACATTATATATGGCTACATATTTAATATTTGATGAATAACTTGTGAGTGTTCATCTCCAGAGAGTGAACTGAGAAGTGGAGAAACAAAGGACATAATTTGTATATTTTGCCAGCTGTTGCTTTCTATGGTGTAGGGAAGGCAAAGAGGGGCTGAACAAATAAACAAATTAATTAATTAAAAAATTGTGATCTAGTTAATATATATAATTAGCTACAAACTTTTTTTGGGGGGATGCCATTATTAAAATATATTCTACTCTATTAAAATGCACAATACTCAAAATTATGGCTAATATTCCTTTTTAAAAAAGCAATGAGCTTTGTTATATAAAAACCAGACCATAGAGACTAAGCAATAGGTTTATAGAGTTTACTTTGTAATCAAATAAAACTTAAAACTTCATCTGATGCACAGTTAATAATCCTATAGCCTTTCAATTTACCTTTCTCTGATGACAACTTACTTTTTATTTTTAAATTTAACTAAAAAATTTTCCCAATACATGTAAAAAAGTTTCCAAATTTTTTCAAAGAATATTGAATTTCCAGTCTTCTCCCTTTACTCCCTACCCCGTTACCCCCTTGAGATGCTAAGCAATCTCATATAGACTTTACATGTGCAATCATATAAGACATCTTTCCATATTAATCATTTTGTGGAAGAAAACTCAAGTAGAAAAAAAATTAAGAAAGTGAAAAGTCTGTTTTGATCTAGATTCAGGTTCAGTTCTTTTTCCCTGGAAGTAGATGGCATTTTTTTTTCTTATCACGAGTCCTTTCAGATAGTTTTGGATCATTGTATTGCTGAGAATAGCATTCCCCTTTGTATCCTTACATTTCATAATTTCCTTGTCTGTAAAATGGGGGAAGGAATATTTTATTGCCTTCCTCCCAGGGTTCTTGTGAAATGAGAACTCTGTAAAAAGTTAAAAGACAATGAGAAGGTGAGCTGTTATTATTGTAGCACTTTTTACACATTTCTCATTGTAATTCACATTCTACTTATTTCCAGTGCCACACTAGATTGTAAATGCCGCAAGTGCAAGGGTGGGGTCATATTATCTTTATTTCTCCATCAGTGCCTACCATAGCACACCATAC